>NC_083100.1:16548865-16869180 GCF_949774975.1 Lagenorhynchus albirostris
TTCTCCATGTCTCTTTTTCTCTTCATCCTATTGGGGTGTCACAAGGACCAAACTGCTGCAGTAAAATGACTTGTAGGTGTTTGATGGCAAGTCATTGAGGAAGTGAATAAAAGAAAATTGCAGCATTCACATCGGTGGGGAGCGGTTAGAACTGCTGAGCTTTGAACCAAAGAAGGTGAAATTTACCATTTTCCGAAAAGGAGCCACCTCTGTTTGACATCAAAGCATCTCCTGTAATTGTTCATTGTGAGACTCACGACTGTTGGAAAGTCATGATGGGGCCCCGAATCTAGGCTATTTGTTTATCCAAAACACACATAGAGATAAAACCCACCTGGGCCTTCGGGATGCGCCGTGGTCTGCTCTCAAACCAAAAGTAATCACAGGTACGTGGCCAATGCGGATTCTACGGAGAAAGCATTCTCAGTTTCTTGAGGGTATGTATTATTTTGAATACAGAATTATTTGATGGGGAGAGAATTTCTCTTTGCTTCCTAGTGGAAAGCTCAGATCATTCAGCCTCAAGCTTCGGTAAAAGTTTCCTTTTATCCTCTTGAGTTTTTGCTCCATCTTTAAAAAGTGATATTTTCCTACCATTTTACTTGTTTCCAGTGGGTGCGTGGAAAGACAGTCTGTTTCACACACTTAATCTTGCTGTCCCTACCCTGACTGCAGAGGGCACTGTACTTGGTTACCCTGACACTTCAACAGTGATGTTCTTTCCGTGGGATTTCAAGGATATATGTGGTATTAAGGGCTGCCCCTGGTGGTGACGGTGCTTATGCTAGTGAGTCTTTAGAGATAACTCTGCTATTGTCAAACTAGGGGGCTGCTTGGGGCTCTTTCTGGATTTAGGATTCTAACTTGAAGGGAATCTCAACACCACTCACCTTTGTGTTAGGGAGTCCGGAAAACTATTTGCATATGCCCTCCAGAAACAGAGGAGAAATACCGAACATATTGTCAACGCCCTCGTCCAGGGAAAGAGCAGTTTCTCAAAATGCTATATGTAACAGGTGCAGTGAAAACTAGTTTTAATGTTAACTTACTTATTTATTTATTTATTTTTTTTGTGGTACGCGGGCCTCTCACTGTTGTGGCCTCTCCCGTTGCGGAGCACAGGCTCCGGACGCGCAGGCTCAGCGGCCATGGCTCACGGGCCCAGCCGCTGCGCGGCATGTGGGATCTTCCTGGACCAGGGCACGAACCCGTGTCGCCAGCATCGGCAGGCGGACTCTCGACCACTGCGCCACCAGGGAAGCCCTTAACTTACTTTTGAATGACATTTTACAGCCTGTGTGTTCGACAGAAGTTCAGAAGCGCCAAAAAAGCCTTAGGAAACAGAGACTCCATTTAAAATTAGAATTGTCATTTGCTTCACTCCTGACTGCCAATATCTTAGTTAACCTAAATAGCAACACCAAACCCACGAAAGGCCATCTGAAACAGGTGCAGATATAAAGTTGTTTTAGGGATGACTTACTTCCGATACTTTATATTTAGAAAACATCTTGCTGGCTACAATGTCTTTTTTTAGATCTGTTTAAACATTTAGTTCACCTTTATTCATTCGACAAATTTATTGAGCACCCACTGTGTGCCAGACAAGATCTTGAATAGCGGGCATATAGAGGTAAGTCTTGTGCTTATAGGTTGTGCATTCTAATAGCCTACATGCTTGTATCTGAAAGGAGGGTGTTTTACAGATGGGAGAATGGAGGCAAGGAAACTTGTCCAAGATGGCAGCCAGTAAATTTCAAACCTGGATTTTTATCCAAAATCCTTTTTAAATTCATTGATTTTTTTCCCATCAGATTAGTAAAATGAAGACTACTCCACGTGGCTAAGGGTGCTTTTTCATCTTTACCTCATTTCATGTGTCCTAGATGAGCCCTCTGCCCCCACAGAACCAAGGGGCTAGTGATTTCCTGAACTTTCCAGTCACATGTGCAGCAGTGCAGCTCTGATCAGCCATCCTCTCCCCTTTCTGCTTCTTGTTTGCCCCAACAAATCAATCTGGACCACACTTCCCCAACCTCCTCCTTCCCCAAATCCTCCATGGTTCTTTGTGTAACCCACAATGCACTCCTCCACATTCTGGCTTCTTATCCCAGTTACTGTCTGTTTAGTCAAGTACTGTTTAAGTTTTAAAACATAAATGCCTATTTAGCTCTACTTTAAGTTCTCCTCAAGCAAAGGCTTAAAGGACATTTGTAGAATGATTGAATGATGATTGATGTGTCAGCATGATTTGTAAGTGAAAAGAAGAGGAAATGGAGGCCACGTTTTAGATTCAAAACTACTGAAATCCCCTTGAGAGTAATAGGAAAAGGTGGTCTCAGACATCTGCATCTCAGGACAGTGAAAATTCTGCTCTAAAAATTTGAAAATTAAGGGCTGGTTTGAATTAAATCACAAATCTTTCTTTAGAAAGTACCCTTTAGGAGTTCTTGCCTTTGTGATTTTTGCATCCGTCCGTCATGATTCTCTAACCACACTGCTGTCAGCTAGCACGACCAGCTCTTCTGGTTGTGTGTTATGTCAAAATTCTAGCCATTAAAGGAAGGCTGCTTATGTCCAGGGGCACAAAATTTCCTTAAAGCAAACATCTCTTTTATGAAGGAAGTCTGTGGGTAGGGAGGAATGCCTTTCAGTCTAAGATGTGCTCTTTTCCTATAATGAGCGTACCTACATCAACCCTCAGCTTCCTCCCAGCTTCTCTCACTCTTCTGCAAGTGTATTACGTGTCTGAAGACACGGTATAATGAGGAAGTCTCTTATTCTCCCCATTGCCATGATAAAACTAGGATAAGAAGGTTAGCAGGAACTGTTTCTTGAGTTCTAGAAAATGGATTCTCTGGGTTGACACTAAAGAGTGTCTTCTCTGTCAGACTATTAAAAAATTCTCTGTCTTCTTTTTTTTTTTTTTTCAGTTAAGAGGCTAAAGGGATAAGATGGCACTTAATTGGATACCAAAGATTGTATTTAATTTAGCTTCGTTTGCCCGTTTCCCTCTTTGCCGTGTTCCATTGGTGCTCATTAAGTTTGTGGTTAGTGGATGCGTCAGTACGGAGGAAGAGCCAGTCTCCATAAGGTTTGGGAACGTAAACTGGGAGGCAAGCAGGACCTTTCTTCTGCTTGGTCTTTTTATGTGGACCAAAATTCCCGGTATGATGAGAAGCCTTCTTTTGAACTAAGGCACTGATTTGTCAAAGCTCCTATTAAACCATGTATCTGGGACGAGTGTTCAGTCTGTTTTTTTATTAGTCTTTTATCTCCTCTTCTAATTCTGTTGGCAAAGGGCAGAGCCCTGAGGTACTGGGACTCAGGATCCAAAACACTTCTAAACCGAGTAGGGTTTGGCCGTGTTTACCAAAGTGTGGGAACATACCAATGGTGGCATCAGAGATGATTTTAGGGGAGACCCAGATGGGACATTATGTAATACTGAGTTGCTCTGTGTGAAAGTTAGTTCCTTTTCCATTCTCTCTCAGTTCTGATTTCTCTAAGGTCAGAATCTCAAATTGGTGTCAGGATTATCCTTAATGCTTCTCTAACCCTGGCTAATCTCTTTTTCTTGGCAAAGCATAGAGAGGCAAGAGCATTTATGCAATTTTTTTACATTGTATTCATTATACTATTATTACGTATTCTTTAATGTATATATTATTTTTATTTGTATGGTTACCTGCCATTGATTGCACGTGATAACTCTAGAGGGAAGTTTTCTTTTGAGAAATAAAGTATGTCATCCTAAGAAAATTGTTATTTAAATCATAATCCAAGTTGCAGAGGGACGTGGTAGCAATTGCTTGGGTGGCATGAGAAGACTGATGCTTGGGAACCACTAGGGCGGGAGATGATTGAGAAATGCCATTGCCAAATGCCTCCTCTAGCCAGACGAGCCACAGGCTGGCACACAAGGCACGGTGGTGGCTTCTAGATGTAGAGCTGGAGGCTGTATTGGAAGCAGGGTAGGAAAGGCGAGGAAAGAACCCTTATGCGGCTTGTAACATGGAGGGCATCTTCTCTCCAAAGTGGCAGTGTGGCAAAGCCCGGTTTTTCCCACACTGGTGCTTTTCTTGCCAAAGAAGTTAAGAAGCTCTTCTCCAGGGGGAGGAATAACTGCCCTATTGACTATAACGCGCATCCCCGTTTGAGGTCCGATTCTCAATCTCACTGGGTCATGGGTTGCTTTTGTCACTATGGCCTGATAAAAATGCTCTTCTGAAAAAGAGCTGTTTGGAAAGAATTCAGACTTTACAGCCACACAGCATCATACTTTGTATAAATTACAATGATTTATTCTCCTTTCCTCTTTCATCTCATCTTCCTCCGTTTTTATAACAGCTGAGTAAGCATGCACTCTCGGTTTATTTTTTCACGTTCGTGCCTATGCATTTTCCAAGTAGGGCTGCATTAGGAATATCCGATTAGTTAACACGATGATATTGTTAACTGCCTGTCTGAGATTTTGTGAGCCCTCGGTGGAGCTCATATGCCCTTTGAATGACCACAGAAGCACCGCCGCTCCAACTCCCGAAGTGGGAATCAGGTTCATTTCCCACATGCAATAATTTAGGGATAACCCAACCAGAGAGAAACCGTCTTAGTTCATCAGTGCGCTCACTCCAAGGGCAGCCGGGCAATTCTTTCCCGAGACATCTGTCTGATCAGGATCTGATCCAGAACATTTCTGAGCGTAAGTTCATTTTATAACTTTATGATTTTCCTCCCTCCTGCTTTCTTTCTAACAGCCTCACTTTTCTATTTCATTTCCCAATCCTGAACGTGAGAGTTGGGAGAGCCCCTTTTTATGGAGTGGATGCTAAAGTGCTCTGTTAGGCCGTATATTTATTAACTGGAGTGAAATGGCTTTTCACAGCCAGGCAACCTTCCTAGCCTCCTTGCTACCTCTATATTTAAGAAAGTCACTCCTTGCATTGTGCTGGACAATGGCTCTGTGTCAACCAGTAAGGAAAGAGAGAGAAGGCTTCCCTGGTGGTGCAGTGGTTGAGAGTCCGCCTGCCGATGCAGGGGACACGGGTTCGAGCCCTGGTCTGGGAAGATCCCACATGCCGCGGAGCAACTAGGCCCGTGAGCCACAACTGCTGAGCCTGTGCGTCTGGAGCCTGTGCTCCGCAACAAGAGAGGCCACGACAGTGAGAGGCCCGCGCACCGCGATGAAGAGCAGCCCCCGCTTGCCACAACTAGAGAAAGCCCTCGCACAGAAACGAAGACCCAACACAGCCAAAAATAAAAATAAATTAATTAAAAAGAAGGCTCAACATTAAAAAAAGAGAGAGAGAGAGAGAATGTGGGGGGCTGCAGGGGAGCCTTGACACAGCTAATGAGTGCATTTCCGGTTCTCATTATCCACAGGTGTTCCGTGGCTTTCATGTGTCTGCTGCGTGTCTCTCTGTTCACTCAGTTTGCTATTACTAACATGTGGGTTGCCTTTGATGGAGGATGTATTTATTTTCTGTATCGAAATTTTACTTGTGTTTATGCCTGAGATCCAATCTGGAATAGCTTTGGGGGCGGGGGTGGGGGGAAAAGGAGAAGGAGAACTAGGGAAGAGAGAGTGTGTGTGTGTGTGTGTGTGTGTGTGTGTGCGCGCGCGCACGCATGCGTGTGTGTTACCATCTCAAGGCACCTCTAACAGGGATGCCAGGCTGTCAGATGGTCCCCTCCAAGAGGTGCTCTCTGCTGGATTAGCTTTAGCAGGAAGATTCCCTTGTGTGACATGTAACTTTGGTGTATCTGGTTGCATCCCTTGCCACCAGCATACCTGTCAGATGTGATCAGAGGGTTTGCAGCTAGTCCCATTCCATTTTCAGATAATTTATTTTACTTCTTCTCTTTTTCTTCCTCTGAGTTAGGATTTGGCAGTTGTGTGTGCCGGGGAAGTGCAGGAGGAGAGCCCAGCACTACTCTGTTGTTCCTCAGTGGCCGCTTTGGGACGTTTGTTTTCATATATATTCACAATTTGAGAATGAATACAAATATACATTCCATTCAGGAAAACCTCTGATCTCTGGTTCTATAGCAGCTTGGTTAGATAAGATCACAGATTTCGTGGACGCTCCCTCTTCTTCCTGGAGACGGCACATTTGTGCCATTGTTGGTCACCGCAGAGCTTGATAACGGCTGGCTGGAGATGCGACCACCACAGTGGAGAAGCAAGGGTTAGGTGGCCTGGGTTGATAAAAGTTTCTGCTCCCCAACCCTGATAATACAGCCGGTGGAGGACGGCTTTTGTGTCTTTCTCAGTGGAAAGAAGAAGGTTTGCTACTCAGCAGGCAAAAGCAATATTTCAACTCTTGTAAAAGAGTTGCAAAATGCCATATATGTCCAGAGAGACTATCATGGCTTTATTTGTGTTCTTCATTATTTGCCTGGTTGTGTTCAAACTGGAAACTCTTACTGTAATTAAGCAATACTTTTATTTATATTGGAAAGTATGTAAGTTGTTTGCCTTCTGGCATTCCCTACAGTACCCTTGGAAGAGTTGCAGAGTCTCTTGTCTAAAATTAAAGACCAATAACACGACACTCAATTCTTTGGAGGTAGTATGAGATGCAGTTTCTCTGAGCTTAAGAGGAGATTTTCCAAAGGTTTTCATGGCTTGCAAAAAAATAAACAGGCAGATAGCATTCTCTATACCTACGGCCTTTCTGAGGAGTGGCTGCAGGTGCTGTAGAGGTGATACTGTAAGGCCTGTGGACTTACCAGACTACTTCAGAGATTGCCTTTTTAAGACAAACCATATACAAGAAAATATTGGAAAGAACCGTAAAATGGTATATGCTTTTGTACTAGGGAAGAGGAAAACGGGGATTTGTCAGAAGACAAGACAATCCTTCACAGTTTTCTAAAATAAGATGGTATTATTGACTGATGCCACCAATTTTTCCCCCTAAAGTAAGATATCTTTTCTTTTCCCCACTAGCACCCTCATCCATTGCTTTGGTCCAGGCTAAAGAAGTTACAAGATACAGTGTTGCTCTGGCTTGGCTGGAACCAGACCGGCCCAATGGGGTGATCTTGGAGTATGAAGTCAAGTATTATGAGAAGGTATTACTTGAATAAGCAAGGTTCTTCTCCTTTCTTCCCCCCAACCCCTCTTTCCTTCCCTCCTTCCTTCCTTCCTTTCTTTCTCTCTATAGTTTTGGTCAGTTATAAGTCCTGGAATACTAGTAAATCTCAAAACCAAATGCATTTTGCTTCCCAATCAAATCCAATTATGAATTTTATGTATTGAGTTGCTAATCTTAAAAAAGAGAAAAAACACATTATGTTCTAATATAACTGTATTTTTTCTTTCTAGTCCTGCAAATCAAGATAGCTAAGCTAAGAATGTCTTATCTAGAAACCTTCTATCAGGAAGAGTGACTCATAAAAGTTGAAATAATGATCTGTTTAAGTAGATCACTGCTATTCAGAATCAAGGTGTGGATTTTGATGACTTTTAATAGAAAATCAAGGAAAGAAAATTACATTCTTCAGCCTCTTAAAGTTATAGAAAGACATTATGTTTTACAAATAACTTGTTTCTTAAAGGACAGCATTCTGAAGAGAGTTATTTGCATTCAAGGTTGTCTAGAAAATGAACAATTGTCTCTTTCTTTTTAAAGGTAATCACTTATTGGCTTCCGTATTAAAAGCAGAAAGGGGACAGGATTTTTTTTTTTTTGAAACCAGATTATAACATTTTTGACATTTTCTAGAATGGAAAATAGAAAAAGAAAAGGGACCTTCTTGCAGTAGTTATTTCTGTGAAATTGCTGGGTGTGGAGTGAGAAAAGCCATCAACCATCATCTAATGTTCTTTTCAAAAAAAAGATTACGGGTAAAGATCTGGATATGGTCAGTGTCAATAGCCATCATACCTGAACTCCACATTTCTTTCAACATCTAAGTAACAATAGTACTTCTAACATTGAACTGAATATAGTGTTTAGAGTTTATCAATCTCCATTTACTTTCAGCCTCTGAATGGACTGGCTTGGCTGCCTTAATACTGTATCGGAGTAAGTGGGAGATTTATTTTGCCACCTTCCTTAATTTTATCCTCTCGTAATGTAGGATCAGAATGAACGAAGCTATCGGATCGTTAGGACGGCTGCCAGGAACACGGATATCAAAGGCCTGAACCCTCTGACTTCCTATGTTTTCCACGTCCGAGCCAGGACAGCAGCTGGCTACGGAGATTTCAGCGAGCCCCTGGAGGTCACAACCAACACAGGTAACGAGTTCTGAGATTCTTTGTACAGTCCAGGGCAAATCCCATTATGGTGAACGAAGAAGCTATACAGATTTTTGGTTAGGCAAACATTTTGTTGCAAAGGCTATTGCTTGAAACTAGATAACCAGTGTCCGTAACTTAGCACACCTCTTGCTATTTAGAGAAGAACATTTTTCATAACGGTATCTGATCTGTCTTTTCATATGATTGAAAAATGTCTGTCTTTCTCCTGTGTTGAGCCTTCCATAAACCATGAAAACTGGGATTGCCAAACTGACTAATGGACAGTTGCATAACTATCTTACATTAAGCTAAGGAGTTTTCTCCCTGGGAAGATTAGAGAAGGTACCAATTTTTTTTTTTTCCTCTCCTATTTATTTCTAGGAATCTGTTCAAATCAAGTCAGATCAGGTTTTTTAAAAGCCCCTCTAGACAACTACATCAATCTTTCAACATTGTGAGTTGGACCAACTGGATGATTGAATCAAAATGTTAATAGAGGGCATACCTATGAATAAGCAATTTACATAAGACATCTCCCCTCCATAATTAACAAACCAAAATTGAGCCTACTGGATAAGGAGCTGGTGGGGCAGAATTTCCTACATTAATTCTAGAAAGTAATTGTATTCACAAATTATTAAATAGAATATGAATGAAAAAAGAAAGAAAGTACTCTAGAATAAAATCTGAAGGGGTTTGACATCCTTTGTGATTATCCTGGAAGGCTTCAAGGAGGAAGTGGCTTTGAGCTGGGCAATAATAGACAGGTTTTTTATAGATGGGGTGTGAGGATGCAGTGGAGAGGTCATTCAAAACTGCTTGTCCTTTTGGCAATTTCCAGGTGTCTTTCTCACTAAGGAATTCATCAGATCCTTAAGTAAGAGTTTGGGCTGAGACTAGAAAGGAAGAGAAGAAAAAGGAATGAGTGGAAATGTTTACCATAGGATTTAATAAGTGTCTTCTGGTTGGAGTTCTTCATACAATTATAAAAAAGAATGTCTTTGTCTCATTAAGGCTGTCTTAGAAGATGCTGTTGTGTGAATACTTAACGTAGAGCAAAATAGGCTGTGAGCATTTCAAATGGCTTCAGAGAGTTGAAACTTGTGACAGTCAGAAGTTCTTGCGCTTAGGACCTTGCCCAAGGTGATCCTTGTGTAACTGTCTTTGCCAGTGCCTTCCCGGATCATTGGAGACGGGGCCAACTCCACCGTCCTGCTGGTCTCTGTCTCCGGCAGCGCGGTGCTCGTGGTTATTCTCATCGCCGCTTTTGTCATCAGCAGGAGGTAAGCACTTAAGCCACTCACTGCCCCTGACCCCCTTCCCAGTTTTTATGAGGGAGCTTTTTGTCTCCTCCACACAAAGCTGAGGCTTTTGATTAGCATCATAAACATGGCATTTGCAGCACAAACTCCCTCCTCTTTGCTTTGATCTCCCCACCCCGCTGCTAGAGCTTCCGGCTGGACCCTGGTGGCAGCTCTCACCACTGAGAGTCCTGGAAAGACCCAGATGATTGCAGGAAACTAAGCTGAAAAGCAGGCCATCGGGAACTTTCTAGATATTCTAGGCTGTAAGATGTTACATTTATACCTCTCTTAAGCCTGAACTGACTGCCAAAGGCCAAAAAAAAAGCCATATAAAACAGACCTCACATTTGAGCTCTATTTGTCAACTGTGTTACTTCACCTCTTTGAGTCATTGTTTCCTTTTTGTAAAATAGGGATAATAAAATATCTGCCTCTAAGAGTTATTGACAGGAGAGTTTTGATAGGCAAAGTAGATCATCTGTCACACAGAGAGTACTTCAACATGATATTGGTTCATAACAGTAACCAAAGCAAGGAAGTGGGCATTCCATCTTCCCTTAGGAAAAGCCATCGACATTTCCAGAGAGTATCCTTTGAGCACTTCGTGGGCATGGCATTGTTCTTGGAAATGGATCTAAAACAGCAATTACTTATCCTATGAGAGTTTACACTCTAACTTGATACTTGGAAAACAGTCTAGAAAAGAGAGGCATAGAAAGAGCTTGACAGCATATTCTTTTGTGTGTGTGTGTGTGTGTGTGTGTGTGTGTTACAATAAAACTTTATTTACAAAAACAGGTGGTCAGCTGGATTTGGCTGAGGGCCATACTTTGCCAACCCCTGAGCTTGAAAGCATATTCTTTTGATCCAGTTTTTCTTATTATCATTGCCTCCATCAATTATTAACACTGCCTGGAGCTTCCAGAAGAATGGGGGGAAGGGGGTTTGAGGGGGCAGCTGCTCATCGTCAATGTGTGTCCACATCTAGGTCCTCTTTGTCTCACGTGTGAGAATCTTCCCTTTCTCCAACCTTTACGCCCCCACCCCCACCCCCCATGCCATCAACTGTTTTACAAGATGGGGCTTTTAAGAAAAAAGCAGAAACCGGGGATGTCAAAATGATCCTCTTAAATATAAATCTTTTCATGTCATAGAAGAGGAAACTGATACTCAGAAAGGTATAGTCCTTGTCTGGAGTCACTATATTACTTTAGTGGTAGATCTGTTACTGGACCCCCAGTAGCCGTGCTTGGATCTCAGGCCACTGTCTGTTGCACTGTCTTTTCCTGGCTCATCAGTTGATGAGCCTATTGATGTCACAGCATAGCCTCTGGCTATTTCCACTGACCTGGGCAAACCACCATGATTTTCTCTCACTTTGTGGTACATTATAATTAAGGTGATGACCATATATCTTAGTTTGCCTGGATGGTTTCAGTTGTCACCCGTATTTATTAATATCATGTCTCTGCTCTCACTCTGCAGAATGTCCTGGTATATAGAGATCAATCATGATCCCTCTCGCACAGTACAGCACAACTCCTTATTGTGTGTGGGCACCTCCATTTGTCATCGTGTGTGTTCTTTTTGGTGCAAAGTCTGTTTGATTAGAGCAGTGAATTTCGTCTTGAAGGAGTTAAACCCACCACAGACACTCACCCCTGTTGCTGTAATACACACACACAAACATACATCTAGACATGCCCACTGTACCCTATATAATAGTACAGCTCAGGCTTCGGAAACTTCAACTTGGCCTGAACAGAATCTGAATTCCCAGAGTTCTTTCCTTTCCTGGCGTTTGATTTTGGAAGTCAATCAGGATGGACCTCTTTCTTATTCATCGTCATTTGACTTTGTGCCTGTACACATGCCAGGCTCATAAACACATGGAAACTATAGGCATTCATCTATATCCATCTGATAGCCAAGAGGAGGGAGTGGGATGAGGATTGTATAGAAATTACATGGGCTTTTGCTTTCGTTATTACGTATTTCTGCATTTGAAATTTTTACAGTGTATTATAAACAACTTGTGTCATCAGAAAATAAAGTTGTTGAAAAGTCTAAAACTAAGGAAAAAATTATTAATAACTGCCACTGCAAGAAATCTTTGACTGAAATCCAGTACCCCAGAATGTTCAGAACCATTTGAGAGAACGCTTGTTCACAGAAAGTGGGTCTCGTCTCGAATCTCAACCAGGATATTGGTTGGAAGAATTCTCTAGTTGTAGTCTGGCTTTCCTTTAGAGTTACTGTTTTTGTTTATTTTTTGTATTTTAAGTTATCCTAAATACAGCAGTCAGACAGGAGTAATTAGAAATAAGTCACCTCGTTTAAAGTTTTTTTTCAGATTTTTTTTTGACAAAAGAAAAAAGAAAAGCAGATGAAAATGTAATACAGGAAGACAAGTTTATTAAAAGCTGTAGCTATAGAAAATAGCATCGCAAGCTTGATGACTTAATTTCCTTTCTGCTTTTTTTTATTGATCACTTTATTATATAAGGCAGGATTGATCGGATTTCCAATTATGAGTCCCCACCTTAGAGAACTGTGCCTGTCAAGTTACCCAGCCATGATCTTGTCCCTTCTCCCCCATTAAAAAAAAAATGTTACTTCCCAAGGCTGATAAACACTGCTTGGTGATTGGTCCTCAATGGATCACTTCTTAGAAAATGAAATGTCAACCCCTTGGCCTCCTATTGATTCTTCTTTAGTGTCGGACATAAAGCTGTCACGGAAAGGCTGCCTGGAGCCAGGTAGCTGACAGGCTTTGCAGCGGCCGATGCACACTCAGCTGATTCTTCTCCGCAAGCAGGTTGTGTGCTCTGTCATAACGGACCGCAGATGTTTAAATGGGACAAGAACAGGTGAGAAGAGAAGAGACAGGTAGTGCAGACAAAAGTCTGGTCCATGCTTTTAGTGAGAGTACAAATGAAAGATGGTAAATGGTACCCCTAAAATCATCTCACCACCCTGCAGCCAGCCATCTGGAAGAGCGACGGATGAAACATCCTAGCCTGGAAAATGATGCGGCTGCTTCTTGCCTCTTAGAGCCATGGGTAGTCGATGGCAGAATGGATGCGAGGGACGGACCCCTTATAGGGTGATTCCCTACACTGCTGATGACATGGGAGATTGTTTTAAGAGGTAGATGGGCAGAGATCCACACAGTGAGAAGAGTTTCAGTCCTTCCTATTACTTCAAAGGACAATCTGTTTGCTAATTTGTCATTTAAGAAAGAGGAAATGCCCTCAGGCTCACAGCTAGTATCTTGCTGGATTTTTTTTTTTTTACAGCAATTGTTTATTTTATTATATTTACTTTATATGGAGAAATATGAGCTTTAGGCAAGTCAGAGTCATCTTTAATTTTTCCAATGAGAAGATCCACTTTTTTCTTTTGACCAGCTTGGAAGTGTAAACATTTGGGGATCTCAGTGAAAGAATGAAATACCTAAATTTATACATTTTATTTATATATTTAAAATAATATACAGAATACATTGACTTAGATTTATTGTATGTTTTTACCATCCACATTATGTTGAGGAAATTAACTTACATTTTTTATAGGCATCTTTGATCAGTGTCTTCCCGTGTCACTTATCACATACGTTATAATTTAAGGATTCTGTCAGCTTTTCAGAGAATGTAATTGTGCCTGCCATCTGGGTGGTTTAAGGTACAGCATTTCTTGTATTTATGGAATGCTGTCTCTAGAAGTCTTCCTAAACTGCATATGCACATTCTGTTGGCACCATTTCCTTCTACTCCTGTAGGTACACATTTGTGATCTCCACGGTGTAACCACTTTATTGCTTTTGAAAGTGATTTTTGACTGTTAACAATGACATCCTAAAATGCAATGATAAGGTCATAACCTCAGGACTAACGAACTTAGTGATCAACTGTGTTAAATTCCTCTGAAATTCCACCTCCCCCTTTTATATGAATGATTTTTTCAGTTTACCTCCAAGCATCCTAAATAGTATTAATTCAGGTTGCTTTGGGCCAGTGTGTCTTCCCCAAATAGTATTTTATTGTTCAGTATGTATGAGAAACACTTTTAAGAAAGAATTAGAATGCAAGATGAGTTCCTCTTTTCTAAAGGACAGTTGGTGACCAGAGACAAGTACTGCCTGATAGCCAGCCATAGGTGGCGTTTCTACTGACCTTCTGAGGATCTCCGGTGCTGCCGGGTTTCCATTTATGTTAGGGTTATAAAGTACCCCTTTTACCTGAATTAAAGAAGGGAATTAATTGATTTTAAGAAAAAAATGAAATGGCTATGGCAAAATTTGTGAAGGAGGTACACATACGGCTCAGGGTAGGAAACTACTGGCATCTTGTATATTAGGAACTTGAGGCCTAGAGAGGAGGTTAAACAGTTAGCTGCACAGGGTCATACAGCTAGTTAGTTGCCTGATCAGGACAGAAGTCCATCTCTCCTGACTTCCATTGCTGGCCTAGACAGATTATTTTAATGTCTTCTGGACTGAAAACATTGACCTACATCAAAAGTTAGCATTGACAACTGTAGCAAACCAGAGCTTCGGGAGTCTCCGTCACGATGTACCATTTGTGATGTGTGATTTGATGTGTAATCTAACACATGCTATAAGGTCAGACCTTGCAAGTTAGTTTTATCTTCTTTGCAAGGTTACAATTTTCCACTTTGGAGCTGAAACTGTTCCCATAATGCTAAAACAGTCACCATTCAGACTCTATCTTCCCCAGTGTCCTAATTGTAATATTATGGTCACATAAGAATGAATACACTTAAATGTTAGCCTAAATTGGCTCTGATGAAGTCATGTAAATTCCTACAATTAGTTGGCAGATGGTACTGCGGGAACATCTCTAAACAACCTGTGTGCCCTCGTGTGGTTCAGTTCTAACCATGTCAAAATGTTGCTCATGAAGAACATGTAGCCATCATTGGGTGCAAGAACAATGACAGCTTAAGGAAGGGGAGAAAGAAGAATAGCTTTGATGCATCTGCATAGGTGATGCCATTAAACGCTGGAAAGTGTCCTCCTGGAGCTATGCTAGTTATTACATTGCTTTATCTTCTTTAATCTGCACTTTAGCTGAATAAATTACTTGCCCTTTGCTAATTCGTTTTGGAACAGTGAGCCCCATCAGTCAAACTCATCGACTTGATCAGGGAAGTCAGTATTTTACTAAAAGTGGGGTGCGTGCTGGGCCCTGTCACACTTCGCTCCGCTATTTTGTTGGTTTTATCGGGTAGTCAAGGTGCCAGGAACAACACATGGGTTGGGAGGGCAGGGCTGGGGTCTCATGCTGTCCCTGGACAATGTCTGCTAATACCCTGATTCCGCCTCCCTTTGACAGAGGCGAGCTTAGTCACAGGCTTTCAAAGTTTCACCTGCAGAGGAGTCTCTTTACCTCCTGCAGTTAAAAGGTTCCATGTTTCCTTCGGGAGCATTCACTCACAAACCACTCCCCTCCTTCCCCCCTTTTTTTAATCAGCTTGCCCACGTCTCAATAATTAGAAAATCTTCCACAAAGGTTTCCTTCTGTCATTCAGGTGATCTGCCTTGGATGTTAATTTAGCACTCTTTTAGGCGATGTGGTTTCCTCTGCAGAGTCTGGCTGACCCAACGATAAGCTTCCATAGGCTTTCTTTCTCTGGACAATAACGAACACATTGTCCCACCCTGAGCCTAAGGAGAAAGGGTCATCAGGTGACAAAGGTAGAGCAGGACTCAGGCTTCTTAGTTTTAAGGGTATTATTAAGTAGCTAATAGGCTACAATTAGCTTTTGAACAGTAATCCCTGTGTTTCTTTGTCAGCATTCCCTGTACTCTACCGGGGTCTTCTCCTCCAAGTAACACTCCAAGTAAAGTTTCTTGATAGGGAGGGTGGGAGGGAGGGAGACGCAAGAGGGAAGAGATATGGGAACATAAGTATATGTATAGCTGATTCACTTTGTTATAAAGCAGAAACTAACACACCATTGTAAAGCAATTATACTCCAATAAAGATGTAAAAAAAATTATAATAATAACACCTTCTACCAGAAAAGCTGTCCTTCAGAGTTGAAGGAGAGAGAAAGAGTTTTCCAGACAAGCAAAAGCTAATGGAGCTCATCACCACTAGACTGGCCTTACAAGAAATGTTAAAAGGACTTATTTAAGCTGAAACAAGAGGGTGTTAATTAGTTGCAGGAAAACATATGAAAGTATAAATCTCACTGGTAAAGGTAAATATGCAGTAAAAATCAGAATAATTTAAAGTTGTAAGGTTAATTACTTGCAAAACTTGTATGAAGATTAAAAGACATGAGTAGTAAAAACAGCTATAACTACAATAGTTTGCTGAGATACACAAGATAAAAAGATGTAAATTGTGACATCAAAAACATAAAACAGGGCTTCCCTGGTGGCGCAGTGGTTGAGAGTCCGCCTGCCGATGCAGGGGACACGGGTTCGTGCCCCGGTCCGGGAAGATCCCACATGCTGCGGGAACGGCTGGGCCCGTGAGCCATGGCCGCTGAGCCTGCGCGTCCGGAGCCTGTGCTCCGCAACGGGAGAGGCCACAACAGTGAGAGACCCGTGTACCGCAAAAAAAAAACCATAAAACATTGGCGGCGAGGGAATAAAAATAGAGAGTTTTATATAAAAAAAAAAATACACCTCCTAATTTACTTCCTCCTTCTATGTTCGGAAGCCTGAGGAGGGGGTGGGCAGGTCAGCCTTGTAATGTCCCTGCCATTTTACCTCTCCTCTGGCTTTGCACAGATTTCATGAATATGTTGATGGAAAATGGCACTCCTGGGCTGCTTGAGGCTGCCCCTTTCTTTTGGTATCTACAAGGGTCTTTTGTTTGTTTGTTTGTTTTTGCGGTACGCGGGCCTCTCACTGTTGTGGCCTCTCCCGTTGCGGAGCACAGGCTCCGGACGCGCAGGCTCAGCGGCCATGGCTCACGGGCCCAGCCGCTCCGCGGCATGTGGGATCTTCACGGACCGGGGCACGAACCCGTGTCCCCTGCATCGGCAGGTGTACTCTCAACCACTGCGCCACCAGGGAAGCCCTCTACAAGGGTTTTTGATTAACTCTCTTAAGTTTAAAGTTGGGACAAAAGCTTCCCTGCTCGATGCATTTTTTCTTCTTTGAAGGAAAGAAATTCAAATCAGTATTAGAGATCTAAAGTGGTTTAAAATATATACTTGTAATTTTAGATAATGCTTCTAGGAGCTCTGATAAGATACAATCTCCCGGGCTGGCAGGACCCTATCACACCCTTGGGACCTAGGCACGCATTTCCCTGACATAAAATGCTATTTTCATAGTCCCTGACCTAACACTCTTATATTTCCTTTAAAAGGAGAGGGGAGGGGGAGTTTTGGAGGGGACTACATCTTTCATACAAATGTTTGGTTTCAGGATGTTTAAACCTGTTTAGCTTCTTTGATGAAGCAATGGATTTTGAGAGCAAGTGGAATCCAATTTAAGTAGATTTACTGATATAAAATGTACTATGACTTATAATTAACTCTCACCAGCTATCATCATATAACTTCATCCATGCTGGGAGAGGCATGTGAGGTAGTGAGCTAGATGGGGCAGACACACTCCTCCTGTATTTGCTAGGAGGGTCGTGGGTAAATGACTTGCCCTCCTGCCTCCATGTTCTCATCTGTACAATGGGACTGAACATGTGTCTGTCTGCCTGATTGTTTTCATAGGGTTGTTGAGAAGATGCCATGAAATGTTATATGGGAAGGCTCTTTTAAAAGTTAAATACAAAGTAAAAATGCAAGCTATTATTTGGGACTGAATGACTCGCACTTTGAAGTGAACTCTAGTAACTGAGGTCTCTGTTTACTGAGCTGGTTCCTGCTTTGCAAACAGTTAGGGGAAGAGATGATATATGTGATGAGAGCACTTTGAAAAGTTAAATGCAATGTAAAAATGCCAAGTATTATTATTTGCAAGGGAATTATACACACAGAGGAACATCTGTAGGCTCTGAGGTCTGACTGCAGAGCTGGTTCCTGCGTTGCTGACAATTAGGAGAGGAATGTGGGTGAAGGGCTGGGACACGTGACTGTGACTGGGCTGCTCTCTGGTGGCACTGCGTGGCCCTCTCTCTTTTCCATGACCATCCTGCCCTTCTTGACTTGTTCAAAGTGCAGGGGTTCAGGTTATCAGATTCAGACAGGATCACACTGCTGCGACCCCCTGTGGCCACCAGGGACTCTTGTCACCACAGAGCCTGTTTCCTCACATATAAGAGTCTTGACGGACCTCATCTTTAAAGCTCTAAGAAAATTACAAGATGATTATAAAGTGCAATATAAACTTGACATTTTTGACAGAAACATACATGTACATATTTTATTCACTAATATGGTCTCATCTTCCAACTTTACAGAGTTCTAATATGGACTGAGTTGATTTTCCAATTTAACATACATACACATAGACACATATATATGTGTCTATGTATAATGTATCAAGATGACTGATTCAAGAATTATATATATTCAAGCTTTCTTTTTCCCAAGACTTTTTATAACCAAGCCTGATCTCACTCCTATGGGACACTGAGAGCAGAAGGCCAACTGTAGGACCATACACTGTTTTTTGGAGAAAAGAATTAGGCGACAAATGGAAACTTGTTTTTTGTTTTGTTTTTATTTGGTTGCATGGGGTCTTGATTGCGGGATCTTCGTTGTGGCCCGTGGGGGGTCAGTAGTTGCAGCACGCGGGCTCTAGAGCACACAGGTTTAGTTGCCCCACGGCATGTGGGATCTTAGTTCCCTGACCAGGGATCGAACCCAAGTCCCCTGCATTGGAAGGCAGATTCTTAACCACTGGGCCGCCAGGGAAGTCCCGGATCCTTATTTTTACTGCTGCAAGTTTTCTACAAACTCTGTTTACCTTTTAAATTGTCGTTAATCATTTAGGAATTTGTATTCAGCAGCTGAAGCCAATAACCACAAAACTATTGTTTTAAGAATATCATATAATAGGATAATGAGTTTTGTGGTGAAAGCAACAGGGCTTACTATTACCTATCACATACTGACTACGATTGCCTTTGATGTATGCAGAATTCACCTAGGGAAACTTATTTTAATTCAGAATATGTGTGTGGGGAAATTAGCCAGTAAACTTCTAATCTATTTTCAATACAATAAATTTCTCCTGGGGATTTAAAATTATAATTGTATTATAAAATATTTGCTGTATCACCTCAGTTTAATACTGTGGTTACGAGCAGAGACTCTGGACTCTGCGGTGACAAGTTACTTACCCTGTTATTTCACCTCCCATAAACCTTAGTTTTCTCATCTGTGAAATGTGCATTACATATCTGCCTGACTTATATTATGGTAGTAAAGAACTTGTGGCTTACAGATTTTGAAAATATTGTTTTTTATCTTTTAATAGACGGAGTAAATACAGTAAAGCGAAACAAGAAGCAGACGAAGAGAAACATTTGAACCAAGGTACAGAAAACTGGATTGAAAATAATTTTATTTTTAGAGCATGTCTCGTGTTTTCGGTTTAGAAATGTCTAAATAATATTCACATGGCTATTAATATTATATTCCTTTCATGAAATTGTCCAAATAATGTACTTCAGGGTTTCAAACTGAAATAGGTGATTGGTATTTTTTTTTAAGTGAAATTAAAGATGGAGGTTGGGTAATTTCCTTAGATGCTTCTTTTTCCTTATCTTATCCTCCAACCTGAAAAAGTATTGGTCTAGCTGGCTCATTTTTGTAGCTGGGCGGCAAGATTTAGAAGGTCACAATTTTTCTCTTATTATAAGGTAAACATTTTGGAGACAATAGAATAAGAAATAGAACACACCACAGAATATGTGCTGTGGAATTCAGGACTATCAATATTTCTTTAGTGGATTTTCGTTATTTTGATATTCCAAGTGGAGTCAAAGACTGAATTCAAAGAATCGGCTCTGAATGACTTGAGCAAGATAGAAAACTCTGGAATGGACAGTGGTTGGTGTCTCTCCAGGAGTTCTGTCCACGAGAACTTTCTGAGGTGATGGCAGTGGTCTTTATCTGCACCATCTAATGCATTAGCCAAGGGGCCACAAGCACCACTGAATACTTGAAAAGTAGTGAGAATGAGGAAGTGAATTTTAAATTTTATTTAATTTTAACTGATTTATATCTAAATAACACCGAGTGGTTAATAGCTACCTTATTAGTACAGGGAGGTAGAAGGGCTGGAAGAATAATCCTGAGAAAGGTTTTCTTGGCTAGAGCATGTGAAGTGATGAAGGGTCATGGAGTGTCTGATAGATAATTTTCCATTTGTTCATCTTGTTTCCTTTCTAAAACCACACTTTCTCATTTGCATGTGGTATATATTTTTAAAAACAAAAATGATGCATTTTTTTGAGATGAGGACAAAACTGACAGTCTTGGAAAATCAAAGGGTTTGAGCCAACCGGTATCCTACACCTCTCAGTGCCCCAAAGCCCCAAGAGCTCGAGCAGGGAGAGGCGGGGTGTAAATGCCAGTGGCAAGTTCCCAGTAATCTCTATTTTTTTTTTTTTTTTTTTTTTTTTGCGTTACACGGGCCTCTCACTGTTGTGGCCTCTCCCGTTGCGGAGCACAGGCTCCGGACGCGCAGGCTCAGCGGCCATGGCTCACGGGCCCAGCCGCTCCGCGGCATGTGGGATCTTCCCAGACCGGGGCACAAACCCGTGTCCCCTGCATCAGCAGGCAGACTCTAAACCACTGCGCCACCAGGGAAGCCCCCCAGTAATCTCTAATGCATCTTGTCCTGGACATCTCTGGCTGCCCCAGAGCTCACATTCCAAATTCAGTTTACCAGTGACTATGGGGTGTGGCCGAATTACCCTTCTTAGTATTTAAACCATTGATTCGCCGAAGCTTCCAGGTGAAATTCAATGTCTTTTCTTACAGCACTTTCTTTCCAAAACAGAATAAAAGTGGAACTCCAATACAGAGTTTGTATTTTCAAATCAAATAGCAGATACTATCCCTCTCGTCCACTTAACCTAGGTTTAATCTTAGTTTGTTAATTGTTGTCAATTGTTGGTCCAGATATGAGGCAAAAGATGATATCTTGTATCACAGGTCATTTGAGAAAGTTTCTATCATCTTCCCTAAGGGAAGAAAGCTGGAGATGGTGGGTAGGATGTGAGCAACTGATTGGGACAACAATATTTATTTAATTTTAAATTGTGTTTAGTTTTTTTTCATTGTTGAATTTTATTTTATTTATTTTTTTATACAGCAGGTTCTTATTAGTTATCCATTTTATACATATTAGTGTATACATGTCAATCCCAATCTCCCAATTCATCCCACCACCACCACCCCCACTCCCCTCACCACTTTCCCCCCTTGGTGTCCATACGTTTGTTCTCTACAACCATGTCTCAATTTCTGCCCTGCAAACCAGTTCATCTGTACCATTTTTCTAGGTTCCACCTATATGTGTTAATATGCGATATTTGTTTTTCTCTTTCTGACTTACTTCACTCTGTATGACAGTCTCTAGATTCATCCACGTCTCTGCAAATGACCCATTTTCGTTCCTTTTTATGGCTGAGTAATATTCCATTGTATATATGTACCATATCTTCTTTACCCATTCATCTGTCGATGGGCATTTAGGTTGCTTCCATTACCTGGTTATTGTAAATAGTGCTGCAATGAACACTGGGGTGCATGTGTCTTTTTGAATTATGGTTTTCTCAGGGTATATGCCCAGTGGTGGGATTGCTGGGTCCTATGGTAATTCTATTTTTAGTTTTTTAAGGAACCTCCATAGTGTTCTCCACAGTGGCTTTATCAATTTACTTTCCCACCAACAGTGCAAGAGGGTTCCCTTTTCTCCACACCCTCTCCAGCATTTGGGACAGCAATATTTAGATAACACATTCCAAATTTCCTTATAGAGACTCTCTTTTCTTCCACGGGATAGGTTGTTTTTAAAATTTCATCCCTGAAGTGTGAAGACATTCCAGGAACTCAGTAGAGCTACAGCCTCTTAAGTAGCAAACGATTCTTATTTACCCACTAACGAAACCTGGAGCAAGAATTTAAACATTTTCTTATGTCTACGCTAAGTATTTTTCTCATGCTAAGAAAATTTTTTCTGTGCTGAATATTTTTAGACGCAGAGAACTTCAGTGTATTAGTGGTTCCTGAGAAGTGTTCCGTCAACCTTTTGCATGTTTATTACTCAGGTGTTAGAACTTACGTGGATCCCTTTACGTACGAAGATCCCAACCAAGCAGTTCGAGAATTTGCCAAAGAAATCGACGCATCCTGCATTAAGATTGAAAAAGTCATAGGAGTTGGTAAGTGTCTGCGTCTATAAGCCTGTTTTCTTTGTGGATATTAAATATATGTATGTGGATTATATAAATGCATTAGAATGTATTGTATGTGCCTGTATATGTAAATATCTGTGTACCTGAAATTTCCTTGATCTACATAAAACACCAGCACAGTGCCTACTGTATAATAAGCACTCAACAAATGTTAGCTATTGGCTGTTATTCCTTCTCCTTGAACGTGTTTCTGGTTCAGAGTCAGTTCTTTTTCTCTCCCAAAGGTGAATTTGGTGAAGTATGCAGTGGGCGTCTCAAAGTGCCTGGCAAAAGAGAAATCTACGTGGCTATCAAGACATTGAAAGCTGGTTATACAGACAAACAGAGGAGGGACTTCCTGAGTGAGGCCAGCATCATGGGACAGTTTGACCACCCAAATATCATTCACTTGGAAGGCGTTGTCACCAAATGTATGTGCGTCGCTCCCTTTACAAAGCCAAGTTAGAAGTTACTGGCAAATTAAACACACATTTTCTTTCCAGGGAAATGACAGATGGAGCAGACCCACTGATTGCTAATAGGAGGAAATCAGTGCAGGACAAGTCATTAATCTTGTAGTCATTTCGAAATGGGTGTATGGTGTAGGCTGATACCCTATTTCCAAGGCAGCTTGTGTGAGATTTTAGCGAAATTAATATTGCAGATTTTTGGTATGTCTTGCCATCCTTCAAATCTTTGCTAGACCAAACTGATTGTCACAGGATAGGCGCAAGCAGATGGTAAGCAAAATACATTTTAAGTACTTTTCATATAAAACACAACAAAACCTCACCACACCTTATGTTCGAAGCTTGGGTTCCAGATGCAGGGAGTGCACCTTGGTCATCTGTTATATTGGGGGATTTGCTTGTCTGCTCTGCCTGATTTATGGAGCTGCAGTTGCAGTTCAGCACCTATTTCCAGGAACACCTGGTTGCACCTTCCTTTTTTAGTCCATTAGCATTCGCTCAGCCTGTGAACCACGCTTCAGTTAAAATACGACACAGCTCAAAAGATGCATTTTGCGAAGCAGACCCTGAATACACCTGTAAGACTGGCTAAGACCAACTTGTACAGCACCACATGGACAGGGCAGCTGAAATGGTTACTATTGAAGGTGGCTCTGTTCCGGAAGCCTTAGTACCTATTATAGTTACTACAAGTCAAGGATCTTGTAAGCCTGGGGTTGTGTCTCCAGGACAGCCAAAGTGCCATTTAATTTGATACCAGGTGCCTGGGAAAAGCGTCCTCCATCAACCGGTGCAGAGTGGCTGCCGCAGTGGGTGAAATGCAGGTGTAAACGTTGGATGTTAGGTCTGGGGCAAAGGGGGCAGTAAGACACAAGGGTACACAATCTTTAGGCAGGGAAAATTTGGAAATTACTAAAAAGTGAGAGCAGATATACACTAATTTAGAGGTCCTCAAACGTAAACATACATCAGAATTCTGGAAAACTCATTAAAAAAACACTTTCCTGGGCCTCATCTTCAGAGGTTTGATTTAGTGAGTGGGAGCCCATGAGTTCCCATTTCTGAAGAGCTCAAGGTCAATCAAGCTATAGTCCCTGGAACCACACTTTGAGCACCTTTGGCCTAGTGACCAAAGATTTACACATCATCTACTGCTAGTAAATTATGAGGGCCTTGACTAGTTGCTCAAGTTCTCAGTTTCCTCATCTGTAAAATAGAGATAAAAATGGAATGGAATATTTAACATGTTTGACATAATGCTTATTTAGCAAATTAAAAAAAAAAACTAAGTGTTAACTGGCATTATTATGTCTTAAAAAGTACATCTTTTCCCATCTTTGGAATCCTTCAAAAAAGGAACCTTGATGCTGAGGGTATATAAGTTTTCACCAAAGGTGAAGTCTATAATTAACATAGAATAGCTCTATTTGCTTTTTAAGATGAGTTTTACAGACGGAATATTTTTCCTGTGGCCTGTGGAGCTGCCCAGAGCCCTTCACTACTTTAATTAAAAGATAACATTCCCTTTAAATACTTCTGCAGGTCCATTTTCTCAAAAGGAGGCTCTGTTCAACTTGGGGTGTTTTTCCTGGGGCAGACAGTGATTTTTGTAGCACCTCTGCAGAAGAGGGAAGAAACGGGATCTTTGTGACCTCTAAAACCCATGGCTATTACAGCTGTAACTGTTACAAACGACTGGATGCATTTGCATAATGCACTTGTCACTGAATTAAAATGGTTTACAATTTCCACCAGAGGAGCCATCCCCTTCCCCCCACCTTTCCGCTCCCCATTGCCTCCCTGCCTGTTCCGGGAAAGGGTCTGTCTCTACCCTGGAGCCCAACCTGGACCCATTTCATAAGCCCCTCTGTGCTTACGGAGACATTCATCTTTATTTCTCTTGTAGAGCTCATAAATATTCTGACAAATGGATACTTTTCATAAACAAAAAAATGGAGAATAATTGTGAAGATAGTGCCAACAGTCAGACTAGGGAGGGGTGAGGGTGAAAGAGTGGGAGAGTGTGAATTCATGACTGGACTTCCTTGAGTAACTTTGTAAATGGACAGGGAGACTATAAATTCTTGCCAGTACCCCGCGGATCTTCTCCTTGCTTCCCCACATTTCCAGAGGGATCTGGTGAAATGGAAGTAGGTGTTAATGCACCATCAGGGGAGTCACCCCTTCTCGTGAGTTGACAAAGTATCATTTGATTGAGGCAGGTTAATTAAAAATCATTTAGATGCATTTGTTCTATGTGGTCACAGATGCAGAGGGTAAATGAGTCTGAGGACTAAAGGCTTCCTAATAATATTGATGGAGGATGGAAAGGTGTACGGGGACCACTCCCTCCAGCCAAGGGGAAAGAGATTAGAAGTGGTTTTGACTCATCCTTTGGTCTACACCGAGATTCCTGCTTTTTCTGCCTGCTTTCATTCATCACTTGAAAATTAAATGTTCGTGGTGGTGTTTTCTAATCCAACATTTTTGCCTCGGAAAGATTTCTTAGGCACGGTACCAAATGTTCAATCGAAGAACAAATTGATAAATGGGGCTTCATTGAAATTAAAAACGTCTGCTCTTCTAAAATTTTGCCTCTGAAATGAAGACATTTCTCCTTTCCCCACACCAGTACAGAGTCTCATCTGATAGGGACTCTGGGCGGGAAATGTACTCGTTTAGAATAATTCTGGGGGCTTTCCGGCAGTGGCACGGCCCAGCCCATTTTCCCTGACTGGATGTCTATGTCCAAACAGTCCACAAGGACAGCAATGAATGTTTTTGATTTTTCAAACTAACATTTTATTTTCCTCACAGGAACTCTTCTGTTCTCTTGGCTTTACCCCTTGCCTTAGTAAAATATCGAAGATTTACACCCCACTGCCACAAATACCCTTTAGAAAGAAGGAATTTCAGACCTTGAGTGCATTGCCAGGGATTAAGAAACTAAAGAATGATCCTTATTTCCTAAGGTCCTCGGAAAGAAAACCAAAGTGAAATGAAAGTGTTTCCCACTTCTCTCAAACCTTAAAATCATTCTGATTTCTTTGCTTAGAAAAGGGAGAAGGGCACACAAAGGTTCTAGTCCTGAATTAAAATTGCTGCCTAGGATGAAATCACTTATTGACCCTTTTCTGTGATTTTGTTGTTGCTGCTGCTGAGGTTGGCAGCTTAAGGAAGCAAATAGACTGAGTTTATTTATAGGTAGGAAAAGGGAAAAGAAAGGATATAGCCCCTGGCCTGAGTGAGGCAGGGGGAAAAGCTAAGATGGTACATGCTTGAACTTTAAGATGAGTCTGGGTAATGAAGTATCCAACGTAGCTCCCAGAAGCTTGGGTTCCTCTAAATAGGTAAGAAAAAAAAAAGTTTCTCTGTTCATTGATTCCTTTAGCATTGTACAAGTGGCTCTTCTGGGGACAGAATTAATTAATTATCTTAAAGATTTTTTTCTCCTTTAAACGGGCCATTTATCTCCTTCTCCATTTGCTTGAGAGAGCATATACCCATCCACGTGCTCCCTGGATACCAGAGGCCACTTTATTAAAGACCTTGTCAACAAGCCACCCAAAGGGTTAACCTTCCAGATGGAATTTAAACCTACTCGTCCTTTTAATATTTCATTCCTAGCTCCCCACAGCTGAGGCATAAGCTTGGCTTGTTTTAATTAAATTAGATCGCACAAGACAGGTGTCCTGGCAGGAAAATTGCGCACAGCCCATTTTTATCTCATTAACTGCAGTGCTCATCAAGGGTTTTGTGTTTTTCTTTCTGGAAACTCTAGGTAAACCAGTAATGATCATAACAGAGTACATGGAGAATGGCTCCTTGGATGCATTCCTCAGGGTATGTGACTGCTTTATATTAAACCCAAGAATGTTGGTATTTAGAAAACTCTAACAGACTTCGAGTATTTGTTCTGTTTGGTTGTATTCATGGACTTTTTTCTAATGAGGCAAGGGAAGAAGAGGAGAAATAGAGAATGATGTGATTTTTAAAGGCTCTTCAATAATCCACGTACAAGGAGGGTAGTATTTGATTTATTCTTGTATCGTGGGGCTGTTTGAGCCATAGATTCATTACAGCTGGATAATTTCCATCTATTACAGGAAGCAAACCCAGCTCCTAGGATATACTCTACTCATGAATTAGTGACTTTGGTCAAAAAGGCCCGGAAATCATATTGAGTTTCACTGCACACCGGATACAGATATCAAAAAAGATCCAAGTAATAAATGCCTGGTGAAAATTAATTTGGCCTAATGCTAATGAGATTGTACCTTATTTCTTTCCTCTGCAGAAGAATGATGGCAGATTTACGGTCATTCAGCTGGTGGGCATGCTTCGTGGCATTGGGTCCGGGATGAAGTATTTATCTGATATGAGCTACGTGCATCGAGATCTGGCTGCACGGAACATTCTGGTCAATAGCAACTTGGTCTGCAAAGTGTCTGATTTTGGCATGTCCCGAGTGCTAGAGGATGATCCAGAAGCAGCTTATACCACCAGGGTAAGAAAGGTTTGTGACCTCTGGGCTTTGACTCTGAGGAAACTGTTCCTCTCACTTTGATGTTTTAAACCCTTTGTGATTTTTACAAGTTTCCTCATCCTTCAGAGCCCCTTCCTAGCCATGCATCCATTTTTAAACCATGTTTCCAAGAGGGATTTTGAAACAGCCTCTAGATGTGTGACCACTTTACAAAGCCACAAGTTAGAGCGTCACTTGTTATTGTATTTTTTCACACTTAATCTACCTTCCTTCCTTCCTTTCTTCTTGTTTGTTTTAGATTTTCTACTTGGTTCCTTTTTATTATTTAAAAAAAATCTTATTTTAAACAGGACAGAACACTATTTCTAGTCGGCTGCCTACCGAACCTGAGAATGTATATACAGGGTTTATAAAACATTTATACTACGCAAGGTTTCCCGGTATCTAATGGCCTGCGTTTTACTACTGGTAGATAAGCCAGGATTAAGGCACGGTTAAGAGTTATCAGTATACAGTTAATGGCTATGCTATCTTAGCCGGACAATCTGAATATAAGATACTAATGGAATAAACACAGAATCATAAAAGTTATTGGCCATTAGGGCTGACACTGTTAAAATCAACATGAAGCAGACCAGCCATTTTCTTCTTTGAATGCTCACCATTTTGCATCTACAATGGTAAGCATTGGGGTTTATTGGTATAGTTCGTTGCGGGGGTGTGTGTGTGTGTGTATGTGTGTGTGTGTTTTCTGGTAGTGTTCAGTTTCTTGGCTGTAGTTTTGATTCTTACGCATACCCTCTTCTGAATTCAAAGTCCATTCATTCAGGAAAGAATACATCCTTGTCCATGCTAAAGACTTTTTATTTTTCCCCAGTAGTTGGAGAAAGGAAAGTAAAAGGAAGCTTCTAGAATGATACATTTGTATAGCCAAAATATTTAAGGAAGGCAGAAGGCAGCACAAGTGTCTTGCTGTATGGAACAAGCATAAATGTAATACAGTGTATTTTCAGAGTAAACTGCAGTGAACCAATGCAATTTGCAGTACAATTTACTGCCCTGTTTAGTAGCTCTAATAAAGCAAACTTTTAAATGATGTCCTCTTGAACACCTTAAGGGTCTGAATTGAAGTTGAATTAATTTCCCCAGATGGAACCCTAAGAAATTTGAAACTCCATTTAAAAATACCTTGCACATAAGCACAATCAAACAAGAGACATTTGAGACCTTTAAACTTTTCTTGGGTAATATTCAATTGCTTTACCATTTTTGCAGGGTTTTTTTAGAAAAGTAAATAATAATCAAAATCTGGCCCTCCTGCCATTAAAGTTAATAATGGCTCTAGCATCTGGTATTATTGACTTCCTCTAAGAGCCTGTTTAGCGTATTATCTTCTAGCTACGTTGGTCATGTTTCTCGTGCTCTATTGGAGTTGGATGACAGTGGGATGGATAGAAATGTTCATATTTAACTTTTTGAGGTCATGATTTCCAAAGCAGTATTAAGTATTGCCTTTGTGCTGCTGGGTGAGAGAATCTGACAAGAAGTCAAAATTACTGTCAGCTGCACATCCATTGATATATACCACGGATAACATGTGTATTTTGTAAAACCTAAAATGTCCTTTCTTCTACAGTATTGCCTTAAGTAGAGCTCAGATAACAGGTAGGCTTTTTAAAAAAATAATTAAACATATTAGTTGCTTACTTCCCTGTGACTAAAGAAAACATATGAGAACTGTCTCAACCTGGAAGATTTTAGTTAGAATAAACAAATATCCTGTTATTGTTTGGACAGCTATCTCAGGAATGCTGTTGCCCTGCTTAGCAAACAGTAACAACATTCAGAAACTAGAATGGCACATCAGTGTACTTGGGAGATAACCTAGAGCTTGGATGTTCACAGGGTGGCAAGATTCCTATCCGGTGGACTGCACCAGAAGCAATTGCCTATCGTAAATTCACATCAGCAAGTGATGTATGGAGTTACGGGATCGTCATGTGGGAAGTGATGTCGTATGGAGAGAGACCCTATTGGGACATGTCCAATCAAGATGTGAGTCTTTATGTTCTGAAAGATATGTCTTTGCATTAATGTATGATGGAGTGAGTGTTGAGCTTGAAATGATACATTAAACTTAAAATTCTTAATACAGATGTGTCTAGTAATCTAGCTAAAACTTATAGTCCTGGATTTCCAGGACCAAAATTACAAAGCCTTAATGGTATAATATGGGAGACAGATGATAGATAGATCGGTGCATAGCTTGATCGAGTAGTGATATGGAACAGTACTTTTACTTTGTTAACTTTCAAACCCATACTGAAATAAAATTAAACCTTGGATTTTAAGAAAATGCAAGGATATCTGAAAAACACAAATCTCACATGAGATGAAACTGACATGAAAGGTTTATTGGAAGAAAATTAGTGAATATTTTAAAGCTGGCAAAATTGTAATTAGAGCTTGCCCCTTGAGGACTCTAAAATAAAGCTTCACTAAATGACCCTTTGTAAATTATACACATCCCTTTAAATGTACCATCTGGACTACTTTGTCAGGGAGTATCCACAATGCCTCCAATTTTAGAAAAGCATTCAATAATGACACTAATAAGATTCCAGAGTAATAGAATTTAATTACAAACATCTCCAGTGAGAAAGGAAAAAAACAAACCTAGACCGGGGAGGGGAATCTTCCTAGAACACTTATTAGCTAATTCTGGGAAGGTGTTAGTTAGTTCTAGAAGGGTTGGAAATCAGAACAACATGAAATGGCCATTTCTTGAACTTCCCTAATTTTTTTATATGAGAGGCAAAATATTATCATAGAGTGTGTTTACGAATGTGTGGTATTCAATTTATCAATAAAAATTGTATTTTTAAAAAAGGTTTTTTTAAAAAATTTTCTCCGATGTGGAATGTTACCTGATCATCTGCCTTATCCTGAAACAGCAGGATGTTGCAAAACCTTGACAATTAAGTGAAAAACCAGGTGCATTCGAGAAATAGGATGTTGCCTTATCAGTAGGAGAATGTTTAGAGCAATGCAGAAGCTGATGCATTCTGTGTCCAGTGGGGCAAAAAGAATTCTCTAACCAGAATAAAAGGAACAGTAGTGTTGACACTGTAGTATCTATAAATTATAAAGGAAGGTTCATAGCAAATAGCAAGAAAGACAGCAGCTAGCATAACTGATAGATAATTACAGGCTGGAGACAGACTATGGGAGTGAACAGTGTGTAATCTATTGTTTGATGTGATTATGCAGACACCATCAGGTACCTTTCTTGTATAGTAACATTTGGTTTTGAGTTAGAGACATTCAGAGGAACAAAGACCAACAACCTAGAAGAAGGAGTGGTGCCTGTATTTACTTATTCGATTATTGGATATTTAAGCTTTTCTTTATTTCAGTTGAGAGTGGTCCCAAATGCTCATAAGAGCAGAATATCTAAAGATGTTGTCAGTTTTCCCACTCTAAATATTTTCAGACCTATAGCTTTGACAGCTTCTATATTATATTAAAATAATTTTGTTGGTTTAAACTTTCAGTTGTCTGCCTTTATCCATGAAAATGCATCTGAAGCCAATTCTCTCCCACAAATAATATTGATCTATCATTCACGTGTATTTGTCTCTGCGTTGGAGTCTGTATAGAACAGGAATCTACAGGAAATGTAACCGGAGAATTACTTTCATGGGTAGAATTCATTTGGCATATGGTGAATGGAGTCAAAGTAACTGTTAAGAAGATGTCAGATTTATCAAGTTTTTTGTTTGTTTTAATCCTCGGCCTTCTCCCCCCGCAAAACATTCAGCAGTAAACTGAGAAAATATGCTTTGTTAACCCACAAGCCATCTTCCAAGCTGGTAGTGGATCGGGAGCTAATGAAAGAATACTAAGAAGTCTGAGGGTTTGTCACAAATTGTGTTAACCTGGCATCAGCCCAACGTTGCTTGCATTCTCATCAATTCGATGTAAAATGTTTTCATCAAGTCCAGAGTCAACACCGTGCACCTGGAAAGAGAAAAGAAAGAGGATCAGACTGACCTAATGTCATTGCCAGAAATAAATAGAATCACGTTCAGTTAGATAGCATATAGAAGTCTACCTTAGAAGGAGAAGTAAATTAATACTAATACAGTAGGAGGTTGGCAAAAAATACATGGGAGAAAAGGGTTCAGAGGGCTTAATAAATCACAAGATGATTGTTAAACTGAAACAGTATCCTGGTTAAAAGAACCACAGTTATACTGGTACATATAAACTGGACCCAACTGAATTGATTATTTTCTCCTGAAGGCCAGTCATTGAGCAGGAATAGACCCGCCTCAGGGGGACTCTGTCATGATCTCTGAGATGGCTGCAGCCAGTGGTGGTCTCACTAGGAGCTGTCATTTTAGTAGGGGGAGAAAAAGGACTGATTTAAAACATTCAGAACTTTTAAAAATCCCCAAAGAAAATCACCTCCAGAATCTCATAGGATACCCGTAAACCCAGCTTATGAGTAGCCAAGAAATTAAGAAGTAATTCCCCTTTCTAAATTTGGCATGAGTCATATCATATTGTGTTATTGGAATTCACACCCTGAAGAAGGGGGATTTAGAGAAAAGCCAATAAGAAATGCTGTAATACCTGTGAAGATAGATTAGAAAAATTAGAATTAGAAGAAAGCCCGTGGAATGATTTATGGCTTATTAGGCAGGAGGCCCGCTCTGGGCGGGAGGCAATTATCACCTATCATTATCACTTCTTTCCTTAGATGTGCAAGGATCGTCTTTAAAATATAAATGCCCCAAGGAAGGTTTTTGTTAATTATTTTAAAATTTTTAAATCTAGTTTTGAGCGCCTTTAACAGGGTCAGTTGACAGCCAACTGAGACCAAGAAAGAGATACAGGATTGGTAAACTGGTGTATTTTGGTCTTCCAAAACTAAAAATGGCTGCGCATCTGGAGGGGTTGAGGAATGTGCTATTTCTGAGAGAGGTAGTGTCTTCTGGATTGGAAGGTCTGGAAGTTGGGCTCTGGTATTGACCCACCAGCTGTCTGAGTAAGAGTACAGAGGCTTAAAGTGATGCAAAGGGACTTCTGTTTTGTAGGCAACTATTAATGCTTCCTAAGGAATGCCTTTAACACTAAGCTAGAGTCTCTTTTGCTAAGAGTGTTTAGCTGATAGAAGAATGAGAGGGTCATCGCCCTGTGGTCTCTGGAGGCCAGGCCAACACCATGTGGTTGATCTGATTAGGTTCTAACCACTTTGGAACATTGATGCTTCTTCACTTTGGAGTTTCAGATGGGCATTGTCTACCATTTGAGAACCCCTCATAGCAACAGCTGGCTTCCCTGTCCTGTGGCCAGCAATACTCGGGTCCAACTCTGGCTTCTGTGAAAGAATTGGAGCCGTTCCCATGCTCAAGCTTGCTGGCAGCTTAATGGACAGGAAACTTGCTGAGCAGGAGGGTGAACCTCTAACAACAGCTTGCTTGGCAGCGTAACATACCATTCTGGGTTTTTGGTTTTGTTTTGTTTTTTCGATAGGTGATTAAGGCCATCGAGGAAGGCTATCGGCTGCCCCCTCCAATGGACTGCCCCATTGCACTCCACCAGCTGATGCTAGACTGTTGGCAGAAGGAGAGAAGCGACAGGCCTAAATTTGGGCAGATTGTCAACATGTTGGACAAACTCATCCGCAATCCCAACAGCTTGAAGAGGACGGGGACCGAGAGCTCCAGGTCAGCCGTGCTTACTTAATACTGATGTATGAAAGAATACATCAGAGATGGCAGGCAAGTGGCGACTCACTTCAATTCCCGCCTTCTAGTCAGAGGCCACTTCACAGCTGTCTGCAGCCTGGGTGGCTTCTTCCTCCTTGAGTATTTATGGTAGTTCTTTTCACCATTTTGAAGACCCTAGTACTTGTCAGGCCTCAAACAGGAGTCAGAAAAACAAATTTAAAACAACAACAACAAAGGAATAGCTCAAGTGCTTATTTTGTGAGGCTGGACCTGAAAACTTAGGAAGATGGATGAAATGTACTTTTGGAAGATGGTCAGGTTACTAGATGCTATATTTTGAAAGGGGAAGGAACATGGAGTTAGGAAAAAATAAGAATTCGAAGACATCTTTAAGTCGACTTAATAAAGTGTGAATTGTAGCAAGAGATTCCTGGGTTTCAGTTCTTAAAGTTCCTCTTTGCTGAGTCTTTCAAGAGGGGAAGGAAACAGGACCAAGATAAAAACTGATCAAGTTACAAAGCAAGCAGATGAATATTTGAGAAGAGTTTTAAAAACTAAAATGATTGAATCACCTGTAAAATAGGTAGTTACTTCATTGAAAAGAGCAAAAAGAAGCATTTCAGTCCAGAAAGAAGATAAAGATACCGCAGGTCTTATAATTAATTCAGTAGGAACTTTTCTACCTGGAAATTGGGCTTTACTGGTATAAGATCCGGGATACCTAGATACCAGTCCCATTGACCATTGTTAGGAGTTAAATGGTTTAAGAAGACAGGCATCATAAGATTAGGTGATTCAGGCCCGCAGGAGGAGAGGCAGCTACTCATCTCCAGATCTGTGCTTCTCAAAGTCTTCTCTTTCATCAAGACCCTGAGTTAAAGGTAGGAAGACATCTTCCCCATAGTATCCAAGCCCTTCCAGTCTTGGCCCAGCACCAGGATGCTCTCCTCCAGTCTTTTTCTTGAAAACTTAGCCTACAGATTGGAGGAGAAGGAATACGCTTACCATTAACATATGTGAGGAAAAGAATTGCGAGTGAACAGCAGAGATACCCTGTGTTCTCTCAGGCTTTCAGATCCTGTACCACTAGCCGCCATACAAAGAGTTAATGACCGTGCTCTCCTGAAATAACACCGGGCTGAATTCACATCTTCCTTCTGCCACTGGTAGCTATGTGACCTAAAATAAAATCCCCCATCATTTCTGGTCTATTTTTGGTTCTTCTCTTCTCCAGGAGGGTGAAAATAGATGGCACTAAGGCCTCTTTTCCAGGTGTAGCTCGTTTCTTTTATTCCAAAACTCCTCCAGCTTTTTATCTCCAGCTACAGATGCCACGTTATTTTGTCTGAAGGTTCTTTGGTACTTGGGGCTTCTCCTGCTGGTATAAACTCTTCAGTTGCTAACATTGTAGAATGTGTGATTTGCACCGAAGTACAGAACAAATTGGGCACACTTTTCTCACTTCTAGATTTTTCTCATTGACGGTACTTAAGAGCTTTGATGCTTCTTACTGCTTGCTGATAATGGAAGGTAGTATAACATGGTATGTGATTCAGCACAAAATTAGGCAAATGTCACAGTGTTCCACAAAGAGCACAAAGACTTCCAGAACAAGCTTGGGAATGACCCTTAGAGTTCCTTCATTCCTGAGTAAGGGTATTTTCATTCTAAGGTCATTTTGACCTTGTCAGGTACCTAGAGCCTCCATGTGGCCCTGTTAATGCTTTGGCTTAAAGTTAGAAGTAAATGCAAACTTTTGGTTTTTGTTCATTCATATTCCTGGTAAACATTCAACACTAATATCTAAAATTCTATGTGGCAGTGTTTGTTATTGGCTCAAAATTGGGAAAAGAATGAAATCTTGATGATTCTTACGTAAAAATCTGCAGTATTTTACTCAGAAAATCGGATTTAATTGAAATAATGGACAAAAAAACAGAGGTCACAAAGACAAGCTGTTATTTGAACACAAAACTGATTGATAAAGCAAGTCTTTGTTAACATATCGATATAAAAAAAGAAGTAATGTGAATCAAGATAATTTAGGTAACAATTAAAATGAAAAATGGATTGGATTAATTCTACTATGTAGAAAGTTAAGCCACTAGAGGGACTTAATTTTGTTTTTACAAGAAAAGGATTTTTTTGGTTGAAAATTCAGTAGTGATGATATAATTCCGATTTAAATGTTCGTATTCAAGCAGCGTAGTCTCAGGGTGAAAATCAGGTCAAAATGTTAAGATCAACCACATTCTATAATTTCTAGGGAAAGGGAGTTCAAGAAAATAGAACTTAACAAGTAGCAAGGTTGCTATACAGGTAATTATAATAAAGGTGGTATAAAATACCCTGTTAATGTCTACCTTATGATTATTATGTAGTTTGAGATGAAGATTACTATAATTCTCTTAATAAATACTTCCCAGAAATACATTATTTATTGTGTATCAATATCATGAGGGATGACAGAATACTTGCCTTGAACTCTAGTCCCTCTTGACAGTGATCTAATGTAAAACACCTGGCCTGAGAAATGCATCAACTAATAAATAAGTTAATAAGAAGTGCTTGGAATTTGTTGAAATGATTCTTTTAGGAGCCCCAGCAAGGGAAAACGAGAAGCACATTCCACAATCCAAACAGTGATCAAAGTGGCCATTCTTCCTGCCAGTCTTGGCACACGTGCTGGTCAGGCTGCATTGATTAAAGAGAGGATTAACTCCCTGCTGTCCCAAGTTTGTTTGAATGCACTGAGCCTGCCTGCAAACCTGGCTGGAAGCATGCTGGACTTGAACTCTCGCTGTTTTCTCTGCTTCCATCAAGTCTGGCAGGTTGCAAGCTCACAGTTTTCCTTACTCATCCTTCACTAGGGTTTCCATAGTTGCTGAACTAAAGTCTGTGATATTCAATGCTGGCAGGGACTGGACCCTTCCTTCAAAGACTGAGCTGGTTTCAGCCACAAGGGCTCCCCCAATCTTTACCACAGGCTAGGATGTTAAAAGACCTGCTCTGATCCTTAATGCATTAAGAGGTCCACATAAAACAAATGTGGGAAGTGAAGTTAAGAACAAATAGGGTGATTGAGACATGCTTTTGCAGCCTTATGAAATTAGGGGCGAAAAATCACATGATGACATTTGACGTTGGTGATTCCATCTACAGCCCATTCTTGGTGCTTCGGTTCCCCTCGCCTGTCTTAGACCATTTGACTTCTGGGTCAGGCTGTCTCTCTAATAATTCTTGTCTGTCTACACTTGCTCGTTCCATTTCCAGACCTAACACTGCCTTGTTGGATCCAAGCTCCCCTGAATTCTCCACCGTGGTATCGGTGGGCGATTGGCTCCAGGCCATTAAAATGGACCGGTATAAGGATAACTTCACTGCTGCTGGTTATACCACACTAGAGGCTGTAGTGCACATGAACCAGGAGTAAGTACTCAGCGATGTAACACAAAAGGGTAAATCTAGATTTCATAGTATTTTGCTTCTTTTGCTTTGAGCTGCATAAGCATCCTACTCATTTTTTAAAAGAAAAGAAAACTGGAATGCCTTTCATTTTGATTGACTGAGTGTAATTTTGCACAGCCTCTATAAAGCACCTACATTGTTGCATTCAGTTGCTTAATTAAACATTTTAATACACCTGCCTTGTTGTGCTGTATTAACTGTGGCTGATTCAAATGCATGTCTGCATGAAGCCCAGAAAAGAGATTCTCAGCCCTCATCACGTTTTCCTCTCCCACTTTTTTCTCCCCCTACTTACAGTGACCTGGCCAGAATTGGCATCACAGCTATCACACACCAGAATAAGATCTTGAGCAGTGTCCAGGCAATGAGAACCCAAATGCAGCAGATACACGGCAGAATGGTTCCAGTCTGAGCCAGTATTGAATAAACTCAAAACTCTTGAAATTAGTTTACCTCATCCATGCACTTTAATTGAAGAACTGCACTTTTTTTACTTCGTCTTCGCCCTCTGAAATTAAAGAAAAAAAAATATCTGCAGTGTTGCTTGGTGTACAGATTGCTGAAACTGTGGGGCTTACAGAAATGACAACCATCATTTGAATTAGACCTGGAACAAATTGTTTCTCAGAAGTCCATCCATCCGTCACCAATTTGTAAAATACATGTACCTATATAAATAGAACACCGCCTCCGGTTTCAATGCCGTATTTGCTGCCAGACACTGAGCTTCTCCAAGACATCCTTGATCTTCTCTCCATTTGGAATTACAACCGTAGTGTTTTGTTTGTGGCATAAATTACAGTCCATCCTTCTTTCACTGGAATGAAGACCATGTCCATTTTTGAAGGACTCAGTTAAACGTTTAAGGCTTGGTTCGTACCGGGGATAAAACCTAGGTGAACGTCACGTGACTCACAGTGTTGCCGCTTGGTGCTCGGGCCACCTGGTGGATTATGCAGACACGTGGGGCTGGAGAGAAAAGGAAAGCGGATTTTAAAATAATAATAATAATAATAAAACCCAAGCACCATACCCCCTACCTGGACAAACGAGGTCTGTTTCTTTGTGCCATATAAGTCTTACCTGGGGACTCTACAGACTTACCGTAACTACCTTATGGATAGTGGATTGTGACAATCTTGTGTAGGGAAGTTTCATACTTTCCTCCTTTAAAGAAGCAAACCCAAATCTACAAGGTAAGGCAAAAGAACCAGCAATGAGTGCTTCTCCAATGAAAGCTTTTTTTTTTGAAACTTTCTTATTTGAAACACTGAGCAGTAAATATCTTTCATGGCTATCAGGTAGTTTGGGTTTTTTTTTTAAGATTTCAGTCCTCTTGACATTGGGAGAGGAGACCCAAAGCAGTATGGCTTCTCTACTGTTCTTCCAGGAAGAAGTGAAATAGGAACTATATGAGGTCAGGATGGCATCTAGACCTCCACTGGCTGTGCTTTCTTTCATACTATGAGGGTCCTCTTGTCCTTTGGTGCCCTTCATTCCTGCCACAGATGCCTACTGAGCATCTCTGGGGTACTGGGTAGTAACCTCTAACCTTGTTGGGTCATGCACGTGCCCCATTCTTTGGAGAATTTGCTTCAGTTAAGGAGTACTGGAGGGTCTTTCCATGAGTTTCATTTTTTTTCCTTCTTTTTTTTTAATTTAACTTTTATTTTATATTGGAGTATAGTTGATGTACAATGTTGTGTTAGTTTCAGGTGTACAGCAAAGTGATTCAGTTATACATATACATATATCCACTGTTTTTCAGATTCTTTTCCCACAGAGGTTATTACAGAATACTGAGTAGAGTTCCCTGTGCTATACAGTAGGTCCTTGTTGGTTATCTGTTTTATATACAGTAGTGTGTATATGTTAATCCCAGCCTCCTAATTTATCCCTCCCCCACCCCTTTCCCCTTTGGTAACCATAAGTTTGTTTTTGAAGTCTGTGAGTCTGTTTCTGTTTTATAAATAAGTTCATTTGTATCATTTTTTTAGATTCCACATATAAGCGATATCATATGGTATTTGTCTTTCTCTGACTTACTTCACTTAGTATGATAATCTCTAGGTCCATCAATATTGCTGCAAATGGCATTATTTTATTCTCTTTATGGCTAAGTAATATTCCACTGTGTGTGTGTATATATGTATATATATATATACACACACCACATCTTCTTTATCCGTTTCTCTATCGATGGACATTTAAGGTTGCTTCCATGTCTTGGCTATTGTAAATAGTGCTGCAATGAACGTTGGGTGCCTGTATCTTTTCAAAGTGTGGTTTTTCCGGATACATGCCCAGGAGTGTTCCTGTCCTGCTCCAGTAGCCCCTGTACCAAACTGGGTCAGCCAAGGAGGATTTACCTAGATGTCAATGGTGAGACTTGGAGGTCACCTTGACTGACTCATTATCAGAAAGTGACCTACTAAAAACATAGGCTTTTCATCCATCAAGCCCATTAGCCTTAGGTACTTCTATTTTAATCCCGGAATTTCTTCTTAAAACACGTGAATTTAAATGACTCTGTTCATTCCTAGAAGCAAATAGCCTAACTTTTTTGACTGGACACATTTTTAACTCTTCCATTTTTATCACTTTTAAAGAAAAGCTTGGCTGATTTTAATGACCTTTCTCCCCCCTTGGTTTTATCCTTATAGAGCAAGGAATGTTAAATTTGATGCTGTCAAATCATGACAGTTCAGTAAAAACCTTTTTGCAACATTAGTTGTGAAAACTTTTCTGTTCAGAAGGAATGTGAAATTTGTTTTTTAAACTTCTCCAAGAATTTCTGTTTTATCACCGCTTTTGCTGAAGTCGGGGAGTTCTCGATATTCATGTTTTAACATGTTTTAACTTGTAAGTTGACAAATGTTGGGGAGGTTCGCTTGCTTTTAAAAAATTTATTTTTTTTCCTTCTGTAAAGCTGTGGGATATTCTGTTTTCAGTCCCCACAGTCCAATTCAAATAAGGTAGCATTATAGTGTTATCTTGTGAGTAAAAAGAGAATGTTACCTTGCACACATTGAATAATTAAAAGTTTTGCTTTCTTACAATTAACAGCTTAAGACTTGAGGTATTTTTCTAAACATTGAACATAGTCAAAGCAGAGCGTTTTTAAAAAGAGAGTGTGTCAATTCTAAGATGTCCTAACATGTTAATGTAACGTACGGTGTTGGAGTGGGTTTGTTACATCTTAGCAGGTATCTCTGCAAATGAAATATTCAGTTGAGAACTGAGGAAAAGGTGGAATATGAAATTCATTCAGAGATGGCTTTCTGAATCTTAATTTTTACACATTGTCTGAGTTAGAGTCCAGGCCAATGGAAAGACCAAAAAAAGGCTTTCTATGTGACTAAAATAATATCCAGTAGCAGTAAAAGTGGAACTCCACTGCTTCCAGGAAGTCATGCACGTTGAAAGAGAGATGTGAGGACAACAGGAATTTGTATTGTTTCCCAGGGTGTGGAGCCAGACTCTGGCATCCAGACAGCTTGGATTCCAAAACCAACCGAGATGTTGACAGTGGGAAGTTCACTCTGTGTTTCTTTATAACTCAGTTCCTCCACCTGTAAATTAGCGATAATGACACTTTAACAATAACACCTTTCCTAACACATGGTGGTGTTGTGTATATGAACTACTCCTATGTAGAACACACTGAACTTCACAGAAGAAAGGAGTACTCTTCCTCCAAGGTTTCCCAAGTGTTATTCACCCATCTTTCACTTGTGAACCCAAACGTTTTATTGCAGCGGGCCAGAGCGGGGTGAAATGAAGTGCAGCGGTAGGGAGCTATCCAGATGAAGCTTCTTCACTTTCAATGGATGTATGAGGGTTTGGGGGTAGATGTGTATCTATACAGAAGGTGGTACACCTATCAAATCACTCCTGTATTATTTAGCCTTGAAATGTATGAAATTGTTATTTTATAATTGGGAAGAGTGAAATGTACAAGTAAGACCCCATTGCAATGAAAAGAACTGCATGATAAAGACACTTTGATGTGTTCGTGACTGACTCAAAGGAACAAAGCTTTTGTTTATTTAGTCACCATGAAAGTCACATCTTTCACTCCTGATCCCACACAGACCACATGCTTTGTCTGGTCTCTGTTCAAGCAATTCCTCACGATAAAGGGGTTGCTTGAATTCAAGGAAGAAAAGGTTTATTTTTCTCCCTTTTATTCTGACATCAACTAGATACAAGCCTCCACATTCCCACACTTTTTTCATATACGCACTGAGTATCCAAATATCCCACTGACTATTACAAATATATTTATATCCAGGCATTTAGTGAAGAAGGGAGTTGTCAGACACAAACGGGACAAGCATGTTTTTGAGATGACCCTTTCTCCTCTAAGTAGCAAAAGAAAATCACCTTCAAAAAGTGTGTATATCCATATGGAGTTGGTTATTCTCCTTCAGAGTCTCTAAGGTCAAATTTGTGTTCACTTTGTCTTTCATGTAAATACATGTCTGTCTGATGGCATCCCTGCACGTTCAGGTTTAAAATACTATGTTCGATAGAGTACTGATTTCCAGAGAAGAGTTGGAAAAATAGATCTGATCCTTTTTCTTTCATTTTTTTTCATAATTGTCAAAAATGCATGATGTTTACAAATGACTACCTGAAGACCTTGGTAGTTATGTCCTTACCCACATTTATAATTTTAAGTTGCTTACGAAGTAATGTCTATCTGAATATTTTATACAAAAATTTTATTACTTTCTCCAAGTAGACTAAAGTATTTTCTACAAGTCTAAGTAATGGTCATTTACCTCCAAGAAACTAAATTTGATATATCTCCCTCACACAATAAACAACGCACATATACAAAACGAGCAGATAAATTGGTTTGATAAAATAAGGAAAATTATCTGTAATAAGATGCACTTTGGTCTGAATTTTTGCTCTACACTTGAGGCCACCAACTGCTAAACACGGCCACTGTGGTGGAAGATATAGTCCAAGAGCAACATTGATGGAAAGTTATCAAAAGGAAAGAAGAGGAGTTGCTTCTTTTGGCTTGAGTTGATTATTTGATGAATGAGAGGACAGTGGTTCCATTGCATTGTGCCAGCCTTGTTAGAATCTAGGCTGATGGGGCGGCTGCGACTGTCTCTTGGTGGACTTCAGTCCCCAAGACCTCCCTCACTGTGCCCATGGCCCCGGGTTCCCTCTCTCTACCTGTTATATGCAGATTGCACGGATCCTTTACTAATTAGATACTCCCATTCGTTAGAAGTTACTTTCTCTTTACGAAAAACATCCAATGCTTTTTATTTCGTAGCTGGCATTTTTTCAATTATATTGTTGAATATTGGTGGATTGGGATGTTTCCAGATGTGTCCCTAAAATACACAATTTCCCTCTTTGGAACAACTGACTTTTTAGAGTAGTAGCATTTGCATCCTTTCAGCAGCTCTAAGCCCTTCTTGCACAGATGAACCATAACAGTTCAGAATTTTTATTTCAAAGAAAGGCTGTTTCCATAGTGGGTAAAGCTTGGCTGTACACTGACTGTATGGATTCTAATCCCAGCTCTGCTACTTCAGAATGTACAAACACAAGCAGGTTTTTTAACCTCTCTCTGTTTCCGTATCCTCATCCATATAATAAGGATATGAATAGTATCTTACTCTGAGTTATAATAATGAAGCTGTTAATAAACATTTTTATTATTATAGTTATCATTTTTTCAGAGGAGGAAAGTAAGAATCTATGATCTTCTCCCTGGACTCCTTACCGAGCCATCCTGCCTTCTCTGTACTTATACGGGTTGACAACTGGCTGGCGAGATAGGTTGATGTTTTGTCTGAAGTCTTGTTCTTTTCTCTCCAGGGAGTACATTCTGCTATCTTGGCCTCACAGCCCTTCCTTTTGATTACAAAGCCCGCAGAAGCAAACAGAACACACCCTCCTCAGTTCCTCCTAAACGTGTTTCTTCTGCTTCTACTATGCCAGTTCTGGAGCAAAGACGCTGATGAAACAACACTCATTCCTGAAAAGAATACATTTCTGACTTTCAAATCCCCTTTCCCGGTGAAAGGAATGGCAAACATTCAAGCTTCAGCATCTGTTCTCCATTTGCACTGAGGAATGTCCTGTCTGGCAGCACCAGCTCTGCAGAGCCCCTGTTCCCCAGCTCCTTTGGTTTTATTTATATGTATTTCCATAGCTCATTTCTGTATGTCCCTGCTGCATTGGTGTGGCAGCAAGCGACCGAAGGCTACAGCTTTTACCACGGACACCAGGTCCGGTGCCACTACACAAAACGAAGCCAGTTCCCGTGAGCTGCCTACGATATGCATTGCTGAAGTAACGTTTTACCCAGGGTGTGCCATCGCAGTGATATAAATATATTTTTTTCCTAGACTAAATATGAGCTGACTATCTCTTTTGATGTGTGTACATAGGTGTGTGTGTGTGTGTACGCGTGTGTACGTGTGTGTGAGTATATAACCTCATGCTTAGACCTGCCTGTGAATGTTGCGGAATGCTACACGTGGAGAAGTCTGGTTTGCCACCAGTTCTGAGTTGAAGAGCCACGTGAGATAGTGGGCCTGGAAACCGTGCCCCATCCCCTTAGAAGGACAACCCGGAAGTGTTAAATGTCCTGTATCTATAAGTGTATTTTGTAGCAGCCATGCTAACCTTAGTAAGTCATCCTACAGCTTTGGACAGAGGCATTTTCACCTTAGCGGTGGAGTGATTTTTGAATATAGATCCATTCAGGTGACAACCCATCATCAAACTCACGAATGCTGATTGAACTCCTCATCTGAATCACCAGTTCCTTGGTGGAGGGAGAGAAGGGGATGGAATTTGTCTAGTAACCCCAAATGGAATACAAGTAGCCTTTGTTTTCCTGCATAAATGGACGTGTTGAATGCGAACAAATATATGCAATTCATATACTTTTGGAGATGAACGTAGACGTGTGTGTCGGCTTTGAGATGATGTGTCCTGGATTAATACTTTGTCTCCCAATATCACAGAAAAATACATGCCAGTGACTCTTGAGGTTGGCATAGTAGGGATGAAATGGCCTCAAGCAACTTCAGGTTCCCAATTTACACGGAAAGTTCGACTGTTATGAATATGCAGGTAACTTCTGTGGCCCTCAAAAGTGCATCAGCCTTCCGGAATCTGAGGTCCAGTGTGTGAAGATTCAGTTTTGATCTGATAATGTATACCAAAATCCAGCCAACATACTGCCAATTTTCATAATCGGAGTGGCTGCCTTGCTCATTCTAAGCTATGGTTGCAGAAACTGTGGCCATTTATATAAGCTATAACATCAAATCAGGGAAAAATGGGGGAAAAAAAAAGATTCCAAACCTTATATTGTTGGATAAGTAGAGAAAATCATCAATAAATATTTATTACATTCTGACAGGGTGTATGGCATTGTATTCTCATGACTATGCCAGAGTGACACAGTTAATTCACCCCTTTTGGGGGACTTTAATATATTTCTAAAGGGATGTGCCTATGCATTGATGCCTGAAAAAATATGTATGAAGAAATGAGGTTGAATCTCTTGAGTGGGTTTTCTTTCCCCGGAGGTCAGGGCAGGAGACCAACTTCAGGTGCTGTATTTAGCCCCAGGAATGAATGCTGCCCTAGTGAGCTCAGATGCTAAGTCATACTCAGATGCTAAATCATGAGGCAGCATTAAGCTGTTCCCCTGCACCAAATCAAGTAGCTTCACCATGTGTTTGTTTGCTGGCCCCCAAATTATTTTTAACAATCTTAAGAATGAAATGTTTCGGTGTGTTTTAAAAAGTTCTTTTAAAGAAAAGTTATGCTCACTACACTGCTGGTGTGTGTTTTTGAGACCTCTTGTATTCAATCTGTGAAGGATATGTGTATTAATCCATACACACTTATAGCCTCAATATTTGTCTGAAGACACTTAAATTCTGACAAGTAAAAGAAAGTTCTAGAAGCAATATTTTCACTTCTTTAACATTCTCCAAACAACGTCAAGCATTGGTACACACTGAAGAGTGCATTTATTTTTTGTATCACTCCAAGCATGTTGGAATATGCAAGGACTGTGGTTAAAATTAGAATGTATAAGGCATATTATAATTTAGTTCATACTGAAGAAGAAATTAACAGAACAATGCTTGGTTCAGACATGTTCCAAAATTTGAGCGATCTCTTGAGTTATAGAGATTTTTCTATTTTGTTTTAATTTGTCAAGGTATTTTGTTTTCCCTTCATGAACTTTAGGTACACATAACTTATGTCATTTATTTATGGTCTTTTATACCTAGTTTGTAAAATTGTAAAATAGCAAACTAAATGCAAAGAGTTTGCATTTGAAAATAATAAAGTAGTTGCCGTATACAAACGTGGAATCTAGTTGTCTCTTTTCAACAACTTTTGCCACATGCATCGTGTGTCTAAATTAATCGCTTGTTGTCATTTGGTTAGAACACAAAATCTTCAATTCTAATTTTGCTTATTTAGAGAATGAAAAGCGTTGATTTCTAAATGGTCCTCGCCCTTGAGAACAACGTATTAGCAAATCTAACTTAGATTCCGTGAGATCCTGTATCCCACTGTAATTAAGACTGAACTTTGGTTAGAATTCAGTCTCCACCTCTTACTCATCATACAATCTAGGGCAAGTTTCTGAATTTCCCTGTGCCCGTTTCTTTGTAGAATGGCAATTACAATGCCAAGAGCTTTTATGAAGACTATATTCAAGTGTTAGTACAATGTCTAGCATCTAGCCAGAACTCAACAAACAGTAGCTCTTCTGAGGATACAAGCTGTCTTTAACATTCCCAATCCTACACCCACTCTAACACCGTTGCTACTGATCCAGGTGGCTAGCTACGCGTCCCTACCATGAGCTTTTAATCCAGGATCCATGGACCCTTGACCATACACCACTGGAGATCCAAGGTGTCGAAAAGTTTTCTTAAAACATGGTGCAGTTGTTAATGATTATATATGTGGTTTGACGGGGAGAAAGTTAATAAATTTTATCAAATCTTACATTGGTGTAGGATACGAAAATATTAAAGGCCACAGTTTTAAGAATGCATGCTCTCCACATTATTTCATTCAATAAGCTACCATTGGCTAAGCCTTTGTTAATTGGAAATGAGACTCGAAGACTTACTATAATAAATTAAAGCACTTAAGTGCAGCTAGCTTCAGAGAGTGGGGCATGCCTTTTAGTGTTACCAGGAACATTTTAAAACATGGGCCTTGAAATGAATCTGGGTGACATCTGGTTATTTCGTGTTTATTTCTTACTGAAACACCTCTCTAGAATCAGCTATATTGATGTGTAGAGTAGCTGACAACGTATTTGTGATTGGAAAGAGACTAGGCTTGACATTTTCTCCCCAATTTGTTCAGCGAGATGGAAAAGCAACTGTGATTCTCCAGAGAAATAGCTAATAGGAGATGTCTCTCTATCTATATATGGAGATATAAAGATGTAAGTATATAAAGACACTCTTTATGAGGAAATGGCTCACAAACTTATGGAGAATGAAAAGTTCCACAATCTGAAAACTGGATACCCAGGAAGGCCAGAGGTGTAATTCAGCCCAAGTCCAGAGGTCTGAGGACCAGTCAAGCCAATGGTAAATCCTTATCCAAGGGCAGGAGAAAATGAGATGAAATGTCTCAGCTCAAACAGTGAGGCAGGGAAAAAGGGGCGGGGTGGGGATTCCTCCATCTATATCCTAACATACTGGGTGATGCGGACCCACAGTGGGGAGGGCAAGCTGCTGAGTCCACTGATTCAAATGCTAATCTCAACTGAAAACACCCTCACAGGCACACCCAGAAATGATGTTTAACCTGGGCACCCCATGGCCTATCAGTTTGACACATAAAATTGACCATCACATTGTCGGTATTTTCCTCTACATTTTCTAGAATGAGCTGGTAGAGTGGTGTCAAAATTGCCACATGTAATCTTAATAATTATGAGATTTATTTCAGTGTAGTGCAAGCTAGCTTCTGACCCTATATTCTCAGCGGTGAAAACACTAAAGTTTTATTTCCAGCTCACATCACAGCCTGGAGAAGATTCAGAGGAGCTTCCTGGCAACTTTCCAAGCAGTGACTCAGGAATCCAAGCCCTTCCCCTCCTGTGAGGCTGCCACGTGTGGTGTCCAAGGCAACATGTAATGGGAAGAGAATGTGGAAGATTGTCTTGAGGCTTTAAGGCCAGGCTTGGAAAGGGCTTCCCTTCTTCATTGACCAGAACCCAATCACATGGGCCTAACCTGTTTGAAGGCTGGGAAGTGTGCACAGGAGAAAGAACTAAAATGATTATACTTAGCCAGGCTCTATCACAAGTACAGCAGCCCCGTGCACCTAGGGGAGGTCAGGGAAAGCTTCCGGTAGAAGTGAAGTGCACCTGTAAGCTTTGCCTGATCTCCCATAAACGTGTCCCATGGTCATTTCCCAGAGATGCAGACAAGCAGCAGCAGACTTGTTACAACATTTGCATTGTCATCCTTGTCTATCTGGATGCTTTAGGGATTGCATTTTCCTTTCTGCATCACAGATCTCTACACTTTGGCTACACACAACCTTCAGTTAATACACAAAAGTACCTGCCTCTTAGGGTTTAAACTGCCTTAGCCACTCAGTTTCCCTAGGAGGAAAGGGGGGTAGGGAGCATAGAATAAATCCTAATGCAAGCAACAGATTTGAGGTGTTATTTTTTCCTCCAAATAAAGACACAACTAGAGTGTGTAAAACCACACCACCTTAACCCCTTGATGCCTATCAGATGGACATAACCCTGAAGACTTATTCTGAGACATCTTCAGAATTAGAGACGAAGTGCAGGCTTAGAGGATTTCATTCCTTTAAACATTTGTGAACACTTAACTGCATGCCTGCCATGTACTAAACTCTGTTTATTTAAATACAACAACCTATGACAGAAGCACTCTTACACCCATTTTATAGATGAAAACACTAAGGCATAAGTCGATTAGACAGCTAGTCCAAGGCCACCTTGCTAATAAGTGTTGGAATTTGGGATTTAAAGACAAGTAGTTGGACTCCAGAGATTGTTTGTCGCCTCTACTCCCACTGCCATACCATGTGATGAACCCGGGTTGCTCGCTTCTATCTTATTAATCAATTTTTCCGATGGGTATGTTCCAGTTTGATGATGATGTTACACGCCATTGTGAGCAGTATATCCGTCAGTGCATTCTTCCCTAAACACCACTTGCCTATTCTGGTGCCAGATGGCTTACTTTTGACAGATTTGTCATGTTAATTATTTTTGATAAACTCTACTGAAACAAACTATACCTTAAGCACAATGTTCACCTACACACTTTGTTTTGTGAGAATTAATTTTCAAAGTCTACTTTTCACTAAAAGCAGAGTGTAAGCTATTATTGCTAAGATACCACCTGTGATATATAGTGGGGGAGGAAGTGGTGATTTTCTTTAATTATCATTTTCATGTTCTAAGCATAAAAACCACGGACAGCGTTTCTCAAATGCCATTCTTCATTTGATGATGACCTGTGACAAAGAGGCTAGTTATTAACCAAATAGAAAAAAAAGATGGGTCCAAAGACGAGAGAAAAATTAACCGAAGTAAAGGCTGAGCATGATGGAATAAAAAAGTGCACAGATTTGATGTGGACCCTGCCTTGGCTACTCACTACCTGTGTGACCTTGGGCAAATCACTTAACTGCCCTGAAACTCAGTTTACTCATCTTTAAAATGGGAGCCTACTTTGTCAGGGTCTTGTGAGAATTCAGAGTCATCAATTCTAAGGAAAGCCAGAGCTGCAAATAGGGATGTCTACATAGGCCAGTTAGACCACGTGAATAAGCCATGTTGTCCAAATGTGACACAATAGAGAGTAGGTATTTAGATAAAACATTAGGTTGATAAGATGTTAATGAGTATTATTAAATAGATGGTAAGTTGGGGCCAGAAGGTTTCTATGGTCAAATAAGATTGGAAAACAATGATACATTTCACTACTCCCTTTTGGAGATTCATAAAACATTTTAATACATTAAAGGCTCTGAGAAGTCCTGTGGGAAAGGAACCAATTTTGCTACTTTAACTGCGCATTTTCCAAATACATTTGATAATGAAAGCCTTTTAACATCTCCACAGAATGAAAGTTCTCTGCAACACAATTTGGACATCTATTCTCTGGGGATTCAGATGAGAAAACTGAAGGAGGGAGAGGCCCACAGATGCACCCATGTTGCACAACTCTGATGTCCTGTTGCTTGACTCCCAGCCCATGGTGCATATACCTCCACACCCCAAGGCAGAGTCCAAGGACTTACCTGGATTTGCAGCTGCACGGAGATTTGCCTTTTGTTCATTGGTGGTCTAGGGGCTGCAATGAACTGACTGGGGTAGAGCGTGTGATGCAGGAGCATAGGTTGGAGAGATTGTGCTACTGGAAAGTATGACTGTTGAGTCCTGATTTCGGAACCCATATAGGAGGTTTTAAGTCATGAAATGACCAGTGTGAAGCAGTCATGACCTGGGCTTAATGTCTGAATTCTCCTAGTCATAGTAAAGGACCAAATGGATTTTGACAATGAAAAAATGCACCACACACTTAAATCAGCAACCTAATTAAGACTGGTAGCTATATTATGGGCTTTGGCCTTTCCCTTTGGAGGAAGTGCCTTGAGCCATTGACTGCTCCCAGCTGAATGGGTAATAGACCCCTGACATATCTTGTTTCAGGCAATCGCCCTAGATATAATTCTTTGTTTACAGCACTGCTGTGGAAAACTTGATGAATGCTTAGAAGAAAATAGAATTAGGACCTAAGGACCTAGTTAAAATCAACTTAGTAGAACATAGACATTGCTTTGTGTAGAGCTGGAAAAGATAGCCATGAGAGAAAGTGTCTTTAACATGCATCCAGAGAAACTATATATTATACCCATAATATGTAAGAGGCAATTACGGCTTAGTAATCTGCAGTGTATCACTACCTAGCAATCAGATTGACGTATTCTAATGAGACCCATGTTGTTTGTAATCAGACTGGCATTGCTTATTCAGATCTCTGTTCCATAAGATGCACTTTTAAATGGCTCAGATTGCACCAGATGCTATAAGAAATAGCATTCCATTTTATTCCATTACCAGCATTTTTCCCTCTTTCAATTAGCATAATTTAAAATCAGCCAGAGGCAAGTGTGAGGGGCTGGAAAGTTGCAAAGAAGTTCAGGAACTACTTGATAGAAAAAGGCAAGAAGACACACATGCACAATTTTTTATATGGGCAAGAGAACATTACAATTAATAGAGTTTTTATTCTTTAAGTTGCCCAGAATTTATTTCCATGACTTACTGAAATATTAGAATCTCTCAGGGGGCTAATTGCCCTGTAGGTTCTTCTTGCTTATGCATTATCTTGTGGATGACACAATAGAATCACCACAGCATTTACTATTCAGTAAATATTCCGACGAAATGGTCGGGAACTTGGACAATCAGAACAAATTCTCGTTTGTAAAATGAGAAGATCCTTGTAAATTGCTTCTTTAAAGGTTAGGTCCTGGCTGTTTATAAAATATCTGATGCTAAAACCTGAGCTAATGTAATACATATTTTTCCCTGATATAATCCGCCATGATGCCAGAAACAGTGCTTTTTAGATAAGTTTTTAAAATAAGGATTGTCATCTGATATTGGGAGACTACACTTCCAATGATTTGTCTCCCCAGGATTTTTGCATCATCCTAGAAATAAGGTATAAACTCCCCAGGCTGTGTCTTGGGCTTTTGCTGGTAGCTCAACCAGAATTCACTCCCCCTTGGTTCTCTTCCTAATAGCACCTAACTTGAGGACACATGTCCTCTCTTTATGTCATTTGAGTGGGACTGACCTATCCCCAGCTATAGTTACCCTAGTGGGCCTGAATCACAATAAACCCTTGACGCAAGGATTGGTTCAGAGGAGGTCCAATCAAAGTGAAACTTGAGACTCCTTTTCCATAGGGTGGGAAACCACCTATCTGAAACCCTACCCCACTCCTGCATGAACAAAATGTACCATTTCCTCTAGCAGCCATTCTGGGATCATGAGAAAAGTCACCTTCAGTATGAAAGTGACACACATAGGTGAAAAGAATCTCAAAGAAACAGAGCTGGAGCCAGTGGTCTCCTGGAGCCGGCTAGCACCAACCAGCTCGCTAGAGCCAATTGCTAAATTTTCAGGAAACTTGTGAGCTGGTCAACATGTTGGTAGCTTAATATTGGCCAAGGTGGAAGTATTCACGCCACAGAAATCTGCAAACACTAAAAATCAAGGGCTGCTGCTTCTTTTTCTCCTTCGCTTTTCCTCCTCTTTCTTGTTCCTCTTCCTCCTTCTCGCTTCCAGATCTGGTTGTTAAACATTTACCAGCTTTCCACCGGCTGGCGCTCCGACTGAATCATGCCTGAAGCCTTGACTCACTCCTGCACTTTTCATATCAGAAGTCTAGAAAGTCTCCCCTTATTGTTAAGTCAGTTTGACCCAGATGATTTTCGGTTACTATTAACCAAAGGCATATCCTCCGTGACCTGCAAAGTTCTCCGTGATCTAAGGACCAAGAACTGTGCTAAGTGCAAATTTACTTTAGCTCAAATAAAACATCCAGGTCTACAAAAAAAGGTACTTTTATTATTTCTGATTCACACATGAAGAAACTAAGCCTCAGGGTGCAAGCACCACTTATCCAAGTTTCAAAGACACCTACTACAGTTTTCTCAAACTACAGTAGTTTGAGACTACTACAGTTTTCCAAATGCACCAAGCGTTTTCATGCCTTAGTGCCTCCCCTGTGCTGTCTATTCTTTTTATAGACCATGTCCACCTGGTTAATGCCCATCATCCTTCAAGATCCTGAGTCAGTGCCTCACAGAGGTCTTCTTCATCCTCTCAGTCTGAGCCGCGTGATTCCTCACATCACCTTGAGCCTACTTTGCCGACAGTGTTTTTAACAACGCCAAGTACTTATTGATTTTCTTTTTGGAATTCTCAATAGGTTCTTTATTTTTTTAATTTTTTTACATCTTTATTGGAGTATAATTGCTTTACAATGGTGTGTTAGTTTCTGCTTTATAACAAAGTGAATCAGTTATACGTATACATATGTTTCCATATCTCTTCCCTCTTGCATCTCCCTCCCTCCCACCCTCCCTATCCCACCCATCTAGGTGGTCACAAAACACTGAGCTGACCACCCTGTGCTATGCGGCTGCTTCCCACTAGCTATCTATTTTACGTTTGGTAGTGTATATATGTCCATGCCACTCTCTCGCTTTGTCACAGCTTACCCTTCCCCCTCCCCATATCCTCAAGTCCATTCTCTAGTAGGTCTGTGTCTTTATTCCTGTCTTACCCCTAGGTTCTTCATGACATTTTTTTTTCTTAAATTCCATATATATGTGTTAGCATACAGTATTTGTCTTTCTCTTTCTGACTTACTTCACTCTGTATGACAGACTCTAGGTCCATCCACCTCACTACAAATAACTCAATTTCGTTTCTTTTTATGGCTGAGTAATATTCCATTGTATATATGTGCCACATCTTCTTTATCCATTCATCCGATGATGGACACTTAGATTGTTTCCATCTCTGGGCTATTGTAAATAGGGCTGCAATGAACATTTTGGTACATTACTCTTTTTGAATTATGGTTTTCTCAGGGTATATGCCCAGTAGTGGGATTGCTGGGTCATATGGTAGTTCTATTTGTAGTTTTTTAAGGAATCTCCATACTGTTCTCCATAGTGGCTGAAACAATTCACATTCCGGTACATTACTCTTTTTGAATTATGGTTTTCTCAGGGTATATGCCCAGTAGTGGGATTGCTGGGTCATATGGTAGTTCTATTTGTAGTTTTTTAAGGAATCTCCATACTGTTCTCCATAGTGGCTGAACCAATTCACATTCCCACCAGCAGTGCAAGAGTGTTCCCTTTTCTCCACACCGTCTCCAGCATTTATTGTTTCTAGATTTTTTGATGATGGCCATTCTGACTGGTGTGAGATGATATCTCATTGTAGTTTTGATTTGCATTTCTCTAAGGATTAATGATGTTGAGCATTCTTTCATGTGCTTGTTGGCAGTCTGTATATCTTCTCTGGAGAAATGTCTATTTAGGTGTTCTGCCCATTTTTGGATTGGGTTGTTTTTTTGTTATTGAGCTGCATGAGCTGCTTGTAAATTTTGGAAATTAATCCTTTGTCAGTTGCCTTGTTTGCAAATATTTTCTCCCATTCTGAGGGTTGTCTTTTGGTCTTGTTTATGGTTTCCTTTGCTGTGCAAAAGCTTTGAAGTTTCATTAGGTCCCATTGGTTTATTTTTGTTTTTATTTCCATTTCTCTAGGAGGTGGATCAAAAAGGATCTTGCTGTGATTTATGTCATAGAGTGTTCTGCCTATGTTTTCCTCTAAGGGTTTGATAGTTTCTGGCCTTACATTTAGGTCTTTAATCCATTTTGAGCTTATTTTTGTGTATGGTGTTATAGAGTGATCTAATCTCATTCTTTTACATGTAGCTGTCCAGTTTTCCCAGCACCACTTATTGAAGAGGCTGTCCTTTCTCCACTGTACATTCCTGCCTCCTTTATCAAAGATAAGGTGACCATATGTGCATGGGTTTATCTCTGGGCTTTCTATCCTGTTCCATTGAGCTATATTTCTGTTTTTGTGCCAGTACCATACTGTCTTGATTACTGTAGCTTTGTAGTATAGTCTGAAGTCAGGGAGCCTGATTTCTCCAGCTCCGTTTTCCATTCTCAAGATTGCTTTGGCTATTTGGGGTCTTTTGTGTTTCCATACAAATTGTGAAATTTTTTTGTTCTAGTTCTGTGAAAAATGCCAGTGGTAGTTTGATAGGGATTGCATTGAATCTGTAGATTGCTTTGGGTAGTAGAGTCATTTTCACAATGTTGATTCTTCCAATCCAAGAACATGGTATAACTCTCCATCTATTTGTATCATCTTTAATTTCTTTCATCAGTGTCTTATAATTTTCTGCATACAGGTCTTTTTTCTCCTTAGGTAGGTTTATTCCTAGATATTTTATTCTTTTTGTTGCAATGGTGAATGGGATTGTTTCCTTAATTTCTCTTTCCGATCTTTCGTTGTTAGTGTATAGGAATGCCAGAGATTTCTGTGCATTTATTTGGTATCCTGCTACTTTACCAAATTCATTGATTAGCTCTAGTAGTTTTCTGGTAGCATCTTTAGGATTCTCTATGTATAGGATCATGTCATCTGCAAATAGTGACAGCTTTACTTCTTCTTTTCCGATTTGGATTCCTTTTATTTCCTTTTCTTCTCTGATTGCTGTGGCTAAAACGTCCAAAACTATGTTGAATAAGAGTGGTGAGAGTGGGCAACCTTGTCTTGTTCCTGATCTTAGTGGAAATGCTTTCAGTTTTTCACCATTGAGGACAATGTTGGCTGTGGGTTTGTCATATATGGCCTTTATTATGTTGAGGAAAGTTCCCTCTATGCCTACTTTCTGCAGGGTTTTTATCATAAATGTGTGTTGAATTTTGTCAAAAGCTTTCTCTGCATCTATTGAGATGATCATATGGTTTTTCTCCTTCAATTTGTTAATATGATGTATCACGTTGATTGATTTGCATATATTGAAGAATCCTTGCATTCCTGGAATAAACCCCACTTGATCATGGTGTATGATCCTTTTACTGTGCTGTTGGATTCTGTTTGCTAGTATTTTGTTGAGGATTTTTGCATGTATGTTCATCAGTGATATTGGCCTGTAGTTGTCTTTATTTGTGACATCCTTGTCTGGTTTTGGTATCAGGGTGATGGTGGCCTTGTAGAATGAGTTTGGGTGTGTTCCTCCCTCTGCTATATTTTGGAAGAGTTTGAGAAGGATAGGTGTTAGCTCTTCTCTAAATGTTTGATAGAATTCGCCTGTGAAGCCATCTGGTCCTGGGCTTTTGTTTGTTGGAAGATTTTAAATCACAGTTTCAATTTCAGTGCTTGTGATTGGTCTGTTCATATTTTCTATTTCTTCCTGATTCAGTCTTGGCAGGTTGTGCATTTCTAAGAATTTGTCCATTTCTCCCAGATTGTCCATTTTATTGGCATAGAGTTGCTTTTAGTAATCTCTCATGATCTTTTTTATTTCTGCAGTGTCAGTTGTTACTTCTCCTTTTTCATTTCTAATTCTATTGATTTGAGTCTTCTCCCTTTTTTTCCTGATGAGTCTGGCTAATGGTTTATCAATTTTGTTTATCTTCTCAAAGAACCAGCTTTTAGTTTTATTGATCTTTGCTATCGTTTCCTTCATTTCTTTTTCATTTATTTCTGATCTGATTTTTATGATTTCTTTCCTTCTGCTAACTTTGGGGTTTTTTTGTTCTTCTTTCTCTAATTGCTTTAGGTGGAAGGTTAGGTTGTTTATTCGAGATGTTTCCTGTTTCTTAAGGTAGGATTGTATTGCTATAAACTTCTCTCTTAGAACTGCTTTTGCTACATCCCATAGGTTTTGGGTCGTCGTGTCTCCATTGTCATATGTTTCTAGGTATTTTTTGATTTCCTCTTTGATTTCTTCAGTGATCACTTCGTTATTAAGTAGTGTATTGTTTAGCCTCCATGTGTTTGTATTTTTTACAGATCTTTTCCTGTAATTAATATCTAGTCTCATAGTGTTGTGGTTGGAAAAGATACTTGATACAATTTCAATTTTCTTAAATTTACCAAGGCTTGATTTGTGACCCAAGATATGATCTATCCTGGAGAATGTTCCATGAGCACTAGAGAAAAATGTGTATTCTGTTGTTTTTGGATGGAATGTCCTATAAATATCAATTAAGTCCATCTTGTTTAATGTATCATTTAAAGCTTGGGTTTCCTTATTTATTTTCATTTTGGATGATCTGTCCGTTGATGAAAGTGGGGTGTTAAAGTCCCTTACTATGAATGTGTTACTGTCGATTTCCCCTTTTATGGCTGTTAGTATTTGCCTTATGTATTGAGTTGCTCCTATGTTGGGTGCATAAATATTTACAATTGTTATATCTTCTTCTTGGATCGATCCCTTGATCATTATGTAGTGTCCTTCTTTGTCTCTTCTAATAGTCTTTATTTTAAAGTCTATTTTGTCTGATATGAGACTTGCTACTCCAGCTTTCTTTTGGTTTCCATTTGCATGGAATATCTTTTTCCATCTCCTTACTTTCAGTCTGTATGTGTCTCTAGGTCTGAAGTGGGTCTCTTGTAGACAGCAAATATATGGGTCTTGTTTTTGTTTCCATTCAGCCAATCTGTGTCTTTTAGTGGGAGCATTTATTCCATTTACATTTAAGGTAATTATCGATATGTATGTTCCTATTCCCATTTTCTTAATTGTTTTGTGTTCGTTATTTTAGGTCTTTTCCTTCTCTTGTGTTTCTTGCCTAGAGAAGTTCCTTTAGCAGTGGTTGTAGAGCTCATTTGGTGGTGCTGAACTCTCTGAGCTTTTGCTTGTGTGTAAAGGTTTTAATTTCTCCATCAATTCTGAATGAGATCCTTGCTGGGTAGAGTAATCTTGGTTGCAGGTTTTTCTCCTTCAACACTTTCAATATGTCCTGCTACTCCCTTCTGGCTTGCAGAGTTTCTGCTGAAAGATCAGCTGTTAACCTTATGGGGATTCCCTTGTGTGTTATTTGTTGTTTTTCCTTTGCTGCTTTTAGTATGTTTTGTTTGTATTTAATTTTTGACAGTTTGATTAATATGTGTCTTGGCGTATTTCTCCTTGGATTTATCCTGTATGGGATTCTCTGTGCTTCCTGGACTTGATTAACTATTTCCTTTCCCATAATAGGGAAGTTTTTAACTATAATCTTTTCAAATATTTTCTCGGTCCCTTTCTTTTTCTCTTCTTCTTCTGGAACCCCTATAATTCGAATGTTGGTGCGTTTAATGTTGTCCCAGAGGTCTCTGAGACTGTCCTCAGTTCTTTTCATTCTTTTTTCTTTATTCTGCTCTGCAGTAGTTATTTCCACTATTTTATCTTCCAGGTCACTTATCCGTTCTTCTGCCCCAGTTATTCTGCTATTGATCCCATCTAGAGTATTTTTAATTTCATTTATTGTGTTGTTCATCATTGTTTGTTTCATCTTTAGTTCTTCTAGGTCCTTGTTAAATGTTTCTTGCTTTTTGTCTATTCTATTTCCAAGATTTTGGATCAGCTTTACTATCATTATTCTGAATTCTTTTTCAGGTAGACTGCCTATTTCCTCTTCATTTGTTAGGTCTGGTGGGTTTTTATCTTGCTCCTTCATCTGCTGTGTGTTTTTCTGTCTTCTCATTTTGCTTATCTTACTGTGTTTTGGGTCTCCCTTTTGCAGGCTGCAGGTTTGTAGTTCTCGTTGTTTTTGGTGTCTGTCCGCAGTGGCTAAGATTGGTTCAGTGGGTTGTGTAGGCTTCCTGGTGGAGGGGACTAGTGCCTGTGTTCTGGTGGATGAGGCTGGATCTTGTCTTTCTGGTGGGCAGGTCCACATCTGGTGGTGTGTTTGGGGTGTCTGTCGACTTATTATGATTTTGGGCAGCCTCTCTGCTAATGGGTGCGGTTGTGTTCCTGTCTTGCTAGTTGTTTGGCATAGGATGTCCAGCACTGTAGCTTGCTGGTCGTTGAGTGAAGCTGGGTGCTGGTGTTGAGATGGAGATCTCTGGGAGATTTTTGCCATTTGATATTATGTGCAGCTGGGAGGTCTCTTGTGGACCAGTGTCCTGAAGTTGGCTCTCCCACCCCAGAGGCACAGCACTAACTCCTGGCTGCAGCACCAAGAGCCTTTCATCCACACGGCTCAGAAGAAAAGGGAGAAAAAGTAGAAAGAAATAATTAGTAGAAGTAGAAAGAAAGAAAGAAAAAGAAAGAGAGAAAGGAGGGAGGGAGGGAGGGAGGGAGGGAGGGAGGAAGGAGGGAGGGAAGGAAGGAAAAAAGAAAGAAAGAAGATAAAGTAAAATAAAATAAAGTTATTAAAATAAAAAGTAATTATTAAGAAAAAAATTTAAACAAAAATCGGACACATAGAACCCTCGGACAAATGGTGGGAGCAAAGCTATACAGACAAAATCTCACCCAGAAGCATACACATACAAACTCACAAAAAAAGGAAAAGGGGAAAATATAATAAATCTTGCTCTCTAAGGCCACCTCCTTAATTTGGGATGATTGTTGTCTATTCATGTATTCCACAGATGCAGGTACATCAAGTTGATTGTGGAGCTTTAATCCGCTGCTTCTGAGGCTGCTGGGAGAGATTTCCCTTTCTCTTCTTTGTTCTCACAGCTCCCAGGGGCTCAGCTTTGGATTTGGCCCCGCCTGTGCGTGTAGGTCGCCAGGGCGTCTGTTCTTCGCTCAGACAGGACGGGGTTAAGGAGCCGCTGATTCGGGGGCTCTGGCTCACTGAGGCCGGGGGCGGGGAGGGGCACGGAGTGCGGGGCGGGCCTGCGGCGGCAGATGCCGGCGTGACGCTGCACCAGCCTGAGGCGCGCCGTGCGTTCTTCCGGGGAAGTTGTCCCTGGATCCCGGGACCCTGGCAGTGGCGGGCTGCACAGGCTCCCCGGAAGGGGGTGTGGCTAGTGACCTGTGCTCGCATACAGGCTTCTTGGTGGCGGCAGCAGCAGCCTTAGCGTCTCATGCCCGTCTCTGGGGTCCGTGCTTTTAGCCGCGGCTCGCGCCCGTCTCTGGAGCTCCTTTAAGCAGCGCTCTTAATCTCCTCTCCTCGCGCACCAGGAAACAAAGAGGGAAGAAAAAGTCTCTGGCCTCTTCGGCAGGTCCAGACTTTTCCCTGGACTCCCTCCCGGCTAGCCGTGGCGCACTAACCCCTGCAGGCTGTGTTCACGCCTCCAACCCCAGTCCTCTCCCGGAGCTCCGACCGAAGCCCGAGCCTCAGCTCGCAGCCCCGTCAGCCTCGGCGGGTGAGCAGACAAGCCTCTCCGGCTGGTGAGTGCCGGTCGGCACCGATCCTCTGTGCGGGAATCTCTCCGCTTTGCCCTCCGCACCCCTGTTGCTGTGCTCTCCTCCGCGGCTCCGAAGCTCCCCCCTCTGCCACCCGCAGTCTCCACCCGCGAAGGGGCTTCCTAGTGTGTGGAAACATTTCCTCCTTCACGGCTCCCTCCCACTGGTGCAGGTCCTGTCCCTATCCTTTTGTCTCTGTTTATTCTTTTTTCTTTTGCCCTACCCAGGTACGTGGGGGGGTTTCTTGCCTTTTGGGAGGTCTGAGGTCTTCTGCCAGCGTTCAGTAGGTGTTCTGTAGGAGCTGTTCCACGTGTAGATGTATTTCTGGTGTATCTGTGGGGAGGAAGGTGATCTCCGCGTCTTTCTCTTCCACCATCTTCCCGGAAGTCTCCTCAACTCCTATTTGTAGTTTTTTAAGGAACCTCCATACTGTTCTCCATAGTGGCTGTACCAATTCACATTCCCACCAGCAGTGCAAGAGTGTTCCGTTTTCTCCACACCTTCTCCAGCATTTATTGTTTCTAGATCTTTTTGAAGAATGTGTTGAGAAGATTAGAAAGATCATTGGCTTTTGTGTCAAATAGACTGGACATGAATTCTAGCCTCACCATTCATTACCAGGGTCATCTTAGGTAACTTGCATACTTTCCTCATCTGTAAAACGGGACTGATATCTAACATTTAAGGTTGCTGTGTGAAAGTAAATAGTTGTTAAGTGGCCAGGTACATGGTGATAGACACTTAAGAAATGGTAACTCCTTACTTTCATGCCGTACAATCTTAGTCATATAATATATATGCCCCCAGGACTGTCACCTAAGATTTAGTGTCTGACTTTCTTTTTCTTAGTTTGGATATTACAAACTACTACTTCATCCTACTAATACTAATTATAATCATAAATAACAATAGCCACAAGTATTACTATATATCATGGGAGACTGGAGTCTTTTTAAACTGAAAGTCTATTAATTATGGGTTTGTAAGAAGTTTCTTATTTTAGGTTTAGCCTGTGATTTATCTCTAAATCCATTTCATTTTTCTTATTAGATCCTGTGTGTGTCACTGAGCCTTGCTGACAAGAGATTAGAATGTGAGACCAGGCCATGACCAGTGTGATTTGTACCTTGTCATGTTTTTGTATTTCATTTTGGGAAAAATACTTTGAAAAAAAATTTTTTAAATGCTGGGTGTGTCTTAGCAACTTGGACTGATGACTCTTCTCCTACATGTGTTGTTATTTGAGACTGAATATACCAGACTTTGTAAAATATCCCGTTGACTCTAAGGAATGTCATAGCTGAGCCATCTGGCTAGACCACACATGATGGGTGGTCATTTTGACCTGGATGCAAGGTTAATCACTATCAATTATCCTGGAAGTAGGAAGTTCTAGGGCTGGACATGAGCTAGCCCTTGGACTAGTGGAGAGGATACTTTTCTTTTATGGGTCCCCAGGAGGGGAAGTGAAGGTTGTCCCGGACTCAAGATATGGGAGTATGTGGAGAATTTCCAGTGGTGAGAATTAGTGGACCCTTGTGCAAGGAGGCAGGCTGGAAGGTAGAATGGGTGTTGACCTAATAAGTGGAGCTAAGGTAGATTTTGGGCACGTGGGATGCTAGCAGTTGTGAGTTATTCCCTGTAACCCTAAACCTCAGTTGAGAGTAAATCACATCTTCCCTAATCCTTTCCCGGTTGTAATGTGGGGAATTGGGTTCAGCAGTAAGCTCACGATCAAATCAGGGAGGAGCAGTGGGGGCCTGTGGTCAAGAATAGCTTCCCAGAAGGGAAGTGCTATCACAAGCATTGTCAGCAGCACAGGAGAAGGTGCAAGGGGAGGAAACTGACAGATTTGTTCTAGACCACGTGGAAGGCGGGATGCTGGGAAATACCCAGAAAACTTTGAGGAGATTTTCTGTGCCAGGAGTTGGCTGTACAGGGTTCAGATCATAATAGTCTGGGCCTGAAAAGAAAATGCAACCTCATTTTGTAGCCACAGGCAGGTGAGGCTGATAACTTATGAGTTATACGTAGATTTCTTATTTAATTTCCACAACAAACAGGTTGCAAGTATTATTACTCCTATTTTACAGCTATAATACCAAGAATTAAATTCAGGTTTTAACTACTTATGAAATGGCCACACTGAGATTTGTGCCATATCCATCTGCCACCGAAGGTGATGTCTTCCTATAAGACCATCATGCCTGCCTCCTGAAGGAGTGAACTAGAAGTGAAGAGAAATGTGGCTCACTGGTTAATTTCCTGTGGTATTTCCACAAAGCAAACCTGTGAAAGTATTGCTTTCCATCTGTTTCATCCATTCTTTTGGTATAAATTGCCTATCATTATTATCTGTCCAAATGTCTTGATGGGGGAGTGGGGTGTAGGGGAAATTTGTAATTTCCCAGTAACATTTCAGAACCAGTAACATTTCACTTCTTAAGTAAGACTTTTAATTCTCTGGTCTGTGGCCTGAAATTGATTTTCCCCCAGCTGTTGACCAATGTGATAGAAAATCTACTTAGTGTAATAGGTACTCTCTCCTTGAGCTGTTGAAAAAGAATATTGTATAGTTTAAAAGATACTCCATCTAGCCTGAACTCTGACACAAGGAGCTTTATGAGTGCAGGTATGTCGCTCATGACTCCTTATTCTAAAACCAGGATTTGTGCTTCCTAAGCTCTGTCTTTCTGCTCTAAATTTCAATGTATAATTTAAATTTCTTGGTTCCTGTGTATGAGTTTCTGAATTAAGGAATGTTTATACACAGACACAGAAAAGAAAGGCAGCCAGCACTGCCTGTATTTAGCAGATATGCACTGGTATTTCTGTAGCAGTTGTATATTTAAGTACTTTCATGCTAGTTGGTACCTGGCTTCTGTCCTGAGACACCCTGAGTGGCTCATATTACCCTAGCTGTATGCGTTATCCCCTGTGCAGTCCCACAATCATTGAGTCAAGGTACTTCATGGAAGTTTATTATTTTTTGAAAGGTTTAGAAATATTTTCATATGTATAAAATAACAATAACTCTAAATAGAGTATGCAGACATAAATTTAAAAAGACACCTAGGATAGAGAAAGAGAGAGAGAGGAAGAGAGAGAGAGAGAGAGAAGCAATGGCTATCACTAAACATCAATAAGAATGACATGAAAACTTAACACTATATTAGACATGTATAGTCTCCTGTGTCATTCTGTCTTTTCTTTCTTTTTTCCCTCCTTTCTTTTTGTTTCTTCTTTTTATATCATCTAAGAGTTAAAGAAAAGAAATTTCTATTTTCAGACTTTTTCTGAATCTTTTTCCTAGAATTGTCAATAGCACAGAGCTTTGAATAGGTAGATATCTTTCATTAAAAAATTAAACTTTCAGTACTTTGAGACTGAAAGCACATAGAAAGAAGAGAACATTTCTTGTGCTATTAAATAAGCTCAAAGTGCTTCTTTTATTCATTCTTTTATTCAAAAAATGAGCAGAATGGTCTGTGGTGTTTTGGGTGGTAAAAAGAATGAGGTACTCCCAATGCAAGGTCTTTTACTGACCCGCAGTCACTGTTCCTTGCAAAAGGTAATCTAATAATCCTCTATTCCATTTAAGGACTATACGAGCTTGTACATTTCCAGACATCTTAAATGATTTGCCCAATGACCCTTCAAGCCCTTCTGATCCAAGTATTGTTATTACTCTTGCTTGATGGGAATTTAGGTGGACTGAAGTTGAGTGAGATCTTGGATGCTAATATATGCCCTGCTGGTGTGTGGTTTTCTTTCTTATAAGTCGGCCACATTGTCCAAAAAAGTCCCCCCAAAATACAAGCGCATGGCTCTGAGTTTTTGTTTTTCTGATTGACGTGAGTAACTTTCAGAAATCTCTCTGAAGTTCTTTGAGGATCTATTGCTATTCTTGACAGAGTTTTGTAGTTGATTGCTTTGAAGCCCACTTATCTTCCTTAGCTGATTGAAGATGTCACTAATGTGCTTTTTTAATTAGTTTGTGAAGTGGGTGGAGATGGAGCAAAGTCAATTTCATCTTGCTAAAATCCAATCAATGCTAGTTGACTGAATGACTTTAGTTTATTTAGCCGATTGACCCTGGACTTCTTCAAAAGTTGTTTTCTCTTATTTTCAATTTTGATGATTAAAAAAAATGATTTAATTACAGAATTCACTTTTATGTTGCTTAATATGCTGACAGGAAATTTACCCTACTTTTCCACCTTATGTACAACTCATAAGGCATATAATAACCCTCCGCTGAATTCAATATTTGCTGTTCCAAACTATAAATGAGACAACACAGTTTTCTCTTTTGACTTTTCATTTCTCTTACTGTGCAGACAAGTATTTATGGAAAGAAAAGATTGCCCAGACCTTTGCAAAAATATTTACAGTGTCTAACTTTTGTTGAATTTTCTTTAGGGTTTTTATGATGCAGTGTTTTGCAAATCCTTTCACTGGTTAAACTTCCTTATTGAAGTAATGAATAGAAAAGTGGTGGTTCCCATTTATCTGGAGAAGAATTATTGTGACTGCCTGCCTGGGCATCAAGCTGAAATGCTTACAAAACCATTTCACATCTCAAACAACAACCAACCAAATTTTATTTCTGTCAAAATAATAGAAACAAATGGTTCCAAAGCAGAAATGCTGCTAGTAAACGTTTTCATCAGAATCAAGCACTGTGGCTATTAAAATTCATCCAAATTAAATGTTTATTTCTGAAACAAATGCCTTCTTTGTAAAATATTTGCCACTAAAGACTCCATCGACCCGGCAGGGAGAGTTCACTTATGTGAAAGACCTATGACTCATGAAATCCTAATTAGAGAAAACTTCAGTAAACTTCTCTTTCAAAGGAAATGTTAAGCCTGAATTTTTAAGGGGGTAATGAAAACTCATTCCAAAGTTTTATTTCCAAATGCCATTTTTAAGAAATTCTACAAGCTGACTCATGAAGAACATGGGCAGGTCACTGTTTGTCAAATGTACCAGGAGATCCCAGCTGAGTCCCAAACTGGATTTAGGTCCTTGTTTCACTTTGATTGGTTTGATCCTGGAGTGTCTGAATGGAACAGAGGAGGAGGAAAAACAGTGGAATGGATGGATTGGTGTCTACTCTCCTGGCTCAGCCTCAAGGACTGACCTTGAGACCACAGAAGAGGATGAAACTTGCCTCTTGATGCATAAAATCTGCATACAAGTTATCCTAAAATGCCAAGCACATTTCAAACTTCTGCATATACCTTATACACTAATATCTCCTCGGTAAAAACAAGTTACATGGGTGAATTCAAAACCAAAGTGTATGGCAGTCCATTCACCCACCATGAGGTTAAAACAAATCACATACCTAAGACCAACATGGATGGGAAGGACACATTCTCCCATCGTGAGGGAGAGGGAAGTGAGTAAATATTTCCTGAACAACATTATAATCTACTGCAAGTGGTAAAGCCAGAAAGTAAGGATATGTGTTCATGAAATATTCATGCGTGTTAGTCCAAACAGTGCAAGATCATAGTGCAGCTTTGACACCCAGGGTTTAGAGTTGCCACCAGCAGAGAATTGATGAACATGGTGGAACAGTATTTCTCCAGAGGCCTCTTGCCTATAGTCAGTGGCCAGGTGCCTTGGTAAGACGTTGGAGCAGTGAAGCAGGCGTGTTTTTGTTGCTGAGCACACACTAGATGCTACTACCCCTGGAGAATCTAAGAACTACCTGGGAGAGACTTTCAGTGGGGCTAAACTTCTAAACAAGCAGGAGCATTGGTACAGATTAATTTGTATTTGTTTCCTTTGGATAGCGTTGTTTCGTAAATTAAGTGGGAGATTAACCTCGCTTTCTAGATAATTCCAAAATAAAGCCCCCAATGAGTCTTATATCCATATTGTGAAGACAAGAGAACATATTTTGCCTGAAGCTATATATTTGTGTATAGGATGGCCTACACAACTTATTTTTAGACAAATAATGGAATGGATATATGTGTCCAGTGGTGGTTTTAGTCAACAATTGAATATTTAAAAGAAAATTGGAAACAATTTGAAGGTATACCATGTGGTTTTGCCATTGTATCCTAAAAAGACACAAAATTTCTATTTGTGGAAGCAGTTTATGATCCTACCTGCTCCTCCATCTGCCATCGTTTTCCTACTAACACATGTATGTGGATGTTGTCCCATCACAGTGACTACAAGCGTGAGCATGGGCGTTGTGTGTTGCAAAGGGCTAACTTCTTACCAAATCCATTTCCTCTTCTTCCTGAATACATAGCTAGATTACATTTTGCAAGTTCCTTGAGGGTAGTTGTGGCCATGTGACTGAGTTCTAGCCAATGGAGTGTGAGCAGAAATGATGCTATGTCATTCCTAAGACTGACCCATAAAAATATCCCATGTTTGATTCTCCATCTTCTTTCCCTTTCCAGGGCTTAATGTAGACAAAAATGCCAGTCTTGGAAGCTATGTATTGAAGATAGTAGAGCCATAAAATGAAAGGATACTGGATCTTTGAGCTACCACTTGGCAAAGCATCCACTGATCAGGAATTTAAATAAGCAAGAAGTAGAATCCTATCATGTTTGAGACTATGTGACCACAGGTAAGTTATTTGCCCTCTATACACATCAATTTCCTCACCTGTTAAGTGGTGTGCAGTTCTAAAATATGTACACAAAACTCATGGACACTCCTCCCTTCAAGAGGTGGAGTATAATTTTCCTCCTTTTGGGTGTGCTCTGGACTTAGTGCTTGTTTTCTAACAGAATATAGTGGGCGTAGTGGTGTGTGGCTTCTAAGACTGGGTCATAGAAGGTGTGGTGGCTTCCTGTTTACTCTCATTCTTGGATCCTTTCCTCTGGGGGAAGTTGGCTGCCATGTTGTAAAGATACTCAAGCAGCCCTATGGAGAGGTCTACCTAGTGAGGAACTGAAGACTCCTACCAATAGCCATGTGACTGATCCAACTTAGAAGCAGATCCTCCAGACCCAGTCAAGCCTTTAGATAACCATCGTGCTAGCTGGCATCTTCATCAGAGATTCTGAATCAGAAATACCCAGCCTCTCTCTGATTTTGATCCATATAAACTGTGTGATCCATGGAATCTAAGTCGAGCAATGAAAGATATGAGCCCATTAGGGGGACTGATAGGCAGATTAAAGTCAATAGATTGGAAGTTCCAATGAAGATCAAAGAATGGTTGGATTGAGACAGATGTTAGACTACGTGAGCTGGAGAGATAGAACTGATGATCAGAGTGTACAATGCTTAAAATCAAGATAGTGGAAGTAACATAACCATGGGTGTGGGATTATAAAAATCTAAGTTGTTAAGATCATAGGAGTAAATATCTAAGATGAACTGAAGGATAGATTGTTGGAAGTGAGAGCCTAGAGTGATGGGCAGATTATTTTGTTAGACGTTGAAGCTGCCAAGAATATGACAGGGATGGGGTTAATTTTGTCAAGCAAAGCAGTGAGCTGGATGCTAATATTTTCAATGAATATGGAGGTCAAATTGCATACTTGTTAGATGAGTAAACCAAGGAGGGATGGTTGGTGGTCCTGCCTGACAGATGTGGGTCTAAGAGGCCTGCATCTTTGAGGAAGAAGGGATAAGAAATTGTATAGAAGTGGCCAAGAGGAGCTAGGAAGATACCACGTGATGCCCAAGCCCTAGGGTACATGGGAGCAGGAGAAAAACATCATCGTTGCTGGTGAAGGCTGTTGGGGGGAGTAGTGCTGTCAGACAACAGCCAGACTGCTGCTAGAGAAAGAAGGAAAAGGACGCACCTGGAGGAGGTGTTGTAGATAATGGGAATTCGGCTGATAATAGACTCTAAATCTCAGATCAAAGAGTGAAAGCGTTTGTGAGGCAGAGAAGTGGTGGGAGATTGGGTCAGACTAGGGGATTACAGGGCTACAGGGGAATAAAAACCTGAGTAATGATGGGAACTTGGAAATCCTGAACTTCTGGCAGTGACTGATTTAAAAGCATACTTGGCTTGACCGTGATGGCCTTTTAGATGAAGGTGAATACTAAGCTCTGCTCATGGCCTTTTCTTAGACTTGTTCTTGGTCAGGTGGTAGGGGTGAGGTGTGTGGTGGCATGGCTGCAGCAAAGGCCATCTTACCAGGAGTCCATGGAGTTTCGTGGGCCTCCCTGAATTTCCCGAGGGTGGGGCGGGGTGTCAGGAGGCACTCTGAAGGCAGTGGGTGGTGCTACAGTCCAAACAACAGGGAGACCCACAGCTGGCAGTCTCCACAGGACTCTGGAAATCTTACTTAAATTCTTGTTTGCTGAGTTTCAACTGTCTGCCCTATTGAAAGATCAACGCACCAAATACCCTTAGGATTCAAAATGGTAGAGTCTATAAAATGTTGCTTCACTCCCGGTCACCACTTGCTAAGGACAGGAAATTGAGTCAACATTTTAGACTTAACTGCTTCTTTTTCCTTATCGCCTCTTAAAATAGTCATTGTTTTATTATTATTAAAACTCTACAACGACTGCAGCAGTTGTTTAGAATTTAGCTCAACTAAAGATGCTTTTCAGGGAGGACTAGTTTAGCGCTGTTGGAACTGCCAGTGCATAGTGATAGTATAAAGCAGATGGAGGGAGTTCCCTGGTGGTCTCGTGGTTAGGTTTGGGGGCTTTCACTGCCCGTGGCCTAGGTTCAACCAGAGCTTCAATTCCTGGTCGGGGAACTGAGATCCTGCAAGCTGAGTGGTGCAGCCAGAGAAAAAGAAAAGAAAAAAAAAAGCAGATTGACTTCTAGTTGGTTTTATTATTATCATTATTATTATTTTTTGTGTGTGGTACGTGGGGCTCTCACCGTTGTGGCCTCTCCCGTTGCGGAGCACAGACTCCGGACGCGCAGGCTCAGTGGCCACGGCTCACGGGCCCAGCTGCTCCACAGCATGTGGGATCTTCCCGGACCGGGGCATGAACCCGCGTCCCCTGCATCGGCAGGCGGACTCTCAACCACTGCGCCACCAGGGAAGCCCGGTTTTATTATTTTTAATATTTATTTATTTGGCTGCACCAGCTCTCAGTTGCAGCATGCTAGATCTTCACTGAAGCATGCGGGATCTACTTCCCTGACCAGGGATTGAACCTGGGCCCTCTGCATTGGGAGCGCAGAGTCTTAACCACTGGGCCAGCAGGGAAGTCCCAGTTTTTAATGTCTGCAGACAATGCCCCCTGTATTGCCTTCACCTAAAGTGAATCACTCCTATTTTCCCACCATTCCTACTCCACAATTACTGAGGGAAATTCTAGGAAAAAGCAAAATCCAGACAGCAAAGAAGATGCTTTTCCCCTTGTTCACAGACCACTGCTCAGTTTTGTTACTTAGGGTGTCCCTACACTGCTTGGGGGGTGATGACTGTGGTGGACCAGGGGAAGTGACACCCAGAGGGAGAGGCAGGTGAGTTCACAGAACTCAGCAGGGCCATGGTGCCTGCCAGACAAGGCGACACTATTGGTGATTCTCAGAAATGCTTTGCAGGCAGAGGGGCTGCTTTGCAGAGGTAGGACCCTGTACCAGCAGGTTAGGGCAAGAGCCAGCACTTCTAGATCGACCCCAAGGTGGGTAAGAAAGAAAGAAGGCCAGTTCTCAGAGAACGCACAGCCTAAGTAGAGCACACGTCAAATTAGCAAACTTCATAATAGAAAAGAATTTATTTTACTATAGTGTATAATCTGATAAGCAGAATGCTAGGCAACTGTGTGCAAAATGTATGGGAAAGTTTCCTGGGAGAAATGACACCTGAACTGACTCTTAAGAGTAGGAGTCAGTGACCTGCTGAATTTGTCCTGTTGTGACTTCAGAAGTGGCTCTTGGGTAGATGAGGTATTTGGAGGTGGAGGTGCTCCCAAAAATCCCTTTAAATGAAACAACATCATGCTCAGATTTACTGAGCATGCACAATGTGCCAGGTAGACTGCCCAGCGACTCATTATCTAATTTTATCCTCAGTGCAGTCCCTGGGGTATGTGCTATTATCATCCTCATTTTACCAAGGAGGGAAACTGAGGCTTTGAGCAGCCAAGCAACTTGCCAAAGGTCATAAACTAAGTGACAAAGATCAAATTTGAATACAGTCTGACTTCACAGTCTGGGATTTAATCTTGCAATCATCTCCCAAAAACAAATCCAGGGGGGCACCTGGATCACTGTTCACTTGAAGCCCTCAGCTACCCATCCCTGTAAGCTGCGTGTAAGACTGACATGGCTCTAAGGGGACAGCCCCTGCAGGTATTCATCTGAGCTAGGGCTGGCGAAGGTAAGGGTCATCACCAGTGACTATCCTGAGGGGTAAGATCCAGGCTTTGTGCTCAAATTTCATCTCTGTTACTTCTTGGCCATATGACCTTGGCTAAGTCACTTACCCTTTCTGAACTCGGCTTCCTCATCCGTAACAAGGGGCTGAAAGACCTATGTCTCAGAATTGTTCTGAAGGTTAAATGCAAGTAGGAGAACTAGCCACTGACACATAGTAGGCACTTTTCACGTGCTACACTGACATATGTCAAAGTTAACTAAACAGGGCATATCACAACTGGTTTCTGGAGAAAAGACAGCTTACATTCAATTTCATTCTTCCACAGTGACATATTTTGAATCTTAAGTAAAAGACCCCAGGATCGCTATTTATTTTAAACAAACACCTGTCATCGCTCAAATTAGAAACACTTGCCGAACCACGCTACAAAATATTTATAAATTCACAAATGTGTTTTAATTGCTGCTAAGTAAAATGAATTCAGCTGTAGTTTTTCACTTTATGAAAAAGCGTGCCTTCATTCCTTTCTCCCCAATCTTAATTAGAACGGTTGAATATTGGATTTGCACAGCCAATGGTATGGTATTTGTGATAAAGGAAAATTTGGAGATTGGAAGAAAAGGGAGTTGAAGGTGTCGGAGAGAGATGGCTTCATGTGAAAGAGGCACTTGACATTTCAGACGAAAATGAGGCAGACACTATATCTCTATTTTACCTTGTAACTCCTACCCACAGTGGGAAGTCCATTACCTAATTTGTGTAATGTGTTTTCCTTTTCTTTTGATAATGTAAGTCTGAAGGTATCCATGCATTTTACTCATCATATGTTTTGTTTTTTTACTAGAGTCCAGGGGAACAATAATAGCAGTTTTATCTAAAACTTATTAGAATAAATAATGCAGTCTACTTTCATTGGTGATGCCTCTTCAGGAATTGTATCCCTGACCCAATTCCTACTAGACTTTTCAACATTAAGATTTTGAGTGTTATTTCGATCTAATTTAGCATAATTTCTGGCAGGAGAGTAATAAACCAAGAACACTCAGGTCAAATTCTACCTACACATATGTTTCATTTGGTGTTTGAAAACTTTCAAGCAAATATTTTTTAAGAATTGGAAGATTTTACATGAAATCTGGTTTTTGGCTCTCTCTTAGCAAAAATGGAGTATCAGGCAAACCAGTGCCACTCTACCCTATGGCAGTGGTTCTCAAAGTGCAGTTGCTACATCAGCATCACCCAGAAATGCAAATTCATGGGCCCTCCCAGACCTACGAAGTCAGAAACTCTGGGGTTTGGCACAGCAACCCATATCTTAGTCACCTTCCATGTCACTCTGAGGCACACCAAGTGTGAGACCCTCTGCCCTACTGCAGCAATCTGCCGGAGTTCCTGGAAGCAGACATCTCTCACTGGTCCTTGATGGCCCAGGTGGCTGTGGACCCAGTTGTAGAAATGATGGGTGTGCCTATCCTCACTTGCCTCTGACCTTATTAGGAACAATTTCCTAGCAAGTCCCTGGGGCCAGCCAGCTTCATGGGTCTGTGATCTCTGCAATCAGAGGGCCCCACTCTCAGAAGAGTCCTGAGTTTGATTTAATGCTCTGCTATTCTGTCTTGAAATTCTTAATCCTTTTATCTTTGATTTTGTGTTTTGTAAGTGAAGTGTGATGAGACAATGGAGCATGTCTGTGAGCAGAATAGATATACCTGTTGCCAGCATGTATGGGCTCAGGCTGATGGACGCAGAGGGGCAGCGGGCAGCTTACGTGCTGTACAATTGGCCTGGGTGCACAGTGTCCATGTGCATGCCTAGGGCAGTCCAGGGTACCACGGATCCCCAAAGAAATGATGGGATGCATATTCACTTTGACTATACAACCAGCACAGGAACTACTGGCACTCAGGCAGTAAACTTCGTCAGTAAATTACTACAAAATAATAGTGTATGCATAGACATTGCAATAAGGCATATTAACAAGTCATTAGCAGACTTCCCTGGTGGCGCAGTGGTTAAGAATCTGCCTGCCAATGCAGGGGACACAAGTTCAATCCCTGGTCTGGGAAGATCCTACATGCCGCAGAGCGACAAGCCCGTGAACCACAACTACTGAGCCCGTGCTCCACAACAAGAGGAGCCACCGCAGTGAGAAGCCTGAGCACTGCAAGGAAGAATAGCCCCTGCTCGCCGCAGCTAGAGAAAGCGTGCGCGCAGCAACGAAGACCCAACACAGCCAAAAAAAAAAAAAAGACATTACTAGAATTCTTCAAAAACTTTAGAATCTCTGTGCTTGAAAACAGTTGTACCATTGCAAAGCAACTATTCAGAAGCTTAGAAATAGAAATTAAATTTTAAAATGATCACATTTGATAGAAAAGAATGCTATTTTCATTTGAAGCTTTGGATTAACCAATTATCAACAAGAAAACAATTTTATATGAATGTTTCCTTGTACTTGAAGATACGGCAGTATAATACATAAATAGGCATTTGAATTATATACACACCGTGAAGCCATTTTCAGTTTTTTGTGTGACCTCTGCAAGTGACATAAAATGTCAGAGGAAACATTTAAATGCCATCGTATAAATTTACACTTAAAATTATATTCAGGCTTACACAACACGGATTTGTACAAAGAGTTAAATCTTTTTAGAAAAATTGTTTCTCAAGAATCATTTGTCTAGATATTCTAAAATTTGTATTTCAAAATGCCTTATCAAAAATTTCTGCCAATATAGTGAAGCATATAAAATACTCTTAACAGCTGTAGTAACAGTTGCATCGGCATAAAGTCCTTCTTAAAGCTAAAAATTATAAAAAATCATTTGCTACATTTCATTTGCCAACAATGATTACTTTCAATTATACTGATTGAGAATGAAGTTGCTAAAACTATAAATTTGATTGATCTAATAAAGAAATAGGCAGAAAAGAGAGCCAGAAAAATCTCATGATTGATCAAGATACAATAATAGTCCTTATTAATGAAGAATTGGCTTTATTAGTATTATTATTTATTGTACAAAAATATGACATGAAAAGTTATTTTTGTAATTTATGTTTATGTTGTTTTTTATGTATTACTGCTACCCCATTAAATTTCACAGTAATAAAATATTTTTAAAGATAGAAGCTTTATATTTTAGTATCTTAAACAGCATTCTCCCCCTGCTTTTTAACAAGAGGTCCTAAATTTTAATTTTGCTCAGGTTCCAAAATTATGTAGCTGGTCTTGCCTGGGACATCTGAGGTAGCCACACTTAAGAGTAGACGTGATAAACATGAACAACAGTAAAGTCGGGAGACCCACTTTCAAACCTCAGCTCTAGGACGCTTCATAAGGTATTTTGTGCTTTCAATGCCCCAAAGGCAGAAATAGTTCTGAGACTGTTGCAGAGTAAAGAAGACCAAAGAGCCATGACCAACAGAAGCAATACAGAAACACTGATTATATCATGGTTGGAGAAAAAAATTAAAAAGGAACTTTGGGGACATTGGGAAATCTGAATGTGGACTAGATATTAGATGGTGTCGCTGAATCAACACTTATTTTATTGTAATAATGGTAATGCGGTTATATAGGAGAATGTCCTGCTCTTAGGGAAGGCATGACATTTTTAGGAGCGAGGTGTTATGCCACTTCTCAAATGGCTAAATGAGAGAGACGATGGGAGGGAGACTGCAGGAGCAAGGGGACGTGGCTACATGTTAACAGTTGAGGTGGATGAATCTCGCTAAAACGTGTGTCGCGGTGATTGTATTATTTCATTCCTTTGAAGGTTTGAAGTTTCTCATATTAAAGAAATTGAGAAAATAAGTGAATGACAGGGTGTAGGGGGCTTTCTGGGAAGTTGGTAATGTTGCTTATTTAATTAGACATGGATCCTTGTTGCAAGGATGTCTTCAATTTCTAATCATCTACCCGCTATTCACTTATGGTGTGTCTGCTCATTAATGTATATGCTATTTGTCAGTTAAGAAGTTTTCAAATGATGCTCTATAATTGAGCAAGCGTTACCCAAATGTGATGTACTGTTCTACTGCTGAGTGAACATATGTCAGTGCTTTCGGAGTGCGAGAGTTTTGCCAGTTAATCAGATGATCACTTTCCTTCTGTTTGTTTTGCACATCAGATTCCAAATTTCACATTCAAAGTTTAAATAAAAAGTTTAGTATGGAAGAATATGAGAAATATGGGAAAATGTAACTAGAAACCACTTTCACAAGGGTGGACCCAGGTCTTATGCAGCTTGAAGCTGATATGATTCTGAGGACCCTCCTTAAGGAAGATAATACAAAATTCAACCTGAAAGTAAATATTGCTTTAGAAAGTGTTTAGGAAATGAGGGCTCAGAAATGTGACTATCTTTGTCTTCAAGAGAAATCTGCCTCTGGTGTTTATGTTCATTACTTTAAGTTAGGACAAAGGAAAACTTTATTCCTGTTTCGATTCCTCTTATTTCAGTCATTATTATATTTACTATAATCTTGTTGCTTCTCCTGGGCACCTCCAATAACAGTTCTTTTTTTTTTTTTTTCATGACCAAGGGAGCAAAACTTCTCTGGTTGCCTCTAAACAATGGCTGGAAGAGAAGTATTCAATCTATATACTAGTAGGATGGAAATGAGAGGATTAGAGTAGAATCTCTGACTGCCTCCCCTGTCTAAAATGACATAAAACGATACACATCCCACTAGTATCACCAAACTCAGGGCCTAGCACGTGTGTCAGATACCACGTAACAGTTTACAAGTGACCAAATTGATTTTGGTTTAGTCCTCCCAATGGCCTTCTGAGATGGGACTTATTATTCCCATTATGTAACTGAAAACATTTTCCCCAAGTTCAACCAGAGAGTAGTGCCTGAGACAGAATTTAAATTAGGATTTTGTGCTCCCAAAGCCTGTGCTCTAACCATTACACTCTGCTGTCCTAGCCAACAGGAACAAGTCATTCCACACCCTGGGACATGCAAATGATTGCTCTCTTGAGTTCAGGATGTGGCATTTGCTTTTCATGCTTCTAATAAAAGAGGGAAATACAGAATAGTTGAATGTTAAAGTTGAGACTGTCTATAGCAACAGAGCAAAAGGAATAAGCTCACTGTGGCTATGAGGCTTAGGTTCTTCCTTCTAACAAGACAAGCCCCTCCTACTCAGCTCATGCAAACTCTCCAGAATGCCAAAAGGTGAAACAAGAATGAATAGAAAAACGCCTCTTGCTGATGTACACTTGCTTTTTTTTTTCACATTCATTTTCATACGTAAGTCACTAAATTAATGCAATTTCCTAGTTCCTTTTCCTAATTAAATTATTTTCTCTTATACCAGCCAACTAAGCTTACCAAGATAGTTTAGGGACATCATTTTGGTTTTTTGAAACAACTCATTTTGCCCCATTTTAGAGAGGTTTTATGAAACTCATGCTCCAAAGGCAATCAACTTCTCTTTCTCTCTCCCTTCTCTCTTCCTTTCTCTTTAAGGAACTGAGAAACATAAATAAATATACCTCAAGATTTCACTTATAAATGAACATATCCAGGTTCAGATTTTTTTCTGTAAAAGATCACATGGAGGGCTTCCCTGGTGGCGCAGTGGTTGAGAGTCCACCTGCCGATGCAGGGGACACGGGTTCGTGCCCCGGTCTGGGAAGATCCCACGTGCCGCGGAGCGGTTGGGCCCGTGAGCCATGGCCGCTGAGCCTGCGCGTCCGGAGAGGCCACAACAGTGAGAGGCCCGTGTACCGCAAAAAAAAAAAAAAAAAAAAAAAAATCATATGGAAAACTTATGCACTCTTTCTGCCTTTTATAAACTCCAAATCAGCGTCAATCAGTTTGTCTTGATTTGGTATCAATCCCCAGAAATTTGATTGGTAAAATTTAAATAGGTTTCAGGACCAGCTGAAAAGGGACAATCAGGGAGGGGTGGATAAAAAACAGATAATCTTTTGAAGGCAGCATCTGAGAACATTTGGTAAAATCAGGACACCCTCGCACCGCCAGCAACCTCGGGTCTCATTAGACCTTTCTTTCTGGCTTGAAAGGCCTCTGCCTTCATTTCGTGACACTGTCCATGGACCAGTTTTCTGCAGTACACAAAACAGATATGTTTTCCTTCCAGTTCTGGCAAACAAGTCTTGTCTTTCATTATAAAGACATGTTTATTGATGTTGAGACAAGCCGAGTTCCTACTTCCACTTGCGTTTGAATTCCTGGGCTGTGGCTGAGGCTCTCTGGAAGGAGGCATAGAATCGCTATTGGCTGTTAGTTCAGAACTGATTCTTTGGAGTTCAAGCTTCTTTCTAGTAACTCAAGACATAGATCAAATAATAAGTACATCAACTTTTGATAAAATGGTGTTTTACCTGGGAGTAGTGGGTGGGGTAGCTGAAAATATTGTCAGCTATTGTCTGAAATTGAAATTGCAGATAATGTCGTCAATTTAAATGATATTTTTGTAGTGTTAGAAATATTTGGGGTGGCCAAAAAGTTCGTTTGGGTTTCCCCCAAGACATTATGGAAAAATCCGAACGAACTTTTTGGCCAAGTCAATACCTCTAGTATTTATTCTCTCTCTTCCACTCTCTCCTTTTGGGAGGACTCCAGCCCCATATTTCTTGGGAGTAGAGAATGAGATCCTTTTGGATTGCCACCCTGAGCCACATTTATGATGGACAGGACTAAGGTTTCTGGAGGATCATCTTTACATGTGCCTCTTGGAATACACCTTAACTAAACTACACCTGGGAAACTGGACAAGACCCTCCCCCATCCAGGGAGCGGCCAAGATGCCTCACAGCTCTTTGGAGAGAGGTGAAATGCATTTGTTTTCCTACGATAAAAATCTTTTAAGGATCAATCTTACAGTTTTCTTTCCTGTTAGAGATGCCAAGGTGAAATTTAGGGCCCGATTATTAGGCAGTCATTCATTGTAGCTGATAGTAAAAGAACTCTATAAAATACTGTATTGTCTTTCTTTACCACTAGTATGTCCATGCAATGGTAGTAAATGACATTAACAGATAAAATTTAACACTAAATTTAGTAGAAACCATGGACTTTACGTGAGCCTATCAATTCTCCCTAACCAAATTCAGTCATTATTCAACAAATTTTTGTTCAGTGTGACAAAATGAAGAAAACGGACTTAAAATTTGCCTGAAACCTTGCTGCAGTGACCAATCTACCTCATCAGAGGCAACGGTGAGCAGTGATTGATGCTAAACACTGAATACAAGAAGCAGATGTTAGAAGCAGAGAGTACTGAAGCTTACAAATAAACAGTGACTAATTAACCCTACGTGATTTGGACCAGGCCACCTGGCTATTGTAGAGGTTATGAAATGGAGGCAGTGGGGAAGGAAAAGGATGAACTCAGCAACCTCAAAGAGCCAAGTGTGGGATTTCGTATAGGTAGCCCTCTACGGTTGACAAACTATGCTTGGAAATTATGCAAGCACAGCAGAAGCTGGAGCACAAGGGAAAAATGGAGCCGTGAAACTGTGCTTCTAACTGTCTTGACTTGTTTGTTAAACATGCAAATAATTACAGGCTGACTGGTGACAACAAAAAGAAATTTATCTTTGGAGTCTCAGACTACTGCTGGTGGAAGGAGCATGGACGATTTCCTGGAGGGGTTGTCTCCCTCTCACCTTAACATTTATAGAAATAGCAACTGGGATTCGAGATGTTTTCTGCCTCAGGTCACGTCTCAAGTGAGTAGTAGGCGCAGTTAGAACCCGTGTCTCTTCAATTCTTCTTTTAGCATCCGGTCATCCTCCAGATATAACCAAAACTTGGCTCAAATGAAAATGGTAAATGTCCATATGCAAAGCCTCAGACAAAGCCTGTAAATATTTGTGAATTACACTTACCCTGGCTTTTCCCGGGGTTACATTTAATTATCTTTTAGATGGATTATATGCAGATGTATGATTATATGAGACAAATGGGAAAAGGAAAAGGGGAAAAGGCATGAGGTGGGTATAGTTTTCTGTAACTCTTTTCAATGTCAAACTCAGATTCTGACAATAGAAACATAATGAGAAATGCTGTGATTTTCTGAAAAGAAACTTTTTTTTTTAAATTTTGTAGCCATAACACTGAAATGATAGAGCTGATCCTGTAGAAGCTTTTCAAAATGTGGTCAATTAAAAACATACTGCCCAGTAAGTAGGAAAACTAGACATCATTACCAATGGGGGTTGGTCAGGTCAGTCTGGTACTGGTTAGGTTATCTTGTATGGAAGCCCTGCATGTGATATCCGCTCCAGATGGAGAGATGCACTGTGGATGGATATAATGTATGCCTTACTGTAGTATCTTGCTCACTCATCTTAGATTATTTTATTAAAAAAAAAAAAAAAGCAGCTAAGCTTGCCATCCTACCTCCAAAATGATGAGATTAGATTTATGTTTGGATATTTTTAAAAGACCATGCTAACACATTTCTTATCAGAGACATTACTTTGGGTTTCTTGGTTTTTAATCAGTTAGATAGGCAGATTTGTTCAGAAAATGCAGTATGATTGAGTTACAGATTGATGGAATAATTGAATGGGTGAAGGTTAGTACTGCCAAGTAATACTTAGAAAGTAGTATTAACCTTATCGGACTTTCTGGTAGTTTTATAGAGTAAATTGTTAGCCAAATGCTTGCAATTAAGCAGGGCCTAGAGAAGACAAGGTGATTCAAAGATTTGTCCCCTTCTGTATTGCCTCTAGCTAGAGGTAGAAAATAAGAGTGAATAAAAAATTGACAGTGGCAGCCAATCAGAAGACTTTCTGATGGAAACTTTCTCTCTGAATTCTAAATAAAGGTAAGCTTGATTGTGTATCATCAAACTTACCACCCAGAGAGGTTTATACACATGCCGTGCAGTGCTTCATCATAAGACTCCACAAAAATTATGTCTCCACAAGTCAAGGGTTTTATAGCCATTTAAAATTTCTACATCTAGTTGGTTAGTGTTTTTCTCTTTCAAAAACCTTTTCTCTCTAACTGCTCATTTTTACTTGTTCTTCTAGTAAGGAAGAAAGTGGAGCAGAAAAAAAATGTTACATCAAATAAAATGGTGTGATGCAATTCAATTTACTAAGTATACTTTAACTACTGCCTGCAAGGCCTGTGCTAAATTCTTGAAGTTTGAATTTAGCCATTTTCACAGACTTCAGTTATGCAGTTCTTGGGGTCCTGACCCTGGAAATGTCCAGATTCTAGCAGCTCCCTTTCTTCAAATTCAAGAAAAAGTAGTCCCAAGAAAGGTCTTCAGTGTATTCTAGGGTTTTGGGAGGGCCTGTTGAAATATATTCATTGAAGAGTAGTTTAGGAGCTCTGCTGACACATACGTCATTGAACTTGAAGTTCTCCTTTAATGGGAAATAATAAAGTATGAAACAAAAAGTTTACACTGAAAATATTCTTGATAAAAATTTTTAAGCCTCTGCCCTTCTAAATGTTATCCATATGTATGCTGTCTACATGAGATACTTGTTCCAAACATTCTGCAGGAGAGAATAATTTAGTCAGTATGGAACCATTAGTAACCTAAGAGTGAAGAATCAGGGTTCTGCTCGAAGTAAGGCTCATATGAACGTACAGAAGGGAATAGAGAGGAATTTGAGATTGACTGGACATGAGAGACAAAGCAGAGTCTGCTGCCTCACAATTTTAGGCCAAGATTATTTCAAGAGCCTTCCAACAAGCTTCCCTTCTTCCTTGTTGCTTTCTCCAAGTTATCCTAAGCTTTCACTCAGTATAGTAGCTTTAAGATCCTCTTTAAAACTATTTTTTTAAATCATATGTGACTTACAATCTTGAAAACCTCGAATGAATAAAATGCGAAAGGTTTCTTTAAAATGCCCCATGCACGTTCTCATAACATCAGCTTTCCCATTCTCACCTCCACACTTCTGCAAAGCTCTTCTCTTCCCCATTACTTTATGTTCATTTGTAGGCTCCCCTAGTGCTACCCACTTTAAAAGAGTGGAGGGCTTCCCTGGTGGCACAGTGGTTGAGGGTCCGCCTGCTGATGCAGGGGACACGGGTTCGTGCCCCAGTCTGGGAGGATCCCACGTGTCGCGGAGCGGCTGGGCCCGTGAGCCATGGCCGCTGAGCCTGCGCATCCGGAGCCTGTGTTCTGCAACGGGAGAGGCCACAACAGTGAGAGGCCCGCATACCACGAAAAAAAAAAAAAAAAAAGAATGGATAACCAATGGTCTGGTGGATCCAGACCAAGGTTAACATCATTTTCCTGTCTGGTCACTCAGCACCATCCCACTTGCCACTCTTCTCTCCACTCTCTCTGCCTTGGCAGTTTTCAAAATGAATCCTTGCACTGAAATTTCCAATTACATCCTCTCATCATTACCATTGTTAATTAGCCCACAGAATCTTCACCCAAATATTAGATATGCAGAGACAAGTTTGTCCCTTCTGATGTTTAGAGACTTGTGTAACCCTATTATTATCCAGATTGTCAACATACAGGGAGATGCACTGTACTTGTTAAGAATCTCCTTTAGATGTCAAGCCTTAATTTAATGTGTAGGTACATTACCTTGCTGGAACAATCCAGCTCTGCTCTTAAAATACACCACACACACACCTGAATCAACATGGCTTACTCCTGGCAAATAGGGGTGTTGCTCCAAAGTGGGTGATTCACTCTCTATTAACAACTTACTACAATGACCTAATCAAATCGAGTTTGTTTCTTCTAAAATAGAAACTGTATCTGCAGTTAGCTTGGAGTCACCAAAAATAGAGGAAAAAAAAGTTGAAGGAGTAAGTGCAATCTTCCTTAGGGCATAGATTCCGTAGTACTTAGAACAGAACAGAGAGTTAGAAGATATGGTTTTTAGTGAGACTATAAGATAGAAGACCAGAAAGAGAAAATTAATTTTTTTGAAAGAAAGATGATGAGCTACAACTACACACCAATTCAAATGACGTAAAAAGTATATACCTACAATACCAGATGCTGGAGAGGATGCAGAGCAACTGGAACTCTCATACATTGCTGTTGGGGATGCAAAATGGTACAGACACTTCGAAAACAAAAGATACAATTCTCATATGATTCAGCATCCCATTCTTAGGAATTTACCCAAGTGAAATGAAAATTTATGTTCGTATAAAAACCTATACATGAATGTTTACAGCAGTTCTATTCATCATTACCAAACACTAGAAAAACTCCAAGTATCTTTCAATGTATGAGTAAACAATCCATGATACATCAATGTAATGGAAAACTACTCAGCAATGAAAAGGAATGGACTGCTGACACATGGAAGAGCTTGGTTGGATCTCAAAACCACTATAATGAGTGAAAAAAGACAACAGTTTCAAAAGATTGCATACTGCGTGATTCTTTTTATATGAAAGTCTCAAAAGGCTAAAACTATAGTGACAGAGAACAGATCAGGGGTTGCCAGGGAGTAGAGGTGGAGGAAGGAGTGATTGTAAAGAAACAGCATGAGGGAATTTTCGGGTGTGCAAGAGCTGTTTTGTATCCTGATGATTGTAGTGTTTACTTGAATGTACGCATGTGTTAAAATTCATAGAACTGTACGTCTGAAAAAGATAATTTTACTGCATATTAATTATAAGTTCAACTTTAATAAAGAGGTAGGAAGATGGACAGAAAAGAATATCAAACATTCTTTCTTGAAATTTAAGTACAATTTTTACAAAAGAAACCAGTGCCAAAGGGATTTCTTTCTAGTTGCACAAAGAAGTCAAAGAAACTACTGAATCCCTACCAGACAAGCTGCTAGGAATTCATGATTTTATTTTTCAAGTTGGAATAAAACTCGTTTTCTGATCTACAAAGTGGAGAATTGCAAGAGGAATTTATGTTTATATTATGATAGAAACCACAAAACAGTCACATCCCCTCTCCCCCCTTGCATATTCATTGCTTGAAAGAGGGGCTTGACTCAAATGTAGACCTATAAAAAATATTTCCTGAAGAAAGTTGAAAGTTTAAATCAACATATTATCTTTGGAAATGACATTTGCTAATGAAAAACCATCCGCTTCTTAACAGGCAAGTTTCTCTTCTGCCCTTTCATGGCTTTGAGCGTGGTTACCATGGAAAGAGACCAGAGCAAAGTAAGAGGGTTGCATTTTTTTTTTTTTTTTTGTCTTCGCTCTTTGGCTTTTGCTGTTTATGCCTAACATTCCCAAGAATTTATGGGCTTAATCAGCCGTCAAGAGACACAGCTTTGTTGCTTCCCTGGATACTTGTGACTTTATGTGGCGATACATTGCAAATATTCATCAATCCGCATAGTGAGGTAGTTCCTTTATGATTTTTATACAGCATCATGCTTTTCACTGTGTGCATGGATGTGGTCTTATAATTAGGTGACACATTTACCAGATCCTTATTGTAAGTTCTTCATACCAAGAGTTTACCATGGTATATGTTTTCTCCTTTGTGATTTTTTTATTTCTTAACATGGGGAAGTGTTTGTTTACTAAACTAACTTAATTTGTTGTTTGTTTAGCAATCTGATGCTTTTGTACAGAGCTAGGCATTTCACAGTTCTAACGGCTGTATCCATCTTCTGAAATCTATCGTCTCTTCTCTACTCACGTCTAAAGACGGCTACTGTTGTTTTAAACACAACACAACAAAGCAAAACAAAGATATATGTGACAGAACATGGGAGCCTAGAACAGGAGTCAACAACCTGTGACCTGTAGGCTGGTTGCCTGTTTTTGGAAATAAAGTTTTATCGGAACACTGCCACACCCATTTGTTTATATATTGTCATTGTTTATTTCACGGTCCAATGGTAGAGTTGGGTAGTTGTGACAGAAACTGTATGGCACACATAGCCCAAAATATTTACTTACTGGTTCTTTACAGAAATAGTGTGTTGAGCCCCAGACAGAACATTTATCTTAACCAGTGCTTCATTTTTGTTATGACAAATTTTATCTTAACCTTTTAAAAAGCTCAAGTTATACACAAATGAAAACTCAGTTCGTTCATTTTGAAAACACCTTGGGAGGACACTAAATGGAATTTGAAATTAAGCATTAGATTGATCCATTGAGAGGCTGCTTCTCAAAGCCTGAATGTAGAAGGACTAGAGCTGGGTTTCCACAATGAAATCCACATGCAGTGTTCACAAACCTGAAACGTCAAAGGTCCCTGCTATCCTTAGCCCTGCTAAGGCAATGGGGAAAGCATCACCAGAAGAATGGGCATTTGAGTAATGACAGTGTGCTAGGTAACTCTTAACCTGGAGGATACGTATATATTTTCACCCTAAGTCTTAGCATATATTTTTTTTAAAAACAGCCCTTCCATCTCTGAGGCATAAATTGGATACTATTAACAAAAGGAATTTTGGGCATTCAAAGTCGTCACTCAGAGGAATTAAGTCTTTAGGATTTCCTTTGCTGGGCAGATTTGTATGATAGCCAAAAAAAAGAAGAAAGCACCAACCAGTATGAATGGAGCCAGTTAACCCACCCTTCTCTCCTTCTCTATTTGGGATTATGAGTGGGTTACATTGATTTGAATCCCCAATTTTCATTGGCTCCAAAACCTTACCTGATTGATGTCAAGAGATACAGTCTGTGTAAGTCTCCCATTCCCCTAACATATCTAAGGTTTCCCAGGATTGTTTATAAAGTCCATACATCAATCCTGGGTGTTGCTGCCCCACAAGCTGTAATACCCAGTGCCAGTTCCCTACGGCCCAAGTCTGGAGGATGCTGTGAACTTGCCCCATTGAGGCAAGACTTACCTTCTGTCATCTGGCTGCTGCTGTGGTACCATGCATGATGTCTGGGAGACCCACCCCTTCTGTTTATAGATGGGTAGCTGCCTATACATCCTCCTCCATTCTATGACGCACACGCTGCTGGGTGGCTATACCAGGCTGGGCCTCAGGACCACCTGCACACTCTACTAGGGGCATTTCTTTGCTCTCTTCTATGACCCTCAGGCCTAATGTTATCTGGCTGATGTATGCACTCTCATCCTTGTGAGGTCACCTCCAGGACTTTTCTTGTCTTTCCTATAATCTGGGTTATTCGAAGAATCAGGGATGCATGTTTGAATCTCTAATAAGAACAGAATGTAATCTTGGTTCCCCCCAGCGGAACTCCTTTTTATCTATGTCAATTAGAAACAAGCAGATTCTTGGGAGGAGGGATCCAACCAATTCTACTCTCATCAAAATCCAAGCCTTAAACTCCAGTGGATTCTTTAGGGTAGGAGTTGTAATTGAATTCTTTTACCACCATGTTTGAGCCTCATAGCTTCTCCATTCAAGCACTGGTGAAGTAAAAATGCTTCTGTTGAACTCTAAGTAGTAGGGGTAAAAAACTGCATATGTTCACTTTTGAACTTTGCAATTATCAAAGTTGAGGGTTCAAAATGTGGTCTCAGAACCATCTGCAATAGAATCTTCTGAGCATTCTGAAAATACTGATTACCACCATGTTCCCTAATAACCCAGGGTGGGACCTAGGAACTTGTTAGTGAGAAAACACATCAGTAAATAGCAAGCAAGAGTACACAGTAGGTATATGTATGTATTATTAGCAATTTTCTATACATATGTATGTTTGCTAGAAAACTGCATATAATTAATTCTATAACATGCACCTGATTCTTTTCAATCAATCTTTTAATTTCCTATAAATCTATGTCCCCAGGGGATCTGTCCTGAACTAAGTTTGACCATCTTGGAACATTCCTTCTAGCAATATTCCCACCAAAAGGACTATCTTAAATTGAAACGCAATACTGACATATATCAACAAACATCTAAATGTTTTAAAGATACCCACCTAAAAGAGCATTCTTCAGATTTCATCATCAGTTGGTTGATGCCATATAGATACTGAGTAGAAGGCTCACTGACACACAAAAAGATTGCCTACAGAAGTAAATGGAACTAAAAGTAGTACTTTTCTGATAAACCATTACGTACTTAAAAGTAGTGGGGGTCTGGGCTTGGGCTGAAAGCTGAGACACAGACTGTTGCAAACCCCAGTCAGTGCTGTAGTCTTCTTTTTTCCTCTAGTTATTTTATTTATTTATTTTTTTTTTTTGTGGTACACGGGCCTCTCACTGCTGTGGCCTCTCCCGTTGCGGAGCACAGGCTCCGGACGCGCAGGCTCAGCGGCCATGGCTCACGGGCCCAGCCGCTCCGCAGCATGTGGGATCTTCCCGGACCGGGGCACGAACCCGTGTTCCCTGCATCGGCAGGCGGACTCCCAACCACTGCGCCACCAGGGAAGCCCTCCTCTGGTTATTCTGTGGTCCTTATGTTGTCTTTTAAACCCAGAGGTAGTGAGAGTGAAAAGTTTGGAAATCATCTACTTGTCAAAAGAAAGGCAGAGATTTAAGAAGATCCAACAACCATAAACTCTGGATCAGCATTCTGGGAAATTCATGTTCTTCAATGGGATATCTACCCATACGTCATGAAAAGAATCTTCACATATTTGGGATGCCTGGTATTAATCATCTAAAAAGTTGGAAAAAGTAGATGAGATAAAACTTATCTCCCCTCCTGCAGTTTTCACTGGGTTGCTGTTTTGGTAGACAGAGAATTGGACACTAGTGTACTGAAAAGTGTAAATTTCGATTCATAAATCTAATAATAAATATTATAAATATTTGAAAATTATAATAAATATGATAAATATTTAAATGTGTAATCTTTATTCCATGTTTTGATCACCTATCAAAGAACAGCTTTAAGGCAGTCAGTCTGTCTGCTATATTGTGTTATAGTATTTCGTTCTTTTTATTTAAGTATAGTTGATGTAAAATATCATACTTTATTCTTAATTGTTTTCTGATGCCTTTTCTTCTTCTCCCTCCATGGCATCACACTTTTTTTTCTTTTTCTTCTTTTTTTCTGGCTCCTTCTGTCTGCCTCTCCTTCTTTTTCCTCATTTGTCACTCTTGTATAGCTTTGTGCCTGAAACTAGGTCATGAGACTGTCAAGATGTCAGCTTCAAATTTAGTTCTCAATTCCCTGTCTTTAAACCACTTTATACTTTGGGGATGATTCGCTCTTCTTTGTGGTTAGATGGAGCAATTTGAATACCCTTCATATTGCACATGAGTTTTTCCTTATATATACCTGCTTAGATGGCTTCTTATAAGTTATTATGCATTGGTATTCACACATTACAGCACCTGGGTTGTCTTTAAAAACCTTCAGGTCTTGATAAATTAAACGAAAAAAAAGAGAAAAGCACTTTACAAAAGGAACATAAAGTTAATTTTTGTCACCACATTTATAAAACAGTTCCACTAACCGAATACAGCCTAGTTCTTACAAACGCAATTATGGTTATGCCTCATTGAGGGAAAAGATTTTTAAATATTAAAAATAAAGTAAGCCACAGAAAACTCAAATATCCTCCCCTAGGAACAAATAGTAAAATCTGGTGTTCATTAAAATACTTGAATGTTAATGGAAGAAAAAATGTCAGCCCTGGGTCTCCATTTCTTTGGACAAAGACAGTGTGGTTTCTCAGTTTTCTCAAGGCCTGGCCTACTTAGGATCTGGTGAGACTCTTTGGAGACAGGAAATGTGAGGTTGGATGTAGAGAGCAAATGGGTGAAGTGGTTTGGGGTACGTCTCCTTGACCTTCCCCATGGGAGTACCATCAGGCTCCAGGAGCCCACTGCCCTTGTGGGTCTTCTCTATTTCCAGAGATCTCACTGCCGCTGAAGTGGGGGAAAAGGTCTACAGAAAAACACGACAAAATAAGACAAGACCAAATGTGGAGATTGTAGAGGACCTATGGGTTTCAAAGTGTAGGTAGACAAGGAAGATGTTGCAAAAATCAACAGCATCATAAAGAAAGTGGTCCTCCCATCCCCTCTCCCCCAGCCCTCCCCCTTACACACACACACTTGCCTTCTTGCCCTTCCCTCCTGCTAGACCCTTAGCCAAAGCAGGACAGTCCACAGGCATCTGCCTGGATTTTTTCACTTTAATTGGCCATACTAGTTAACATTCCACCATTAAGAGTCATTTTTGTTGTAGGCTTCCCTTCCCTTTTACATCTTAATTTTATTTTCAATGCAAATAACTCCTGGAAGATCAAAAGACTGTCAGCTATTAATACTTCAGAATAAACTAATTGAATCAGATTGCCTTCCGTATGATTCCTAGATAAAACCAGCTGTGCTAAAGAAATAAGACCCCTGCAGGGTAAGGAGGGGAATTTTTGGAGAGAACTCTGGCTGGAGGGAAGGAAGAGGAGGTCTTTGTAGGTAATAGAATCTGAGGCTGGGGGTTGCTTGCTGGTTCTGGGTATCTAGAGGTGTGTGGAGTGGAGCAAAAAAGGCGGGTAGGGGGCTGTCAAGGTCAATACTGGATTATTTGAAATGTTTGCCCCTGGCCATGGAAGGGAGGAAAGCTCCCAGCCTGATGACTTCCAGGAAAAGAGCTGGAAGAATTTTATGAAAGAGAGCCAACAGTCAAATTTCCGACTTGCCAATTAGGTGAAAGGCAGTGATAACTTCATTCTGTGTTCGTTGAAATATTTGTTGCTAGTTCCCTATCCTTCTAAACTGATGTGCACGTGTGCCAAATTCTGGCACATATTATATGCTAAATAAATGATAGGCATCATTATTAGTAATATGTTTTTAAAATTATAAATGATCTCTTATTAATGCATATAAAATTTAATTAATTAAGTGACTAATTTCAGTTAATTAATTAAATTTTATACACATCAGTAAGAGATCATTTATGATTTTGAGTAGGTAACATATAAAGAGAATATACAAGCTCAAGGATTAATTGAGAACAAATATACATAAATAAAATGATTACTTTTTTAATTATAGAAACAGTAGTAGATAGAAATATAGCGGTTAATACAAAAAGTTTTCCAAAAAGGGAATCATCCTACAATGATATTTTATATTTTTTTCACTAAATATTTAGTAGACTGAATAGTCAGTAAATAGAGGCACATATTATTTTTAACATCTGAAAAGCGTTCTATTATGTAAAGTCACATATTTAACAAATCAATTTTTGATATACTCTTAGGCTTTCTAGTTTTTTAAAAAAATATTATAAACAACACTGGAATAAACTTCAATGGTTCTATATTTTTGTTCTAAAACCTTGGTAGTGGACAAAGACTTTCTAAACATTATACCAAAGGCAGAACCATGAAGAAAAAGTCTAAATTTCTCTACCCAAAACACAAAAATTATACTACTGAAAAAAGGGTGGAAACAAACTCGATCTTACACAGAATTTTAAAAGACAAATGACAAACTGAGATTTGCAACATAGGTAGTAAAAGTAAATATCCTCAATATAAAAAGCATATTCGTGAATCAAAAATATGACTCTCTTAACAGAAATATGGGAGAAGACCTTATACAGGCAGGTAATAAAAAATCAAGTTGCTGATAATGAGATGCCTTCTTTTTGCCAAAGATCAAACATTATTTTTAAAATAATTCTCAGGGTCAGTGAGGGGATGGGGAAATGAATGTTTTTAACACATTTTGCCCTTTCTTTTTCTACGAGTTTTCCATATAATTGCATCTATCCTTATCTTTAAATATCATATATATTTCAACTACACCTAATTATGTACACCTTGTCACTGGGCTTCACAGCCATACAGAGACCTGCCTACTTGAGTTATCTAGTTCATATCTGACAAATATCTGAAAATTTACAAATCCAAACAGCACTTTTTACTTTTCTTCTCAAGCCTGGCCCTTTCCCAGTCTTTATTCATCCAGGGGGTCCAAGTCTCAGAGTAGAATTATTCTTCATACCATCCTTCTTTCTCTCCACACTCAGTATCACCAAGTCCTATCAGCACGTCTCCAAGTATGTTATCAGTAGAGCCACTTCTTTGCAGTTCTATCAAGATGGCCCCAGTCCAGGCCACCATCCACCGTTTCCTGAATTACAGAACGAGCTTCCTAATTGCCCCCTTCAACTCCATTCCCCTCCTTCCCCACTGATTTTTCCACTGGGCAATCAGAATGATACTTTTCAAATGTAATTAGATCATGCTTCTTCCAGGCTTGAAACTCTTCAATGGCTTTTCATTACCCTTCCATTAAATTCAAACATGTGGTACCTAGAAGAGCACATTGTAGGCACACGTAAGTATTTACTGAATGAATGGTTACCAAGGCTCTACGTGGCATGGCCACTACTCACTGTTGGAGCCTTACTCGAGGCAGTCTTTTGCTCTGTCTTTCTCCTCTTCTACCCTTCTCTTCCACCTTTCTTCAGGGTCCCCAAACGTGTCAAGTCCTTGCCTGGGTCAGGAGCTTTGCCGTCATACCTTCCCTGTCCCTGGAATGCCCTTGCCCCGCTCTCAGAGGGCTGCTTCCTCCTTGCCATTCAGGACCTAGCAGAGAGGTGCTACCTCCTCGCGAGGCCTTCCCTGAACGCGTCGTCTAAAGTAGATTCACTCTGTGATCCTGTCTCATACTGCCTGCATTGTTTTCCTCCACGTGACTTAACAGAGTCTGTATTTATTATCTAATTGGGAGGCCTCTAGGGCAGTGACATCAACTGTATTTGGCTCCAATTGTATCCTTTCTTTTTTTTTTGATTGAGGTGTAGTTGTGTTAGTTTCAAGTGTACAGCAAAGAGATTCAGTTATATATATATTATATATACACACATATATATATTATATACACACACATATATGTATTCTTTTTCAGATTCTTTTCCATTATAGTTTATCACAGGATACTGAATATAGTTCCCTGTGTTATACAGTAGGTCCTTGTTGTTTATCTATTTTATATATAGTAGTTTGTACCTGCTAATCCCAAACTCCTAATTCATCCCTCTACCTCCCCTCCTCTTCCTCTTTGGTAACCAGAAGTTTGTTTTCTATGTCTGTGAGTCTATATCTGTTCTGTAAATAAGTTCATTTGTATCTTTTTTTTTTTAGATTCCACATATAAATGATATCATGTGATATTTGTCTTTCTCTACCTGACTTACTTCTCTTAGTATGATAATCTCTAGGTCCATCCATGTTGCTGCAAATAGCATTATTTCATTCTTTTTCATGGCTGAGTAATATTCTATTGTGTATATATACCACATCTTCTTTATCCATTCATCCATTGCTGGACATTTAGTTTGCTTCGCTGGCTTAGCTATTGTAAATAGTGCTACTAGGTGTACGTATCTTTTCGACTTAAGTGTTTTCATCGTTTTGGATATATGCTCAGGAGTGGGATTGCTAGATCACATGGCAGCTCTATTTTTAGTTTTTGAAGGAACCTCTATACTGTTCTCCATAGTTGCTGCACCAATTTACATTCCCACCGACAGCGTAGGAGGGTTCCCTTTTCTCTACACCCTCTCCAGCAGTTCTTGTTTATAGAATTTTGAATGATGGCCATTCTGACCCATGTGAGGTGATACCCCACTGTAGTTTTGATTTGTATTTCTCTAATAATTAGCGATGTTGAGCATTTTTTCATGTGCCTGCCCCAATTTTGTTCCTCATGCTTCCCATAATAGTGCAATCTGTGAGCCAAGAAAGAAGAAGTGACAAAATCGTAGAAGTTAATAATTAGTACATTTTGAAAATTTTTCTCTGCTGGGCGCTCTGCCTTGAAAGCAACAATACACATAAATACAGGTAAATCATACATGGAGTTAGAAGAGTACCTGATGCCGGCTGAGCTGCAGTGATATTTCTAAGCCTATATTCTCTTGTTGAATCTTCCTAGTCACCCCACGCAGAAGTCTCTACTTCTTATTTTAGAGGTGAGAAAACTGGATGGGGCTTAAAAAAGTTAAGGAAGTGCTAGAGTCTGGACCCAAACCCAGGTCCGTCTGGCCCAATCTTTCTGTCTCCAGTTAGGAGGGCCTTTGGTGTCACACCATTTGCTAAGGAGTCGCCATCCCTGTAGGGCTGACCTTGACCTGAGACACTGCCCAACTGAAGCAGGATCTTCTACTCTTTTCCCAGACTCCAGAGTTGGATGGGGAAATAGGCATAGATGCTCAGGGAGAGTGTCAGGGAGAGAAGAGCTAAAATGAAGTTACTCTCATTTTCTCTCCTGATATTGCCCATAACTAGAGCGACACTCCATCCTGGTTTGTCAGAGCAGTCTCAGTTTTCTCTGGTTGTATAATTATTAATAGTGAGGGCCCCTGTGTGGGCTCTATATCACTTGGTCACTCTGTCCACAACTGTTCCAGGTGGCTGGTAGCTGGTCTGCTAGTCTCCACTCTCCACTTTCCTTCTCATTTATTTTTGGTGACTTGCTCTCTGTGCTTCAACACATTGGCTTTCCCAGATGGTGGCCAACTCCTGCAGGTTCCCAAATCATCTGCTCTACGAATCCACCTTGGAGGGAGGTCAGAGCCCAGCCATGCTCGGAAAGAATTGTGAAGCATCAGGACCTGGGCTCGGTATCTACTGTCCTGCCTACTCAACACACAGCTGACACCTTGCCTGTGCACTCACAGGGAAGAGGGCTTACCACAGTTTCCAGCAGCCACTCCAACCTTGATCATCTTCCATCTGGGTTCTCCCATAGTTGACTAGCCTTGAAGATGCTTCAGGAACTTTAGGGAGTCTAAGTGCCCTCCCCCACTCCCTTGCCCATGGGGACTGCTTGGTGTCTTCAATGGGCAGATTTATTTCACTCTGTCAAGCCCTTAGAGAGAGGGCAGGAATCCTTGAGCTGCATCTCCTCAAACCCCTGCTCAGTATGTGGTTTTGAAATGATAATGAGCCGCTGGTTTCCTTCCCTGGTTCATAGACTCTTGTTTCTCATAGGTTGAATAGTGTGTCTCTTGATTCATCCTCTTAGGAAGATGATTGCCATGTGTCGTAACGATATAACATCATCTTGCCTACCTCCTTGCTCCAACATAACCGTCAGCGGATAGATGCTGGGCAGCTTGGATTTATTTTTTGCTGCATTCAATCAGGCACATAACATCAGGGAGAGAATGTCAGTTTATTGCAGCACAAGGTGAATGACACAGAAGTTCCCCAGTGGGCAGCCCCTTAGAGACCGGCTTGATTGTATTTTTCCATAAATGAGCTTTCAGGGGGAGCGTCAGGCTCTGGCTTGATAGAGCCCGCTGGACTGGTGATGGGATTGGATATTGTCACCCCATGTTCTCTTCCAGGGAAAGGCTGGATTGATTGCATTATTTAGAGTAAGCAAAACCCAAAAAAGCGAAGTGCTTGACTTTCAGGCTTTTCCTTCAAAAGGGGAGAGCGGATGGCAGCTTCATTTAAAAAGGGAGAAGCGACTATTCGATCCATGGTCTGTTCTCTGTTCTAGAGGGATATCATTTTTGCTTATTTTCCATCCAGTTGCATTCATTCACGATGCCGAGCACATGCCCTTGCCAGGACGGCTCTCCTCTCTGGGTGGGGAGGCTGGCAACATTTCTAAGAAGGGGCAGTCAGAGGCTAAGGCAGCAGTGGTTTTTAACTTGCACTCAATGGAACTGTAGGTTTTGTAGGGGGTCAGCATTGAAGCCTGGAAAATAATTTCAGAATGTCTGATATTTCACTTGCCTAGCAACGCTGGTCCTTTGTTTTTGTGTCTTTTATTTATGACAAAACATACCAGTAGAAAGATCTCCTAAATCTTAGGTTAACGAAAGTATATAGGGAGTGCAGATCTTCATAATAAAAAATATAAATTGAAAAACAGAAATCTTCCCAATATGGATGCATGGTATTTTATCTGGAAGCAGTACTTAGAGATATTCATAGGAAAAGAAAAATAGATGTCTAAAGTAACTCTTGCAAATATACCTGAACTAGTAACCAAGGGATCTAGTCTTAAGAGTAAGAATTTGATACCTGTATCAGGAAAAACCCAGTTCTTTCCTACTATGTAGGGAAAAACCTAGTTCTTTCCTCTCGTATCTTTCTTTCCTGCGTGTCTCTTTACTGCTCACATAGAACCCTTCACTTCTGATACCTGTGGTCACTGGATGTGTGGAGGTTTTCTCCCACCAACAAGCTGGGTGTCTCCTGCAATTTAATTCATTTCTGACACCATCTACTTGGAGATAACGTCAGATCCCACAGGTTAAGGGCTCAGTCCCACGAGACTGCTCCCCACTTCAGATGCCATTTGCCAGCAGTAGGTCCCCAGGTTACCCACAACTGCTATCCAACTTGGCTACAAATCAGTTTCCCATGACCCCCTGCTCAGGTTTGATTAATTTACTAGAGAGGCTCACAGAACTCAGGGAAATGCTTAGTTACGTTTGCCAGTTTATTAAAGGATATGGTTAAGGATACAGATAAACAGCCAGATAGACCCTCTCAGAGGGTTCCAGGCGCCGGAGCTTCTGTCCACAAGGAGTTGGGGTGCATCATCCTCCCAGTAGGTGAATACGTTCACCAACTGGGAGGCTCCCAGACCCCATATTATGGAGGCTTCATCAAGTAGGCATGATGGACAATTAACTTCATTTTCATTTCAAACCTCCCTTCTCAAGAGAATGAGGGGAGGGGCTGAAAATTCCAAGCTTCTGATCATGGTTTCTTTCCAGTGACCAGCCCTCCTTCAGGAGCCAACCAGTAGCCCACTAAGAATCGCCTCATTAGAACAAAAGACACTCCTATCACCCAGGAAATTACAAGGGCTTCAGGGGCTCTGGGTCAGGAACAGGGAGCAGAGACCCATCTATATTTTCTATTATCTCACAGCCTAGATGGCCCCTCTCCCCCACTCCCTCACCTAAGAGAGCCTTTGTGGGAGAAAGAGCTCCTTAGAGCATGATTACTTTCTTGATGGTCCTACGGTATCAGTGAACAGGTGGTAGGTGAGGCCAACTGGGATGGGGCAGGATGAGGAAGAATAAGGCTGGGGAGTGATGGTGCAGGACCATACTCTCTACACCTTTCTCTCTCTGCTCCATTTCTACCCCCATCCTCAACTCTGAGCTGAACACGAGGAGGGTCCATGAAACACCACTCCTGGCCACTCTGACCTGCTCTTTGATGAGCACGGAAAGTGTCCTGAGTGCTGCAATCCAGTTCCCATACCCTGGAAGAAGTTATCTCCTCAAACTTCTTTTGAGGCTCCTTCTTTTCGACACAATGGTGGCTTTTTCTTGGCTAAAATTCAAAGAAACCTCCAGAATGAATGAGGAAAAACTTTATATCACTTTGTAATCCGCAGCTTGTCTCTACTGGTTCTATAAGTTTATTGTATTGTTTTCAGAATGTTTACTTAAAACGTGTGCAGTGCTGGCATAGAGCAACGCATCTATGTCTTCTATCACCGGGGCCACCGGCAGGAGGCTAAAAATAGTCCACCGAATGCTTTCTTTCACCAGAAGAATTGTTTATTTGCCAGAAGAAGAGAGAAAACAGAAACTCACTCTTCACCCCTCTCCCTGAATTCCTTCTGAAACCAAGTGAATGTTTTGCTCCAGAAATAAAAGTTCTTTGCCTTGAAATGGGGGCTAATGAGGAGTTGGCACCTTCAGTCTGTTTCTGCAAAGTTGAAGGTGACATTGTAAGGCACCAAAAACAGAGGAGAGCTTAAGCAAGCTTTATTTGGGAACGCTCCCGGGCGAGGTTCACTGGTCCGAGAGAAAGGGGCCAGAGAAGTCGCACCCGGGTGTGGGCGCGAACAAAATTTATAGGGCTGGACGCAGGGGAGGTGCTTGCTGTGTGAAGCAGCCCTTTTTTGGTAATCTCTCGGGTGTTGTGGCAATGTCAGGTGTCGGTTGCATCAGCCACTTTGGCGGGGATTCCGTCTGGCTCCCTGGGCCCTTCCCCGGACCTGCTGGCCTTACAGACATGAGTGTTCTGATCTTGTCACACACTTGCTATAGAACTTTAGCAGCTTGCCATTGCTTATAGGACAGGGGCCGGATGCACTGCATTTGGTATTTGAGTCTCTTTTTAATCAGCTCCCCTGTCACCCTGCATTATTCTCTGCTATTCCAGAATTTTTAGCTTCGGACTCATCTCTTTAATGTCCCCCCGTATCCCTGGTGTTTGCCTGGTCCTTTGATCATACTACTTTCTCTACTGAATGCCTGACTCTTATAAACCAGTCTGGTTCTGCTCGTCTTTCCAGGAAGGGTACCCAACTCCCCTCCTGGAGAAGCGCTTCCCTGGCTGCCCAAGTTATGAAGAGCTTCCTGGGCGCCTGCAGGACTCAGAGTCCACAGCAGTCTGCTCCTTTTGACACTTGGCAAATGAGAGTCTTACGCAGGCATTTATCTTTTTATGTGTGCAAGTTTTATTTTCTTAGTATCTTGAACATTTCTGGGAATAGTGACCGTAGGTTTTAGTCTCTGTATCCAATGCAGCAAGTGACAAACAGTGGGTGCTTAATTAGTGTTTAAGGATTGATTTAGGAATCTGTGCTCTGTTTCCACCAGGTGAGTTGAACACCCAGGATATCATCCAACCCAGGGGCCGGGCTCTCCAGGGTTTTTGTAAAGTGGAGTTTGATAAACACTTGTTCCCCTAAAATGCTTGCAGGGGGAGGGGGTGGGTGTTGTGAGGAGGAAGGTCACCTTTGTGGTTTAAAAAAAAAAAAAGAAAGAAAGAAGCTGTTTTGCACAATGTCCTTGTGGAGTCACCAGACATCTGAACAAATTAAAGGTGCTGAGAAATCCTGCAGTAAAGAAAGCTCTTTTATTTTGTTGAATCTACCATTTTCCAGATTAATTTGGCCATGGAACTCTTCCGATTTATTTTTTCTGAGAAGTAACGACATTCAGCATCCAGAAACACTAGATGTCTTAGCTCGAGCTGCTCTAAGAAAAATACTACAGACTGGCTGGCTTAAACAGCAGAAATTCATTTCTCACGGTTCAGGAGGCTGGAAGTCCAAGATCAGGGTACCAGCGTGGATGGGTTCTTAGAAAGAGCCCTCTTCCTGGCTTGTAAAGTGTAGGCGTCTTGCTATGTCCTCACCCGGCAGAGAGAGAGAAAGACAGCTCTGGTCTCTCTTCCTCTCCTTTTAAGGCTGCTAATCCCACCCTCATGACCTCATTTAAATCTAATTGCCTCCCAAAGGCCCCACCTCCAAATACCATCATCAGGTGTAGGGTTTCAGCATATGAATTGCGGAGGGAGGGAGCAAAAAACTTCAGTCCAGAACACAAAGCTTCTTTGAACACAGCTTGAACAGAAGTGGCATCTTTCTCCGGCTTCTCACCTACCCTCTCTCTAAGCCACACTCTCAGTGAGTTTTTCCTTATCTATGACTCTGGTATGATCTCGTGGATAATGGGGTTTCAATACTCTGTTTATTATTTTGCCCAATTTGCACTAGAACAAACTCCTTCCATTTCTTTCTTTCTTTTTTTAAAATTTTTTGCCTGCACCACGTAGCATGCAGGATCTTCGTTCCCTGACCAGGGATTGAACCCACTCTGCCTGCATTGGAAGATGGAGTCTTAACCACTGGACCAACGGGGAAGTCCCAAACTCCTCCCATTTCTGGTGTTCTGTTTTGCATTCTTTTAGGTAAGTCCAAATGAGGATCAAGAAATTAATCAATATTTCTGGGAACTTAAGTAACTACTAGTCTTAACACAATAGACAATTTCTTGTGCCTCTGCCCTAGCCAGCTAGGTGAACATATTAGAGATTTTCTAGTCTAATCAGATTTTTAAAAAACACATGAATTAACTAAGGACTTGGAAAGTGAGTAATGCACCCACAAGTTGGGGTAATGTTGGAACTAAATCCAAGTCTTCTGGCTGCCAGGTAAGTGGACTTTCCCACGCATCTCTGACTTCTCAATCATGTGTGTCTCCTAAGTCTTAAATTTTCCTTAATCTCTTGAAGTCAGCTGAGATCAACCCAAACAGAAAAGGTTACTTCTCTTTTCTTGACTTTTCTGGTTTACATGTAACCAGACCCTTCAATTCTTCCTTGCAGGATATACTTTTCCTTCACTTCTCCAGTCTGGTCAGTCTCCTCTGGGTGTTTTCAAGTCAATGTCCTTTGAAAAATGTGGCACTCGAGACAAAACCCAGCTCTCCAGATGTGACCTGACTTGACAAGGTGTAGTGGGGCTCTCCCTGCTCCCTTAATCCAGGCCCACTTTTTCATTTGCTCTGGGAGAAGGACTCTCAGTGGTCTCAGATATTTTTTTGATCATGCCCTTGCCTGCCTCCAGACCTACTCACCGTCTCTAAGCCCTCCCACCATTTGGTCCCTCTCTAATTTCGTTCATGTCATCTCTTGTTACACCCCCGGCTTTTGTCCTCCTGTCAGACAAACCTACCTGGCACTTCCCTATACCTGTTTCTGCTTCATTTTTTGAAAAATCGCTGACCTCTGGTAGTGGTTACTTCCCTCAAATCATCCTTTCTTCCTTCTGTATGCTACATGAGGACTCCCTCCTTCCTCAGGTCTTTGTTCAAGTCTCATCTTCTCTATGAAAACCTTCTAGACCAAGCTCTCCCAGCTCTTACCCCTCCTCAAAGATACGTTCTCTTCCCTGTTTTCTCTCTAAATGTTCAGCACTAGGGGAATACTCTTTGTATGCTTGTAATGCTCAGTGTAATTTTCTACCACTTGTGTCTGTAAGTCACCTTTCTTTCTCTCTCATTGCAGCACTGATTGCAATGGTGAGCATTTGTGCATCAACTGATTCATCACAAAGCACTTATACATACACTGGATCATCTGACTCACCTCAGTCTTGTACAGGGGAGGCAAGTATTAGCCCCCCTTTTATTTTCAGATAAGGACAGTGAGCCTCAGCCGGGTTATATAACTTGCTCAAGGACTAATAAATACATCTCTGATTCAGAGAAAACACTCCCCATTGGCTGCTGAGATAAACTTTGTATGAGTAGAGAGCAAGCTCAGAAGATGCCTTATCTTACACAGTAACCTTTGGTTTTGAAGTTTTCAGACAGAGGCAGCACTCTTATAGCTCCTCTGCCCTGGACTGGTGGATTTGCTCATCCTGGGAAGTACTGGCATCTCAGTTGTTTTATTTATTTATTTTTTTGGTTTTCATTACCTCTCCTTTACTTTGTGCCATTTCTGTATTTTTAAATTCCGTGTTCTTTACTTGGCAAGTAGGTTAGTAATATACATAAGAATCAACACTTTAAAAACCCCTTGTGAAACATTCATTGAAAATGAGAACAATCTTATGTTGCACAAGTTCTAGAATTTTCTACCCCTGAACAGAGCAGGTTAAGGATTGGCTGATGTTTTCTAGGAGGGACACAAAATAATGTGAGCACAAGGTGAAGAGCAAATTGATACTATTTGGAAAGAAAATAACCATGAGGCCACACCATTTTGCCTCACTACTCCATTGCAGTAGACAGGGGAATCGAATTCAACAAAAGCTTTCTGAGTCCTTACTATGGGTTGGTGTCGTTCTAGGGACTTCAGAGAAAGGAATAAACAATACAGACACGATTCCTGATCTCACAGAGCTCACATTCTAAAGGTGAAAACAGTACAAATAAACAAATGATATATTTCAGACAGTGATAAATATTGGCAGAAAATCACATAGTACGATGTGATGGAACACAGCTCAAGGGTGGGGCATTAGAGTGTGGTCACAAAGGTCTCCCTAAGGGGGTGGCGTCTGAGTCGAGATTTGCATAAGACATAGGCATCCTAGTAAAACCCGCGGGCTGATTGTTCTGGGCAGAAGGACAAGAAGACTGTAAGGGGGGAAGGGACTGCGTTTGAGGTTTAGAAAGAAGGCTGGCAAGGTTAGCATGTCATGAGTCAGGGAACAAGGTAAGGAAACTGCAAGTTTACATAGAATTCTTGTAGATCAAGGGAGCCATTGGAGGGTTTAATGGGGAAGGATGATGTAATCTGATCTACATTTTAGAAATGTCACACTAGCTACTCTATGCACAAAGGGGGTTATTGGGAGGCAAGAATGGAGGAAGTGAGGTTATTACATTAATATTAATCCCAGTGAGAGAGGATGGTAGGTTTCATCAGGTATGAAGGATGACAGAAATATAAAGAGACTTAGGATATATTTTTGAGGTGAAAATGATATAATAGGCTCATGGATCTGGCATGGAGGTGAGAAAAAATGAAATCAAGGATGACTTCCATGTGCCGATACGAAGTAGAAATATTGGCTAGTGCCATGGAGTGTTACTAGGCAGAATCTGATGTGAAACTCAGCACTACTGCTGTAGTCTTTACTGCCAGGACACCCCTACTGGTAAGCTCCATGGATGGGAACGTCTCAGACATTTTAAATAAATAATTTATATTCCTTCCTTATAATAAAGATTATGTTATTTCATGACAAATTTAAGTCAGAAACAATCCAGAGGAACATAGTTTTAGTTTAAAAGCAGAAAAAAACCTCTTAATGATGGAAATAAACAGCATTCAGTGTGCACAAGGAGTCATATACAAGGAGTTGAAATATGCAGTGAGTTGGGTCTCATTAGTGGGGCTCACCCAGTGGTGGGATATGCAGTTATTTCCCCTGGTGGGGAGATTAGGCTTCTTGGCATTTAAGCAGAGGCAAGGTCTAGCTCTCACGTGGGTGGGGAGGGAGTCGATCTGATGTCAGGAGTGGTTAGAGGATAACCAAGCGTTTGGTAGTATGACCTTTCTAGGAAAATGTCATCCAAAAGACATTTTCCCAGTGTCTGACGCTGAGTGCTTCAGTCTTATTTTGATATGACTTTCTCTAAGTCTTTTTATCATGGTTTTAGCCACTGTTATGATGCCTTAAGAACTGTAGAGAAGGGATTTCTTCTAGAAAATCTACTAAGAAGGAGATGTCCTCTTGCTCCTTGAAGAAAATGTACAGCACATTGAGCTGGAATATTTGAAGACTTCAATAAAAGTACTCTTGATAAGGAGTCCACCAGTGATGCTGAAACACCCCAAGACTTGCAGTGGTGGTAAACTCTTCATGGTCTATGGGAGCAAGGGATGACAAAATTGCTACCAAACCTGAAAGGGATCAGAGATGTGAAAAAAAGGTCACTGAAAAGAAGCTATAGAGACCACGGCCACCTCCACAGCCGAACCCCAGCAGGGAGGGAGCAAGCAGGGAAAAAAATATTCCCACCCTTCTCTTCCTGTTCTCCGATCTGCAGGGTCTCTCACTGGCTGATGCTCAAATAGGAGCCAGAAGGTCAAGGATCCAGGCCTCATACTCCTGGGGCCCAGGGCACTGGCAGGGAAAGGTAGAGAATGGATTAGGGGGTGAAACTAACACTTGTCTCTCTACGGTCAATTTTGGTTCTACGATTTCAGGTTTATATTCATTCTTCTGTTAGTTTTACGTACCACCTTTTACATGCTGAGCACACAGGTAGAAATCACAGTTGTAATCACTATAGAGATAGATGGTAGTTGACTATTGATTCTGAGAGGCCGGCAGGTAAAAGATGGCCATAGAGGTGCAAAACTTCGTTTCTAATCGCACAGATTGAAAGAAAAACAATCACAAGCACACACAGAAAAGCAGATTCAATTTCCAAACCACATTATCAGAGTATTTAAGTGAGAAGTTGATGTGTGAATACTTACAAGAAGGTTGTAGGACCCACTGCTACTTCTCATGCCTCTTCTACTTCTTTGGCACTAGAGAAATGCATTAGGCATTGGATCAGCAAGGATTTGGTTCCAGCCGGGAACTAGAATGAATGGAACATGGTCCAGCTCAAGAATGAAGGATTCTACCCCACGCTGCTTGATCTTCATCCCTACTTAGCTACTAGTGCAGCCTAAATCCCCCCAGCTTCTTCCCTCTCATCTGAACTGCACTGTGGTTATTAAACAAATTGTGGATCTATTTCACATCCTCTCTAATACTTTGAAAACTACACAGTATGAGGCCTAATGAAGATGGCAGGCCTCAGAATGACTTAGAACTGAAAATATGACTCCATCAAAAGTCTTTAGAAGACAAGATTTTAATGGCTGGATGATATGCTGGAAGAGAGGAGTAATTTCTTCTCGAATGCTAGGATGAATTATTTATGCTTTGACAACAGTATGTGTCTCGAAAGCAGCTCTTAGTTATTTGCCACTTCTGGCTACAGTTGATCCTGCTGCCCATTCTTGTAATTACATTAACCTCTTGACTTTACATGACAAGCTTTTCCGGTGTGCTGCGATCAATAGCCTATAACTACACCTCTTTAATAAGGCCATAGTTACACTTCAGTTCAGATACAATTAACTTTTTTCCCCCTTTTCTTTTTGATGGGGCATGGAATAAAATGTCTTATTTTAACATCTGAAACAAAGGAAACCATTTTGAAGAAAAAATTCATGTAAAAATATGCAGATCCTATGGGAATAAGTGATTGCAATGATAAATATGCCAGTTGATAATCCAGTTCGGCAGGCACATGAGATGAGAAACCTTGGGAGAAGCAGTGGATTTCAAAGCCCTACATTGGTGTGGTGGCCTTTAAATCTCTGTTTCGATACACTTTTTATGTTCAGTAGGATTAAAGGCACTGTGGACCACCTACTTTCCTACTCAGGCTATATCAATTAATTATAGTGTATGCATGTAAATAGAGAAAGCATAATGTTAAATGTTGAAACACCTTTGAGGTCAGCTAGTTAAAGCCCTCTCTTTGACAAAGAAAAATTGAGAGAAGTAGATATAGCACGTGTGTGTTAGAACCTGCCAGCTCAGGGAAGCAGATTGTGTGCATCCAGCCACATCGGTAGATTTAAATCAGCCTTTGTGGGAATACTTACACCACGGAAATTGGCAAACTTTACAAACCAGTGCTTTTCCCCCCAAAGAGCTAAACATCTACCTGCATATCTATATCTATAGCTATAGCTGTAGCTATATCTACATCTTAATCTATATCTATATATCTCACACATGTATATATATGTCATTATGTGCTATATTATGTAGGCTTTCCATTTATATTTCTCATAAGAAACGGTCTCATAAAGCTTCCCCAGATATTTTTGTGGTTACAATTTAATGTTTGTTTGTTTGTTTATTGCTTTATAATATATTAACACACACACAAACACACACACCCAAATTAGGTATCCATACAGACTCGCAGGGAGCTGTACTTTAGATTAGACTGCATGTGGCCCAGAATACTTTTGAGCCTACAGATCACTTTGAGAAACTCAAAGGAAAGCTCATGAGAATCAGCTCTACAAAGATAAGCACGATGGTCAAGGCTGCAACCAGACGCATTTGAAACACTAAAGGTTTTGGATGTGAACTGAACATAAAACAATGTAAAGAACCTATATGTAAAGAGCCAAGGGGGAGGGGGAGGGATGGATTGGGAGTCTGGGATTAGCAGATGTGAACTATTACATATAGAATGGATAAACAACAAGGTCCTACTGTATAGCACAGGGAACTGTATTCAGTATCCCGTGATAAACCATAATAGAAAAGAATATGAAAAAGAATATATATATGTATAAATGAATCACTTTGCTGTACAGTAGAAATTCTAACACACCATTGTAAATCAACTATACTTCAATAAAATACATTTTTTAAAAAAGAACCATTATGATTATTTCTATATTACCAGTGAGAAAACTGAAGCTCATAAGTCAATCAGCTATCCAAGGCCACACAGAAGAATGGGAACTTCCACGCTGACTCCGTGTCTCTGAGCCCAAAGCTTCTCCCATCACTTTACACTGCCTTGAAATTATATCTGAAAACCCTGTTCCTCACACTAACTCGGAGCCTGGCAAGCCTCAGAGGACGAGGTTGCAGAGGGGCAGAGGTGGGCAGGAGGTGGCTCCCTCGTGTTCTGGAAGAGCCTTGGTGTCTCCCATGTCTTCCTCCCTTGACGAAAAGCTAAAGTACATTCTAGTTTAACCTCAGCACATGCTAAAACCCCCTATTTCTTAAACTTTTCTCACTAGGGAATAAAGCCCGATAGTAGTAATTCCCAATTTTGAGTATGCATAAGAATCACTTAGGGACATTTGATTCAGTGGGTCGAGGACTGGGGCGCAGATATTTGAATATTTAATGAACACTCCAGTACCTGTTGATATATGTACTTCCACTCCCCCCACTGAAACAGAGGCTGCTCTGGCCCTAGGACATTGTAAATTCTCTCTTCTTAGTTTCTCTTGGTGATAGCTGCATTCTAATTACCTTCTGCTGTTTCTGCACCCACTCGAGATACTATTTTTTCACGCTAAATTTGCTGATCATGTAATACGTGTAGGCATCAAGCATCTATATTACACAGATGACTTTCCTGCATTATAACAAGTCTGACACTGTCATAAAAGAAAATTAGAGTCGTCTGCCAGGACTGAAGCAGCCATCAGCTATTTCTTAAGGTGATTTTAAACCAGATGCATTATCTATAGGGAACACTGGATGGGTCCTAAATTATTGCTATTGGTAATGGGGAGTTTTATTTTATTATTTCTAAGATATATGGCTCTGATAATATAGTGCAGAAGATAGGAACAGACTTTGCTCCTTTACAGCATTATACAATTAGAGAGAAAATTGATTCAGTTCACATCCAAAACGCTTAATGTTTCAAATATGTCTGGTTGCAGCCGTGACCATCATGCCCATCTTTGTAGAGCTGAATCTCATGGACTTTCCTTTGAGTTTCTCAAAGTGATCTATAGGCCCGAAAGTCTTCTGAGCGATCTGCAGTCTAATTTAAAGTACAGCTGCCTGCAAGTCTGTGAGTGTGCGTATTCACGTTATAGATTTGTTCCGAGAACTAAGGGAGATACACGGAATGTAAAATGTTAACCCCAGGTGGTTGGGTACAGGGTCATGTCAAGTTTCCCACGACTTAATTCTGGGACCGCGTCACTTATTCTGAAATGGCTTTATAGGGAATCTCTGTTTTGTGGTCAAGAGTCTAAAGCTCTGAGTGAAAGGTGTCAGAAGTGGAAGGTAAAGTAAGTGAGGGTAGTTTTAAGCCCACACATAATGACAGGCGGCAGTTTTGGAACACTTACCATGGTAAGAACTTTACATAAATAATCTCATTTGCTTCCAAAAACAATCCATTGAGCATGCACTATTATAATCACCATTTCCAGACGAAGAAACAATGATTGATTATATGATGTGCCCAAAGCCACACACCTTGTAAATGGGGGTCTAATTTGGAGCCATCAAAGGTAGCATGGAAGTCAGGCCGGCAGTGAGATTAGATTCACCCGGTACCAGCTTCTCTACCCATATGTCTTGGGCTGTAGGATCACCTGGGCCTAAAGGTTAGGAAAGGTAAAGTGTGAGCAGAGTAAGTACTTCCCTTGTTTCCTGGAATAAGTCAGAAACCATAGTATAGGGAGGGTGGGTTGCTAATACTCAGTAACTCCAAATAAACCCAATTTCCTTTTCATTGAGGGTTGGTAAGAATTAGATTGGATTAACAATAATGATTATATAATCTGCTTTACTAGTGAGTTTTCTTTCTTTTTTTTCTTTTTTTTTTTGCGGCACGCGGGCCTCACACCGCTGTGGCCTCTCCCGTGGCGGAGCACAGGCTCCGGACGCGCAGGCTCAGCGGCCATGGCTCACGGGCCCAGCCGCTCCGCGGCATGTGGGATCCTCCCGGACCGGGACACGAACCCGCGTCCCCTGCATCGGCAGGCGGACTCTCAACCACTGCGCCACCAGGGAAGCCCAGCTAGGGAGTTTTTAAAGTGCTGGATATTTTATTGGTTAGAGTCATTGTAGTATAATCTGTTCCCAAGATGATAAGTGGGATGTAATAGAGCACTTTCTTGGGTCTTTCTGATTCATCTAAGTGTCTTTTGGGTTAGTTCAGTGGGGTTAGAGCCAGTTTTTGTGAGGACAGAGTATCTAATAAAGTAGTAAAAGTTTACCCTTGGCATTAACTCTAGGCATGGTCCCTTTTTTTTAATGGGTGGCCTGTAGGAGCCGTCAGAGCAACGGTCTCCAGACCCATCAGGATGGAGCACATACATTGCAAAAGCATGTTGCCTTGCCAATGGGTTTAAATCACATAGAAACAAAATCTGAGCCCTTTCATGTAGATGGAGCTCAAGGGTCTGATAGCAGTCTACAAAATAGCACTTCGCCAAAAAAATCCAGATTCTTTCAGATCCAATACAAATTCTCCTGAAACATCTGGATCCATTTCCACACGAAAAACTCGTAGTTTAATGCAATTGCCAGATGTGACTACTTGCCAAAATATTGAGATGCTCTTGTTAGTGAGTCCCTACTTTAGGGGAGCACATGATAGGGGCTGAATTATTGTTCTGATCTTATCCTTCTAAACAACTTGACATTTTCAGGTTTTGCAGGCAGATATCACTATTTGAAGTTTATACCAAAAGGGGTTTTTCTGCTTCACAGGTACGGTAGAGAAAACCCTGATTTTAAAGTCCCTTTCTCACCTTCACAATTGGTTATCCTCTGTTCTACAGAAGTTATTTATGCACTCCCCGACCCATCTCGTGCCCCAATATACCTCTTGATCATTAATGTATGAATCAAAAGAAAAAAATCTACTTGAGATAGCTAAATTCAGAGATGTCTAGTTTTAATCTTGTTTCTCTACCTTAGTTTCAATTGTCAACATTGTGAAACAATTTCTCTCTGCTGGGGAGAGGCAAATATTTCCTTCCTGAAAGGTGAATCACTCAGAAAATAATGAATTCTACCCTGGTGCTCTTTTTTAATGTTGTAATTCCTTCCTTAATGGGGACATCTGACCCCCATAACCCCTCTTCCCATTCTAAAAGTACAACCTCAAACCCAAATAAATAACTTCTACCTTCAAAGAGCTCAGAAACAAAATGTTTTTTGAAAAACAATGGTGGCAGTGCCTTAAGACTTACTGTACCAAATAACTTTAACACGATCCCTCTGAAACCAAGCAAAATGTTAAGACAGTGATGCAGACGGATTAGCAGAAGCAGACTCTAAAAGCAGGTTCCTTGAAAGATCCCAAAGCTGTCCTGAATGGGCCCAGAGGAGGCTGAACAATAGATGGAATTTCAAAGAATGAGGGAATTACTTATTTTGATCTCTAGTAAGAAAAACAAAAAGGGAGTAACAGATAATGACAAATGACCTGAAGATGAGGCCATGGTAACACAGCCTTGCCTGCTGCAAGAAAGAGGTTTGTCTGTCCTGGAAACCAGAGCAGACTGCTTTCCTGGGGTGGGAGGAATAGGCTGTCTTTGTCACAATGGGAAGGTTTTTTCATGTCTTTGAAGCAAATATGCATAAACTGTATCTTGTCGGTTAGATGGGTTTCTTCAGTTTCAGGGGTAAGAGTCTCTTCTTTAAGGATGGAGTTGATACCAGCATAGAAAACTATATCTGAACGAAACCAGGAAAGGCCTGTTGCTCAGGAAAGAGAAGCTGGAAGGCTGGGTTCTAGCCAAAGGTCGGCAGTCTTGACATAAGGGCCAAGGTCATTTGTGGTTTGCAGTACAGCGTAGCTTTACGAAGGTGTAGCTTTACGAAGGTGTAGCTTTATGAAGGTTTAGCTTTGTATAATGGGCAGAGAATCAAGAAACCTGTCTGTGTTCCGTGCCCCACGAGTGCCGTTTCCTCAACTGCAAATTGTGATACTTGGATCTAGGGTTCTTAACTTTGTTTCTCTTACTCTTTATTCCATTCATTTTCTTTAAATTTTTTGGACAGGTGGAATTTCCCTTTTTTTTTTCCCTCTTTTGCTGCATTGCGTGTGTTTCCCTTTTTTGTGGCAGTGTTACATTGTGTGTTAGTTTGGGTCTGGAGGTTGATTAGATGTGTATCTTCTAGATGAAATCTCTAGTGGTAATGTTCACCTGTTAATTTCTGTTCTGCGTTTTCCCAACATTTAAAAAGCAGGGGAGTATAGGACTTTTCCTGTTCTTAGTTGGATACTTTAAACCTCTATAGAACAGATTTTCCAGAAGGAAAAAAATCTTGATATGATTCGTCACTTACCCTAGTATCTAGTTTGCTACACCCAATCTTTAATCTAGCTTAAATTGAAGGTCCAAATACTTCTTTAATCCTCAGTCTGATATTCAAATAATGAGACAATAACACCTTCTTCCATCCCTATTTTTTAATCTAAAGTATTTGGAGACCTTCAGATGAAAAACAATTCCAGACTAAGTAAACTGCATTTTTTCTTCCTTCCTCAGATCAAAACAGCTCATCCTTCCATTTATTTTCTCTGCATTTCTCTCTTTTTGCCTGGACATCTCTTAAAGACATCGAACATTGAACTTTGGTTTTTTCATATTCTTAAAATGCTAAATGTTCCTTGGAGGACTTCATACAAAGAACAAGTCATCTTTCTTTAGAAACATGGACAATCATTTTCTTTTCAGACAGCCGTCTCAAAAGACCTTGCTATTACATACCTCGTAAGTTGAAGAAATAACATTTCTGTGAAAATAAATGACCAAAGCCACTTCAGAAAGCAGCAAACTTCAAACAACTTGGTAATTTGTAGACCCCCTCTGACATCCCAAGTGCATAATGGATTCGCAAAGACATTGAGGATTAAGTAAATTAACTATGAAGTCACAGCTCTATTTAAACATTTTCCCTTTAAAATCTTTATTTTTTTGGGGAAATATATTTGTTGATAAATATTCCCCCCAAAACCACTGTGGTTTTCATTTCTGTCCCAGGTAGTCCATCTATCCCAAAGATGCAGTTGGTAAAATCCACAGGCTTATAGCCAAATTTAGCCCTTGTGGGCCATAAAGTCCTATTTAAAAAAACCCCAAAAACCAAAACTCAGATAATTTGGGAGGTTCCTTGAAATAACATCCTGGAAAGGATATTTTCTGCTTGGGTTATAGGCGCTGGAAAGACAAAAAAATCCGTGGTGTGTCCAAATGTGAATCATTTGAGGCTCCTGTTCCGGCGATGGTGCCACTTTATTGAGCACTGTCACCCACATCGGATTTATGGCCTCTAGCAGAGAGCTGGCGACTGTAAATTCTGAGGCCTGCTTCTTAGAACCCCGGAGCATTTGACAATGCACGTAATTAATGATCATTTGCTAAAAGTATTTTGGGGGATTTTATTCAAACAAAGTAAAAAAGAAACACATTAAATATTAGTCCTGTTATATATTATGGGACATTATATCCATTTGTGTGCCCATAAATCATTTAGCTATGAATACTTAAGAAGAGCAAGAAAGTGATACCCTATGTACACTCTGAGATAATATTGGCTTAGTGTTTGATTACAGGCACAGTGTCCTTAATGGACAGATTCCTGCTCTATATCCAATGTCCAGTCAGAGCTGGGGCACTAAGGAATGGTAACAGGAGGATTTCAGGGCAAGATCAACCAGTTCAGGAGTGTGAACTTGGTGATTAAATAAGACTTTTACTAGCCTTCTCAGAAGGCTCTCTCTGTCTCCTTTATTGTATTGCCTTCCAGTGATTGGTTTTGTTGCCCCAGTGTGGGTGTTTTGTGTGTGTGTGTGTGTGTGTGTGTGCATGTGTGTACTTTTGGGGAGGGAAGGTATTAAAAATATTTGGCTTGGTTTTACTATCTTTTTATTGGGTCAAAGAAAGAGAGGAGGGTAGTGGCTGCTTCAGTGAGAACGGGAGGAATAAACCTGACTATTAAAACAAATAGAAGATTTATTCTTTTTGAAGAGCTACAAAAAGTCATTTCAATGAGTTAAACCAGAGCTGAAGCTCTGTCTCCATACACAGGGTAAAGTACAAAATTTAAGAAGAGGACGAGAAAGAGGAACAGGGGGAGGAGAAGGGGAAAACAGAAGTATCGTCTATGAAATTCAGACACCCAGTGCAGGATCTGTGGAGCGATTGTGGAGTCAAGGGGCTTATTTTAAGTACTGACTGCCATGGACATGTCATGTGATTTGGTACATACCACTTAAGCTTTCTGGCCTCAATGTACAATTCTAAAATAAAATGAAGGAAAATCAATCATTAAGATCACTCGGGACTTCCTAATTACAAATATTTATGATTCCAAATTGACATTTTCAGGAGACACATGATCACCACGAAGTGTGGATTTTTTTTTTTGTCCAAGTGATCCATATAATTGTTTTACGTCTCTGGTTCAGTAGACACAGGCATGATGTCTGGCTGCCACTGTATATCATTCCTAGGTGCCAAGTCTAAGCAGTTACTGCCTGCCTGGGAAGCAAAAAGTGTCTAAAAGAAAATTATTTAAGATCACATAAGCAAACTTTGGGAGAGCTTTACAAAATCTTTGAAAAATTGGAACTCAGTGCCAATCTTTAAAATTTGGCTGAAGAAAAAAAGGACTTCAAATATTTGTTGAGACACGTTAGTGCACACAACTTGATGAACAAATTGATGTTTTGGGAGATTGCTGTGGATATTTCTTGTTAGTATCTGGATGCCAAAAGTAGGCAATTTGGAACTCAGGACCACTAACTCAAATTGAATTGTATTCACAAGTTTTTAATTTTATGGTGATTTAGACATAATAGTCCAAATGAAAGTTATGAGAATAAAGCTATACCATTTAAAAAATTTTAATGTAGTAACAAATAAATAGGTTACTTGTCCGGTTTCATACCAACTATTTGAAGAGAAGGTATACAAATGTGTATTTTTGTCAGCGTCTGCTACTGCTCTTCCCTAGAACAGTCTTTAGCCTCTCAGCACAGTATTAAAAAGTGAGTTCAGGGGTCGACCAACTAAAGCCATTTTCACTCTTATTTCTCAAATTCTGGCCATTTTTGGTTTAGAAAAATTCTTTTACTTTTTGTGGCTGCCCGGAATGTCTACATGAAATAAGATGTGGAAGAAGATGAGAAATGTATTTCAAATCAGCACTTAACTCATGATTGTGAGATCTTGAATCCACTTTAATGTCTTTTTTTTTTTATCTACAACACTTAAATTTTTTTTAATAAAATTTACCACCCTAACCACTTTTAGTGTACAGTTCAACAGTGTTATATATATCCACATTGTTGTGCAACAGATCTCTAGAACTTTCTCATCTTGCAAAACTGAAACTCTTATGTTTAGGTTTTTAACCCACTTTGAGTTAATTTTTGTATATGGCTTTAGGTAAAGGTCCAACCTCATTCTTCTATAGTAACACTTTTATATTGAAAAATTCCTCTTACCTACTTTAACTTCTTAAATTAAAATTTTCACTATCGGATTTAGATGAAAATATTCACTTAGAAAATGACACCCTTGAAAGAGATATTCTCCCATCATGTCTTATTCACATTCATCCAAATTGAAGGGAAAAAATGGCCAATCATGCATTGTTTTGAGTTGCAAGGGACTCTTTGGGGGTGGAGGTGGGGCAATGGATACTTACCCTCATCAGAAGTTGGCAGATGAACCAAAAGCTGAGTCTTTTTTTCTCCAGGGCAGTATTAATGTTTTAGTCCCTAACTGTGCTTGCAGGTAAACCAAAGGAAAAAAGGCACAATGTGTTTTAAATAATGCAGCCCAAGCCATTTGGGGTAGCTAGAGATTTATAAGGGAAGGCAGCCAGAAAATCTGTCTGCTGGTGCAGTTAGAAAAAAGCCATAGTCCATTTGGTTAATCTGTTTCCATCTCTTAGACACCAAAGAGGCACTAAGAGGAGGCAGCTCAGGGTATTGGTTAGAGCACGGGAAAATGTTAATATCTGTCAAATCTCAGTGGTGAATATGTGGCCATTTGTTACATTAATCTCTATGTCTTTCTGAATGTTTAAGAATTTTCATAATTAAAAAAAAGTGAGTTGAGTTTGGAACCAAGCCTTGGGTTTCAAATCCCTATCACCTTACTCTCTAGCTATGGTGGCCTTGGACTAGTTATTTAACTTCTCAGAGCCTCAGGTCCCTCATTAACATAATATGAATAATAATAACCACTATGTGGGTTAATCTGAGGATCCTGTATAACTAAACAATACCTGACAAGTGGCTGGTTTCTCCTTTGGTAGCAGTCGGCACCCAATTCTAAATTAAAACTCAGCTGAGAAAAGCAATCTCTAAGGAACATTTCTCAGAAGTGATGCACTGTATCTTTATACATGTTCTTCTAGAACTTTATATTTACTTCTGGATTAAGTCAGATCACCAGAGATCTGGGTGCCTGCACCATATCATTTATACTGGGCCTTGTCGAGATGTTTATACTCCACTGTCCTTGGGAAAGATGCTGTGGGCTTTCACTGGGGAATGCTGTTCAAATAGTCCTATTAAAATTTCTGTGTACTCCCTTTAAGCGTGCTGTGGGGATGTGGTTCACTGCATGACACTGGACTCTTCAATGGCTCCCAAGGGAGACATTCATCTCTGATCTCAACATAACAAATAATTGTTTCTTCTGAGTTACTTCTTTGTTTTCTTCTTAAAACACTATGAATTGTTAAACTGATTGGGTTTACCTGTGGGGATGGTGGCTAGGAACTTGCAAGTCAAATTAATGATTTACCCAGAGCAGCTGGATAGGTCCTTATGATATGGCTTTGTATTCACTTTATTTCAAAACCCATAGTACTTCTGTACTCTTGTTTTCTTGACCTGTTTTTTTCACTTATTTTAAATTTATGTCATATTGCTATATCTTAGATATTCTCGTTAAGTCATCTTAAGTTCTTTGGTAGGAACAAGTAACCAGGTGGCATATAAATAAATCAATGAATAATATGTAGCAATCATTATTATTGATAATAATAGAAATATGAGGTGCAGCTGAAAAGTAAGAAGGTTGAAGGCAGTAAATGTTTCTGAAGAAGATGGCTGGTATCACAGCAAGGCTGAATATTCTTAAATGGCTTAAAACAATTCAACATCTTACATACTGGGTTCATTAAGAAAAATAGTTAATTTAAAAAATATTTATGGAGTCCATGATATATACCAGGCACTATTATAGGCTATAGTGAGAAGACCAAGTTGACAATTTCAGAACACTTTTTAGGTACAGGAAATTGATTTTAGAAGCTGGAATTTGGGAGTAGGTATAACAGAGGACCATGGGTGTGGAAAATGGTAGAGAAGAGTAGTTGGGTTGTTATGTTGTTTTGCAAGGAAAGGAAACAATGAAAACACAACATAAAAAGGAGACACAAGTTATGTTGCTGTATGGAGAGGAATGGGCTGGGCTGCATGATGAATGCCTAAGGAAGAGACCTCGTCTGAAGTGCAGCCAGAGGAGCTTGGCTAAGGATGGTGGTCTCTGAGGTACAGTTTTGGGAAGAAAGCTGGGGAGCTAGCTGAAGGCCAAAAACTTGGCTAAGAGTGGAAATCCCCAGGTCCCAAAGTTGAATCTCTTTCCTGGACACATAGGAGATGGCAGCCATTTCCCAACAGAGGTAAGGTACAGGACCCAGGGGTCAGTGGTATCTTGGTTGTTCTCTACTATTTTCTACTATTTCCACGAGAACTGAGAAATTGCAAAGGCCTTGCCTTAGCTTTTGTTGTGCAAATTCTGAGCTGGTTAGTTTATGGTATCCTTTAGTCTAAAGTTGATGTGTCAAATATCCCCTTAACACCATCTTATTTCAGAGTTAAGGAGAGCTCTAAATACTTCTTGAAAGATTCTTTTCTTTTTTGAAGACTCATTTTTATTTTAGATCTTGGTTGATTTCTGACAGCCCCTTCAGATGATCTGGGCTAATTTGGGAACATACTGGGCCTCAGGAAGCCGTCACAGGCAAAACCTGGGGAAAACCCTCATGTTTTCTACAGAGTACTGTTATTTACAAAACTCTTTCACTGTTATAGATAATATGATCTTCTCTACTGGCTCAAGGTATAAATATAGTCCTCTCTATATGTTTTTAAATCATTTGCTTCTTTGCTTACCTGAACTATGCACATAAAAAAATCTAGTACTTTCTTTATGAAGCCGACCACCTCAGAATTTTCCAAGGATGCTGGGGCCTATTTATTTGATAGGGATTTCATGTTTTTTACAGTGTCAAAGCGAGTAGGAGGCAGAGGAGGAGGAGGAGGAAAAAGAAGAGGAGAGGAAGAGAACATGAGAAGCGGATCTGTTGTTTCTTGGAGCCCCAGAGTGTTCCTTTTAAAGACTGGTGATGAACATCCACGGTAAGGCTTGCCTGCTGCAGCTGTTGACTCTCTCTGTCCTCTCCCAGGACACAGCAGTGACCCAATTTGGGTACAAGTTTGGAGCTCCTTAGCTCATACTTCATTGCTCAGCTCTTGTGTCCCAAAGCCCACCACTGTGTCAGCCTGACACCCTCTCTTCCCTGACCCTGACTCTTGAGTACTACCCTGGTCCATCCCAACACATCTTTTTTATGTCACATCACTGTGAGTGAGGGTTGTGGGTCTTGGATTATCCTTTCCCAAAGACCCTAGAATCCTTATGCAAGTTGTTCTGCTTCTCCACAGTGACCAGCTTTTCATATCAGAAGTCTCCAGAAAATGCAGTCTTGACAGAGTCAAGATTTTGTTACACTTTTGATCTTAGACAGTAGGAATCTATTCACCCTACATTTGTATAACTACAAATCAGGCATTTAGGAAACTGTTCCTTGAATAAACAAGGTCTGCTCCAAGGTGATTTGGTCACTATCCCTGGACATAAGAGAAGCTGGTGTAGTTTTCCAATCTCTCTCTCAGTTGGTGCCCATGTCCTGTTACATAACGCATCGAGGTAGCTGGTATTATTTGTGTTCACCTCATTGATACAGAGACTGAGATTCAGGAAGTTTAATGAGTTGTTCAAGGTCACACGCTGATATATTTGACATCTCAACATAGTCGTGTTAGCTAAAGGGCAGAGGCCTCAGCAGGGCAAGGAATTGTAAAGCACATTAGTAGTAGTATTGAGTAAGAGAGACTGTATCCTGGTATACTTTTGTATTAATGGAATTTTTAATGAATATGCGTATGGATATGTTTTTACAGAAATGTAGTTTTACAATAGTAGAATATAAAGAGAGAATGGAAGATTTGATCTGGACACATTCTCTAAACTATGAGAAATTATAACAATAAAGCAGTGGACTTGTCTAGAGTCTTTGAGTCAGCCTTTGCAGACAGAAAGATTAAGAGAAGAGTCTCAGAGACTTTCTGAGAAAGTGAAACATTGAGTTCATGTGACATGAACTATAGCAAATGTTTAAAAGTGATCAGAGGATGCCACAAATGTAGAGGGCACAGACGCTCTGGAGAGTGCCGTCAACTGCCAGAATCAGTCTCCTTCCCAATCCCTCTAATATTGATGGTTTATTACTCAGATTTTACAGCAGAATTAGGTTTTTCTGTGAATCATTGAAACCAAAAGCCTTATATAAGTAAGGAGGAATTCTGCAGGCATTGATTACAGCACCTTTTGAGATTGAGAGAGGGAAGGCAAGGCTTGGTCAAACCAAAACAAATCAAGGCTGCCCACAAAAGCAACCTACTAGGATGTGATGGGAGGGAGGCAGGGAAGGGTGGAGAGAGGCAGAGCAGGTGACAAAGTAGGCTGTGTATCCTTTTATTAGGTTAAAAATGAACCACATATGAAATACAAAAGAGCAAGGTCTATATCCAAGCCAATCAATAAAACTGTTCAGGAAGCCAAAAAAGTCAAGGACAGAAGCCCAGCCTGGAATGGGATGGCCAGAGATGTAACAAAAGACAGTTGGATTTGAAGGCTGAGTTAAGAACTCACCAGGTATTCAGCACATTATTCTTATCAGCCGCTTGGTGATACTCTTGGAGCTGGGAACATGATCTTTTTTTTCTTTTTCTTTTTGTGGTACGTGGGCCTCTCACTGTTGTGGCCTCTCCCGTTGCGGAGCACAGGCTCCGGACATGCAGGCTCAGCAGCCATGGCTCACGGGCCCAGCCGCTCTGCAGCATGTGGGATCTTCCCGGACCGGGGCATGAACCCCGTGTCCCCTGCATCGGCAGGCGGACTCTCAACCACTGCACCACCAGGGAAGCCCTGGGAACATGATCTTAAAGGCACAAAACCATGGACACAGTCTGACTATACCCAGTTCGAATTCCTTTGTTCTGTCCTTTTTATCCTCCTAGACACCAGAGAAACTTCATCAACTCTCCAAACATGAGAACTGCCAAAAATTTAAAACAGATTAGAAAGGGCTTGACTTGAGTACCCAGATGAATCATCAAAGAGCATTCAACATCAAACTAGCCTCAGAGGAATTTCAAACTGTTGCTGAGACAAATGCCAGACGTTGCACTACGTTATGGAAGGAAATTATTCGATCAACAAATATTTATTGAGTACTTAGTATGTGCCAGGCACTGTGTTTGACATTTTGTACAATGTGAAACAAAACAGACAAAATCCTTAACTAATAGTTTATAGTCTAGAAGTTCATACATTAAATGAATAAACCTATTAAGTTACAATAAATGTTATAAAAGAAAAGACAAGGATGTTCTGACTTTGTTTGGGATGATCTTATAAGGAGTGATTTTACAAGTTAAGACTTGGCACAGTGAAAAAAAGAGGAGTTACCCAAGTCAAGGAATGATATTCCAAGTAGAGGAAACAGACCAGGCAAAGACACTGGTCTAGAGAAGTGTTTGGTATACTTGAGGAACTCAGAGAAGTCCTCTTTGGCGGAGGTCAGGAAGAATGGCATGAGATAAAGGTCTAGGAAGCCTGGAGTCAGATAATGTGGTGTTTATAGGCCATTTCTAATGGTTTTAAGAAGTGGAGTGAAGGTGATTCTACTCGTGTTTTATAAAGATCACTGTCTGCTGAATGGGAAAAAGCAAGACCAGAAGCCACCAGACCAGTTATGATTCCATGATGATGAATAAGTTGATGATGGCTTGGATTACGCTGAATGTAGTAGAGACAGAAAGAACTGAATTGATTTGAGAGATGTCCTTAAGTTAAAATTGACATAATCCTTCCAGATTGCTGAATTTAGAGGACAGGAAGAAAAAGAAGAGATAAAATAAAGGAGACTGAGAAATACCAACCAGAGAGATGAGAAAACTAATAGAGATTGATGTCATAGATATGAGAAAAATGCTTCAAAAACCAGGAATAGGGCTTCCCTGGTGGCGCAGTGGTTGAGAGTCCGCCTGCCAATGCAGGGGACACGGGTTTGTGCCCCGGTCCAGGAAGATCCCACGTGCCGCGGAGCGGCTAGGCCCATGAGCCATGGCCGATGAGCCTGCACGTCCGGAGCCTGTGCTCCGCAATGGGAGAGGCCACAACAGTGAGAGGCCCGCGTACCAAAAAAAAAAAAAAAAACAAACAAACCAGGAATAATCAGAAATTTAGAAAGATGAGACTTAAAAACCTTAATTGGGAGTTTGGGATTGACATATAAACACTACTATATTTATTTATTTATTTATTAAAATAAATTTATTTATTTAAATTTTTGGCTGTGTTGGATCTTTGTTGCTGTGCACGGGCTTTCTCTAGTTGCAGCGAGCGGGGGCTACTCTTTGTTGTGGTGCACGGGCTTCTCATTGTGGTGGCTTCTCTTGTTGCAGAGCATGGGCTCTAGGCACATGGGCTTCAGTAGCTGTGGCTCATGGGCTTAGCTGCTATGTGGCATGTGGGATCTTCCCGGGCCAGGGATGGAACTTGTGTCCCCTGCGTTGGCAGGCAGATTCTTAACAACTGCGCCAGCAGGGAAGCCCAACACTACTATATTTAAAATAGATAACCAACAAGGACCTAATGTTTAGCACTGCTCAATTTTCTGTAGTAACCTAAATGGGAAAAAAATTTGAAAAAGAATGGATATATGTATATGTATAACCGAATCACTTTGCTGTACACCTGAAACTAACATAACACTGTAAATCAACTATAATCCAATGTAAAGTAAAAATAAAAAAAATCTATGGGATATGTCAAATGAGAGGTCATCCATGAACTTAGCAAGAGCAGGTTGTGGAGAGATAGTGGCAGAGGACAGCATCCTGACCAGAGTAACTGAAATGGCAAAAGAGAAAGTGAGGATAAGAGGAGAAATCAAAGCTTCTGAGAAGTTTGACTTCCTTTTATAGATGAGTGTTACTCATCTGATGTCTAGAGAGTTAAAGTGATGTGCTCTAGATTGCTGCATTGAGCAGAAGGGGATCAAACTGAACAGGCTTCAATCTCAGATTCTCTAGGCCATTAAAGAGGGCTCTCCTTGGAGTAACCACACAGTATTACACTGTCCAATACAGTAGTCACTAACTACATGTGGCTATTTACATTTAAATTAATTAAAATAAAAGTTTAAAATTCAGTTGCTTAATTGTACTAGCTATATTTCAAGTGTTCAGTAGTTGTACATTTCTGCATATTGAACAGCACAGATATAGAATATTTTCATCAGTACAGAAAGTTTAATTGAATAGCTCTGATATAATTTATCATTCAAATTTGGGCAATTTTGAAAGTGAATGGGGCATTTATTCATAGTCACACCTGCTGATTGGTATTTCTCAGTCTCCTTTATTTTATCTCTTCTTTTTCTTCCTGTCCTCTAAATTCAGCAATCTGGAAGGATTATGTCAATTTTAACTTAAGGACATCTCTCAAATCAATTCAGTTCTTTCTGTCTCTACTACATTCAGCGTAATCCAAGCCATCATCAACTTATTCATCATCATGGAATCATAACTGGTCTGGTGGCTTCTGGTCTTGCTTTTTCCCATTCACCAGGACAACAGGCTTAAATCATGACTATCTTGGGAAGACCAGGACAGTGGACACTTCCACATACGAACACCTCAGCCCGGTTGAACATTTTGAGAACTTTACTTCTAATCTTTATCTCTTCATTGGCAAGAAAATGGTCTTAACATCTGCAGGCCTATAGGTAGGTGCAGCAGATAGCCTCTCAGATGTTCCCCAATAATCCTCGCTCTCTAGTATTCATGACTCCTTGGGTGTGCGCTGGATTTATTGACTCTGACAAACAGAATATGGCAAAAGTGATGGGATGTCATTTCCTAGGTCAGGTTACAAAAAGACCATGGCTTTCATCTTCAACATTCTGTCTTGCATTCTTGCTCTGAAGGAAGCCAGCTGCCACGTTATAATATGGCTGTGGAGAAGCATATATGACAAGGAGCTGAGTGAGGTGGGTCTTTGGCCAACAAGAAACTGAGGCCCTCAGTCCAACAGCTAGCAAAGAACTGAGGACTGTCAACACCAGGTGAGTGAGCTTGGAGCAGATCCTCCCCAATTCAAGCCTTAGATAAGACTGCAACCTCTTGAGAGACCTTGAGACAGAGGCACCCATCTAAACCTCAACTGGATTCCTGACATGCAGGGACTGGGAGATAAATAAGTTGTGGGGTAATTTGTTATACAGCAATAGAGAACTAATACACCCGGGCTACTCAAAGTGTCATTTTAATAAAATTTTAAGGAGGTGGGTGTTGATGTGCAAGCATTTGATATGCAAGCATCTCGCCCAAACTCAATCCCTCTTTCTCTTCATTTGTATTTTTCTTCTACAATTTGAAAAGGCCAGAATGTAGCTTGATTGAACCACAATAAGCCTTCAATTTATGCTTGCTAAGTGAAAATAATGAATAAAAGTAATACAAGGCAGGCAAGACTTTCCTCCTTCCACCCATATGTGGTCGATGGCCAATCTTTGAGGAGATTAGCTCTTTAGCATAAACCACAAAAAAGGTCACAGGATTCTGTGGAAAGGTATTTAAAAAATTATGCCATTTGCAGCAACACGGATGGGACTAGAGATTATCATACTTAAGTGAAGTAAGCCCAACAGAGAAAGACAAATATCATATGATATCACTTATATGTGGAATCTGGAAAAAAAAAAGACACAAATGAACTTATTTAAAAAACAGAAATAGACCCACAAACTTATGGTTATCAAACAAACAAACAAACTTATGGTTATCAAAGGGGAGGGGTGGGAAGGATAAATTAGGAGGATAGGATTAACATATACACAGTACTATTCATAAAGTAGATAACCAACAAGGACCTACTGTATAGCACAGGGAACTATACTCAATATTTTGTAATAACCCATAAGGGAATAGAATCTGAAAAAGAATAGATGTATATACATATATATGTATAACTGAATCACAGTGCTATATACCTGAAACTAACACGACATTGTAAATCAACGATACTTCAATAAAAATTAATAATAGATAGACAACATAAAAAAGCAACCCGTTTTCTTGTGTTCTTTGTTTTCTTCTTTCTGTGACATCTATTTTGCTCTTGTTTCAGTTATTGTTCCATGCATATTGGAGGCCATGGGCAAATTGAATTATGAATATAGGTCTTTTACTCCAGTGTCCTTCGGGTTCATTAAATGAGGTTGTTAGTGAACAAGGCCACCTGTCTGAGTCTCAGAGCGCCCATCACCAATATTAACACAGTAAACCTTGATGGAGCTCTGGTCTCATCTAAGAGCATCTCCGACAACTGTCATATATACATTTGCTCTGTGACCATGAGAGTAAGTCTGGGCTGTCTTTTAAGTGCTCCTTTGCTATTGTAACAAATTCCCAGAAAGTCTTAATTAAATCCATTAGAACAGAAGTTGCATAATTTCATTAACCCCAGAGGTAGTACTGGCAAAATTACTTCACGAAACCAATTTTTTAAAGGTAAAGCAATGTAAATAGTATGAAAATAAATTCTCAACCGAGATGTTGAGAAATCTGGAATTAATACTCAGTAAGTAAGTCTACCCAGGGATCCCAAGCCCCATTCAGTGTGACTATCAGCAGGATTGAGGATAAAGGTAGACTTCAAGTACCATGAGTCTAAAGATAACCAGACATTCCAAGGGAGGAAAATAAAATGCCCCAAGAGAAGGAAAAACATTTATGATTCTACAGAGAAAAACAATCAGCCGTCATCTGATGCGATCAGGGCAATAAACACCTAGTCTAACAATGATGGCCTGAATCACCGTGGAAATTAACCACCTAGTTCTAATACTTCAGGGACAGCACAATTACCATAGCTGGCCTTATACAAATAGCATTTCAAACAGAGGCTCACAAAATGATTTTGTTAAAAACCCCTTGGCATCTAAATTAAAATCCCGGAGCTGCCTTCAATACTGTAAATGTAAGTGTCCCTTTGGAATACTCTTTTTCTGCTCCATATGGATGAGGAAGCTCAGAGACTTAGAAAAGTCCTGGGGGAAGGAGGCATGGAAAGTCTCCAGGGATCCTAGAACCATTAAGGGGGAAATAATTTTTTAAAAATGGACAATTTGAGACATACATTCATGAACAGGAATAGAGAATTTATATAAAGTGTAGTAATATGACTCAAAAATAGTTTGATGGTTATGATCAATATATTAATTCAAGATGAGAGAGATTACCAAGAATGTTATGGGACCAGACGACACATCAAACTAATTTTCAGGTATAAAAGAAGAAGATGGGAAATTCACTCCAGACGTGAGAAATGGGGACCTCCATGGATTTCTCTGGTTCACTGAAAGCTCCACATATTGAAAACAGTTTTCTCTAGCACACACTAAAACACTCCTATTCCATCCTACTGTAGCTTATCCTGTATTACTTGGCTAAACTCTCTCTCCTCTCTGATTCAAATTTTACTCTTCCTTTAACTATCTTTTCAAGAACCAACATTTTCTGTAAATTCTAACCTTCCTCTTTCCTGCTTATGCTAGACTACTGATCATTGAGTCCTTGAGTTCAAACAGCCGTGTTGGTTAGTGTACTCAAATGTGTAACTAACTTACTAATGGTGTGGGTGTATACATGTCTGCTTTTGTCCATTGCTTCTCAACTAAATCATAAGTTCCCAAGAGGGCAGGAAGTATGCTTTACACTTCTCTATGCCTGAGTTCTTCTCCATTATCTTATTCAAATGCTACAAACACACTTGGAATCCTGACCAGGATGGTTTATCAATTGATGAAGCACCCCAGGGCAAAATGAGTTCCTTCTGAGAGAATCTCAATAGTATAAAGGTTTGAGATGAATGTGATTTATAGTTGTGGTTTAAGTTCTAAAACCCAGTAAAGGTAACCCTATTCTGAGCTGCCAGTTTAGAATACTTAGGATATCGAGTTGCTCTTTAGAGCATAAAGTAGCTATGGGAAGAAATTGTGATGATTAGTAGCTTATAACCATTGGATGCAATTCTGAAAAAAGATAAACATAGCTTTAATAAACATTGAGTGCTTACTATCTGCTGGGTTCTACCGCATTTCACCCGCAGAGACATCCTGCCAGGGTATTACTAGCCCTAATTCACTAATGAGGGAGATGGGCTCAGAGCAGTAATGGGAGTACAGAGTTCAGACAGAGTAGGTGGTAGAACACGGGTTGGAAAGCAGGACTCTTAACTTCAGCTGCATCAGATCACAGCTCCCTCCTGGGTACTAATTTTTCCAAGAGCAATATTTTTTCATGTTTCCAAGTTGCAATAATGAAAAGAGGTATAAATTGAACTCTTAATGAGACTCTTTCTCATATCACACTGGTCACTTGTAATATTGGTAAAAAAACAAGTATTTGATTGATATATTTAAAACAAAGAAAAAACAAACAAACTTAGAGACTCGGGAATTAAAGAAAGCACTATTCATTTCCCTATGTTGTCACTCAAATACATATACATGAATATAATTTATGGTGAATAGAACCATTTGGAAGAGTCTTTCAAGATCTTTCAAGGCTACTTGTAGTGGATACTTGTTTTGGCTTTTTTTTGGCCTGGTTTGCAGAAGAACCCCCTTTCTGGTTTTGGTGAGTCTCTGCTACATGACTCTGGGTGGGAGGTTGGGTCACTACTTTACTACAGAATGTATCCAATTTCTCCCCATCCCATGGAGGCCAGATGGAAGGAAGGGAAGGTGACTAGGCTCAGCCAGTCTGATCCCCTCACCCAGAACTCTGAATGTCAAGTGGGTGGTCTTGCTTAGAGACAGCGTAGCCAGCAGAGTGGTGGGCACCTTGCGGTCTGCACTCGGTGGTGGCAGAGCTGTGCAGTGGCAGTGGTGACAAGGCTCTTCCCACATTATTTCTTATCTCCAGCCTCCCTCGTCTCCTTTCTCTTTCCTGATCCTGATTCTCTAGCTTCTCTTTTGAATTTCTTTAGCAGTACCCTTCCAAATCACGAGTACTTAAATTAGCTCAAGTGGTTGTCTGTGGTTGCAACCAGTAGCATATTTATGAAATAGTCCAGTAGGAAATAATCTACCATACAAAACATAGTACTAATGGGCATGATTAAGTTACTCTTTGTATCTCTAATTTTTACTAGGGACATGTGAATAGTTTTCAAAACACATTGATTCACAACCCAAACACATTCCTTTAGGTGCTCAGGGTTGATGTCAAAATGGATGAAATACTTGTTGTCTAGACTAACGTTTAGCCTGGAGATGTTAGTTATGTCCCAGGCTGGGGTGCAGCAATGCAAGATGCCTAAAATTGAGAGGTGGAGAGGTGTAGTAAAAAGAACACACGAGCCTTGAACTCATTTCCATTGGCACTAACAGCTGTGTAATCCCTACAATGACCCAGCTTCTCTAAGTTTTAGTATCCTTGTGTGGTCACAGGGGATGAGTGTATATACTCTTCTCATTGTCATAAGAGTTCATGGGTCTAAAGCACCAGGTAGATACTGAATTAACATTGGCCAAGCCTTTTCCTCGTCCGTTACAACTGCTGTTAATTTCCTTATGTGGTGGGAAACGTCCATAAGGAAGAGAGAGTAAAAACTAGATGACTCAAAGAGTTGTCTGTCAAAAGGAGAAAAATTATATATACATATGTATGTCTGTATGTGGCTACTGATTCATAGAGCTAATATTTTTAATTTCAACTATTTAAGAGTACTCCCAGAAGTCCGTGACATAAAATATTTCATAGTGTTGAGAAAGCATATGTAAGTTTGAATTGTATTCTGCAAAGGTGGTGAAAAGGAGAAAATCACTTGGGTAGTGAGTAAACCCAGCTGACCTCTCAGCATCGGCATTTCAGTTCATCTTTGTTTTTTCCTACTAACTTTATAGTGTAACGCTCACAAGGTGATTCAACTACGGATTCTTAGTGGAAAGGACCTCTGAAAGAGAAGAAGTACGGGTAATGCAAGGCAAGAGAGAGCGAAGAGGTGCAAGAAAAAAGTGATCTGCTTTTTCTAAAAGAACAGATATCTGAAAGAGTTGAATCGGACTTCAGCGATGGCTTAGACGTGACGTGGTGAAGTCCCATGTATATTCTCCATCGGCAAACGTGCGTAAGCCTCCATGTAACCATTTTAACACTTGCTTCAGCTAGCTTAACATTGCTCAAGTGAGAGAATATTAAAAGGCGGAGAGGTGATTTAACATTTTTATTCACATTTTACTGCTGTTTATGTTAGGAATCATCTGCTATGTAGTACTTGGGAACTTGTCAGTTGGTAAATTTCATGAATAGCAGATATTTTCTCTCTGTGGGTGGAAGTTAAAATCATGCTAAATGGTCAGGGTTTTACAAGGAAAAAAAGAAGTCTAACTATATAATAATGAACTGATTATCTCCCACAGAATTTCAAGAACAGTGTTTTCAATGAGAATCATCAAATCACGGAGCCACAGAGGACTCCAACCTATCTCTCTCGTTATATTAGACGATAATTTTAAATTAACATTCCAAATTGTGTTTATAATTCCGTGGACCCTTACACACATACATTTTAGAAAGTTAGCTATTAACAGATCAGCAAATCACAATACAAACCATGAGCTGGGGGTGGGGGGTGGGGATGGTGGAGGGGAGGCTGAAGGGTCCTTCAGCTGATCACTGGAGGAAATTCTAGCATTTAGAATATATGGTTTGTTGGTAGCAAGAGAGTTAAGGCAGTGTGTTTCCTACCTGTGTCTCTTCACCATGGAAGGCTCAGGTCTATGAAGGAGTATTTGACAGAAAAATAAAACAAAAAGAGTTAGAAAATATCTCTAACTCTTACCTTACTGAATTTCAGTTCAAATTGATGGGAACCTCTTGAAAGTATAACTTCAGTTCTTAATGTAGGATTTCGTGTGATACTGTGTTTAGGGAATGTGCAACCATTATGCTGTCTCTTTTGATGAATGAAAACTGTTTCCTCCGTAGTCTCCACAATTAACATTATACTGCCTTATTTCCTCTCTCTGAAGGACACATTATTTTTAAAGGTTATTTATTGTGCAGATAGGTTTTTCTCTGTGATTCCTTCCTCTGGTGAGGTTACTCGGAATATCATCCTGCAGACATGCAGTAAAGCTCAGTAGCAGAGAAAATAATAGTGTCATTAACCTCCTTAACACCGGAGATAAATTAACACTAATACGAGATGTACCAGGGTAGCAATTGACTGGACAGAATGAAATTCACCAGCCTAAGGAGATGGTAGTCGTGTCACTCTGCTGTACTCCACAGTGCTGCGCGGATTCGGTGGCTAGCCAGCTTCTTATTTCTGTCTTCTTGATGTTCAAGGCGGCACGCTGCACTGAATTAAAGTCTGGCTGACTGTGGTCTCCTCTTACACTCTGCTGCTGGCCTTGCTGATGGAAACCAGTGCCACCATTATTAAGTCTCCACGGATCAAATAACTTTTCTCATCTCATTTCATGACAGGGTATCATGATAGCTTCATAGTAGATATACATGCCAGGACAACAAGAGTGAGCTCTGCCTCACTGGAAAACATTTTGTCAACATATCTAAATGGTGTGCTGAGAGAGGAAACAGGCCAGAGTGGACTTCTTAAGGGAAGCAAGCTAGGGGAAAAAAAAAGCAACAATCTAAAGATAGAAATAGGGCTTCCCTGGTGGCACAGTGGTTAAGAATCCGCCTGCCAATGCAGGGAACACGGGTTCCAGCCCTGGTCCTGAAAGATCCCACATGCTGTGGAGCAACTAAGCCCATGCGCCACAACTACTGAAGCCCGCGCCTAGGGCCCGTGCTCCGCAACAAGAGAAGCCACTGCAGTGAGAAGCCCTCGCACCGCCACGAAGAGAAACCCGGCTCACTGCAGCTAGAGAAAAGCCTGCGCGCAGCAACAAGACCCAATGCAGCCAAAAATAAAAGAAGTAAATTTAAAAAAAAAAAAGATAGAAATAAAAATTAAAATGATATTGGTTATTTAGGGGTACCTCAGGTCACCCTTGGCCAGCCATGCAAATACATTTTAAGTTTTCATTTGTTAACTGAACACTAAATGAATATGGCAATAATTAATATTTTTACTGCCTATTAATTCAGAAATTGTATCCTGTGTAAGCTACCTAGAAAGATGATGTATGAGGCATGACTAAGTTGGAGCGCCACTGTGAATTGATTGTGGCCTCACAGGTGGAAATAGAAATGTGTTCGCGTTTGGCTTCATTATTAGAGGTGCTTTTAATAAATTGACGGTTCTTCCAATTGTCTATTTGTGCCTCTGGTGGATTGCAGTTACGCACGAGGGATGCCTTTTTTGCTGTTATCTAACATTGCCGGCAGGCTGAGACGGTGTGCAGTTCACGGTTCACAGAAGGGCTGCTTCTGAAGAGCCTTTGTCCGTGGCATGTGGAGTTTTTCAGGTTTGAGCATTCATCCCGTTGCCAAAACATCTGGTTCTGTTTTGGGGAAATATTTGTAGTTATTTTTCCATCCGGATTTAATTACTGCCCCTGGGGCATTAATGGGTGCCCTGCTGGCCTAATAGATTTTATCTGTGCGCCCTCATATCTATGAAGTGTAACTGACAAATCGGAACTCTGTTTTTTGCTGTGACTTTCATAAAACGGCCACAACCTGAAGAAATGAGGATTAGCGGCATTCAAAGGATGAACAGATACCAGATTTGTGAGACAGGGATTCTAATTCGCAAAGAAGATAACTTTCGCTACTTAGTTTACCATTCATTGAGAAAGTCATCTCCTATATTTCACAATTAATACCCTAAATAAGATAGATCTATTAATATCAACTTTAGAAGGGTATATTTCAATGTTAAAACTACTGTAAACTCTAGGCTATTAAATGGGCAAGTTTGCTTTTTGTTTTTAAATCTTTCAAACAACAGGTGATGTAGGAAATAAGATGAAACAGGAGTTACTGTTTATTATCTTCTATACAGCAGGTACCGTACTTAATGCTTTAAGTGTCTAATCTCTTTTTAATCATTCCAGTAATGTGAGGTAGATATTATGATGGCCCATGTTATGGACAAGGAAATTGAGGCTCATTGAGACTCTAACTTGACCAACCTCATACATTGAATAAGTGATAGGTAGAACCAAGGTTTGAACACAAGTATGTTTGACTTTGAGTTCATTCTCATCTATAATGCTAATAATATACCTTTATCATTCCTTAATCAAACATCTGTTAAACACTTTCTAAGTTCTAGGCAGCCCCAGTACTTGGTGCTGGGGGCACAAAAGGGGAACAAATTGGGGCTGCCAGAGTGGTTGGCCTTGCCGGCAAGTCTCTAATGCATCAAATAAAGGCTTGACTAGCCTGGAACCACCTTCCATGCTTTCCTCACGCTTAAAGCTTCATTGACGAAAGGGGCCATTCCATATGAACTATGGCCAATAATGTTGCTGAAATGAATGAAACAGATATTTTTTAAAATGCAAGGGAGTAGTAATTTATCACCATAAATTTAGTAACAAGGCAGCACCTTATAGTGGCTGCGATCACCAATTTTGGAATCATTTGCATTTGAGTCTCTGCTCATACTTATCATCAGAAAGTCGTGTAAGCTTTTGGAGTCACACTTTTCTCATCTGTAAAATGGAGACAATGCTCTCTTTTTCATTGGGTTTCCTTGACCACGAGAGGAGATAATATATCATAATTTGGCATAGTGCTTAGCACACAGCCATATATTTCAACCTGTACATTGACTCATCTTAGGAAGCATAATAAAAGCTCCAGGGATGAGGCAGCCTAGCTCAGCATCTCACAGTAGTTCCGTGTATCTTCCTACTGATCTGAGTTCTGTCTTCATCTTCATCTCTGTTTATCTCTGGATGTTCATCTCATGCTGTGGGTGTATCTCTTGGTTCCTGGTTGTTTTTTTTTGCTTGTCTTCTGGATATTACTGTTCATTTCTTTACTCACTTCTCTCTTTGAAAGTATGCTACCATTTTGGATCCCCAACAGAGATCTTTGACTTGTTTTAATCTTGACCATATCTTGTGCCCATGATAGCTGTGGCCTGCAGCTGCTGCTGCCCTAAAAGAACGAAATGTGGGTTATGTTGGATTGGAGCAGGGGCATGTTTGGAAGTTGTCGAGTTGGCATTTGGATGTATTACCAACAAACAAGCCAATCAGGAGAATGCTAATTTTTGAAGAACACATGTAAATATCTTGCTGGAAAAATGTTTTGAGTACATTGTACCAATGTAAAATATCACACACCAAAGATCAGGGGTTAGAGCTAAAGGGAATTCTCAGAGTTGAGAAAAATGTTGCACAATGGAAAGAGCCCAAGGAGAGGTATGCAATCAGTCAGGGTTTGAAACTTGACTCAGGATAATTTACTATGTAACTTTGAGGAAATCACATTCTCTCTCTGAAGGTTTTTTTTTTTTTTTTTTTTTCTGTGAGAGGATATATTACACCCCAACTCACAGATTATTGTGAAGATTAAATAATGAAAAATGGTTGATATTTCTCCTAGTATGTAGTGGCTATGATACTCTTGCAGCATTCACCCAGGTTTCTTGCACAACAGTTGTATACGCAGTCCAGGTCCAGAATTTGTCAAGACTGAAGTCTGGGATTCACTTAAGGTAATTTTCACTTTTTTTTTTTTTTGCTATAAAAAATTTGACGAGATCAGCAGTCTGCATAGAGTGATGGCTTCTGTGAAAAATTATGGGGGAAGATTCTGAGCCTTCCGTTCCCCTGTCCTGTAGAGCAGTGCTGTGTTATTTTATTTTTTTAATGAGTAGACTTTATATTTTAGAGCTGTTTTGGGTTTATAAAAAATTGGGCAGAAAATACAGAGATTTTTATCTGTAAAATACTCCATATACTCTCTTTCCTCCTATACACAATTTCCCCTATTATTAACATCTCTATATTATTAACATCTTCCTCTATGATTGGCATTAGTGTGGTACGTTTGTTATAAACTGATGAACCATTATTGATACATATGAACTAAGATGCATGGTTTACATTAGGGTTCACTCTTCCTGTTGTATAGTTCTAAGAATTTTGACAAATGTATAATATCATTTTTCAGGGTGGATGCAAATGCACCCACCATTACAGTATCATATAGAATAGTAGTACTGCTCTAAAAATTCCTGTGTTCCACCTATCTATCCCTCCTGACTTTCCCTTAAACCTCTGGCAACCAATAATCTTTCACCGAGCACTAAAACCTTTTCCAGATGATCAAATAGTTAGAATCATATAGTATACAGCCTTTTCACATTGGCTTCTTTCACTTAGCAATATGCATTTAAGATTTCTCCATGTTTTTGTATGGCTTGGTAGCTCATTTCTTTTTAACACTGAATAATACCACAGTTTACCCATTTACTTATTGAAGGACATCTTAATGGTTTCCAACTTTTGCTGATTATGAATAAATGCTGCTGTGAATATTCATGTGTAAGTTTTTGTGTGAACATAAGTTTTCAACTCATTTTAATAAATACCTGGGAGAGCTGTTACGAATTGTATCATAAGACTATGGTTAGCTTTGAAAGAGATTGTCAAATTTTCTTCCAGAGTGACTGTACCATTTGCATTTCCACCAGCGGGGAATGAGACTTCCTGTTGCTCTACATCTTAGTCAGCACTTGGTGTTGCCAGTGTTTTGGGTTTTAGTCATTCTAATAGGTATATAGTTGTATCTAATTGCTGTTCTAATTTGCAATTCCCTAATGACATATGATGTTAAGCATTTTTTTCATATACTTATTTACCATCTGTCTACCTTCTTCAGTGAGGTGTCTGTTGAGACGTTTTGCTCATTTTTAAATTAGATTGTTTATTATCTTATTGTTGAGTTTTGAGTTCTTTGTGTATTTCATATAGCAATTCTTTATCAGAGATGTGTTTTTCAAATATTTTCTCCCTGTTCATGACTTATCTTTTCATTTTTTTAACAGTGTCTTTTACAGAGCAGACATTTTAAATTTTAGTGAAGTCTAACTTATCAATTTATTCTTTCCGTACATGCTTCTGGTGTTGTATCTGAAGACCCATCATTGAATCCAGAGTCACCTAGATTCACTCCTAGTCTATCTTCTACATGTTTTATAGCTTTGTGTTTTACATTTAGGCCTATAACCTATTTCGAGTTAATTTCTGTTTACTTTTTAATGTTTAAATTTTAAAAGAATTTCACCACTAAAAGTGTTTGAGAATCATTAAGATAGAGGAACTTTAGAATAGCTGTCCCAAATACTGGTGATAAATTCCATACTACTGAGTGGCTATTTTTTCTCTCAGATGTGAAGCTATATTTCAACACAAATGCAGTGGGTTTTTTTGTTGTTTTTTTCCATTGTGTTCATGAATGTTATTGGAAAAATAGTGTGAAGATGCTTAGATCTATTATATAACTCTAGTCCATTCTAAGGCCAGTGGGGAATGGGTGCCTCAACTCATACACAAATCTATAATCACCAGTATTATCATGCAATAATGTCCATAATCATCAGTAATATGAGCAAATAATTTCAGGATTTCAAGTGGTTTCTGTGAACTATTTTGGGCAGTCAGAAATATTGAGAGGCTGTTAGAATCCCATACTTCTGCAGTTTCTCAGTGATTTTAAAGGATAAGAGCCTTGATAATATTCCCTTCACATCCTTTGTGTCTGCCCTGATACAGAGCTCTGCATAATTTTAGACAGCACAGCCCCAAGGCTGATGGGAATTCTGGAGATGCACAGCTGACTGTGGTAGCACAGAGCACATGGTAGCATATTTTTAGGATTCAGAAAATACAGAAAAATCAGAATTACTTTTCCTTTGTTTGTTTGTTAACCTTGGTGAACTTTACAAACAGTGCTTCTCAAGCTTTAATGTGCTATTGAGTCACTCGGGGATTTTGTTACAATGTGGATTCTGATTTGGTAACTCTGGGTTAGAGCCCTTCTGTGTTTCTCACCAGGGCTGACTAGTCCACTAGGTACATTCTTAGGGGCTCAAGACAGTGTTTTAATTTCTTTAAAAATCTGAAGAAAACATTGAACTTTTAGGTTTAAGAAACATTTTCATATATAATATTAATATATCTGTCTTTATATTAGCATAATCATAAAAATATATTTTTCAGTTTTCATTGTGGAGGAAGAGGTCCATGAAGACAAGGGTACCTATGGCCCACTGAAGTCATAACAAAGCCCTGTTTTTAACCAGCTCCTAGATGACAGCCATGTAGCTGATCCAAGGACCACGCTTTGAGAAACACAATTTTATCAGGTTCTCTTACAGGGGATGATGAGAGAAGTATCTGAAACTTATCATTTCTGGGCTTCTTTTCTTGTTAAATGAAGTCTGCATGTGCATGTAAGACTCTCACACCTGAACATTTCAAACGAGAATGCATTTTTGCCAGTATTCATGGCATTGACTTTCTTGAAGATTGGTATATTTTCTCTTTTGGTTGGGATCCCCACAATACTGCGCCCAAGGGTGTATGATCAACTAAATGGACTGCTATTGTTGGCTTTCCAGGTTTTCTTGCAACTGCAGTTGTAGGCATTCTCTATGTTATTGGGAGATATGTTCAAAGAAGGTTGGAAGTGTTATTGCCATTCACTCAGGATTTCTTCTTTCTCCATTAAGAGAGCAAAGCTATTTCCCTCTCCTATTCCTATTAGCCCTTTCCTTGTCCTAAATTAAACAAATATTTATTAAGAATTTATTCTGCACCTTCCCATGGTCCCTGCCTCCAAATTGCTCGCTTACCTTTCTTTTACTCGAGCCCTAGAAACTTGAGGAAAAACAAAACAAAACAAAACAAACAAAAATACCCACTAACTGCCCAATCAACAAAGCAAACCAAAAAAATCCCACCTATAGGAAAGCTTTCACCTGGATCACTTTTCCATTCTCTATGACAATGTTTCTCAAAATGTAGACCCCAGACCAGAAACATCAGGATCACCTGGGAAATCATTAGAAAAAAACACACCCTAGGACCCCACCCCAGACCTACCTAATCAGAAACTCTGGGGGTGGAGTACCAACCTGAGTTTTACCAGGCACAGTTGACTAATGTAAGGTAATGCTTGAGAACCACAACTCTAAAGCACTGGTTCTTAACCAAGCTGCAAAGTAGAATCCCCTGGTGCACTTTAAGAACTACAGATGCCTGGGCTCCCATCCAGACATTCTGATTCAACTTGTTTGTAGTGGGGCCTGAGCCTGGGTGTTTTTAAAGAGCGTCTCAGATGATTCTAATGTGTAGTCAAGGCTAAGAACCACTGTTTCTTCACGTTGAATTCTTCTATGGCAGGTGTGTGAGTGTGTACTTGTGTGTGTGTGTGTGTGTAACTCTATGTGAGCATGTCTAAGTCCTGAATCTTTGCCTAAGTAAGCCTTACTCTTAGAAAACTGTCACAGAAATTGTTCCAGAGAATGTTCTAGAATAATCTAGATGGTGGCCAATAAACGATGGCCGTGGGTCAAATCCAGTCCATGGGTTGTTTTTTGTGTGGGCTGTGAGCTAAGAATAATCTTTTTTTACATCTTTAAAGGGCTGTTAAAAAAGGAAAAAAGAGGAAAAAAAAAGGAGCAGAGACTATATGTGGCCTGCTAAACCTAAATGTTTACTATTTGGTCCTTTACTATTTGGTCCTTCACCGAATATTTTGCTGATCCTGCTAGGAGATGCAGCAGGTACATCTATAGAAGGGTTTATAAACTGGCTTTGAAAGAAAGGGCAAACTACAGTGTAAGACTAACTGAGCCTTAAATTACACAGCACACGTTATAAACGCTACAAACAATTTAAAAATCATAAGGGAGTTGGGGACTTCCCTGGTGGTGCGGTGGTTAAGAATCTACCTGCCAATGCAGGGGACATGGGTTTGAGCGCCGAAGATCCCACATGCTGTGGAGGAGCAACTAAGCCCGTGTGCCACAACTACTGATCCTGCGCTCCAGAGCCTGCGAAACACAACTACTGAGCCTGCATGCCACAACTACGGAAGCCCACGCGCCTAGAACCTGTGCTCCACAGCAAGAGAAGCCACCGCAATGAGAAGCCCGTGCACCACAACGAAGAGTAGACCCCGCTTGCCGCAACTAGAGAAAACCCACGTGCAGCAATGAAGACCCAATGCAGCCAAAAAAAAAAAAAAAAAAGAAAGAAAATAAATAAATAAATAAGGCAGTTGGAACTCATCTAAGCTTTAAAGCATTTGGGTGGGTGGAGGAAGGAGGAAAGCCATTTCACATAGGGCCTTCGGGCAAGGGGGCATATAAGACTCCAGGAAACTCAAGTTCGAACACTTCTCTTTAGTGCAGAACACAGTATTCCTAACATTATTGGACTCCTCCTGGTATATTCCTCATATAGAACGTTCTCTATCTTCCGATGAATTACAGGGGTTTGCAGCCAGGTTTATACTTTATTTTAAAAGATGCATCTGGAACATTTCCTTAGGTAGTGCCAACTAAAGGTTGGCACTGGCCATCTACCTCTGCAAGGATTAAATCACAAGCTGCTGCAACTGCTGACCTTAAACACCCCCTGAAAGGAGTTCAGGGTGGAGACCAGGAATGAGGCACTCTGTGCTCTAGGAAAACTGGCAAGGACACTCTTCAGATAGTTAGATATTTTCAGGAGAAGATTTTATGAGCCCAATTCTTGCATCTCCTCGGATCTAGAAGAGCACTGAAATCCTTCATGGTGACGTCTGCTCCTTGTGACTAGCAGTAAACTTCTGCAAAAAATATGTGCCTGATTGCATGCACTCCCCCTTCACCCAGATCACATGTATATTGACCTCCCCACCTCCCACCTCTTCAGAGCAATTTCTCAGAGCTGTCTGAAATGCTGTCTGCTAGACTATAGTCCTCATTTTGCTCCCAGTAAAACTTAACACACAACTTGCACGTTGTGCTTTTTTTTTTTCAGTTCAACAGTAGGTTGTCAGGAAATCTATCCCAAAGTCTGTTCAAAGGCAAGTGGCTTCCTGAGAGAGTCCTTTTCTAAGGTAGACATATGTCTTCACTGTCCCACTCCCCCTTCACTCTTTCTCATTATTTCACTCTGGGTAGCATTGAGAACTTCTTTAACAGGACTTGCTTGTGTTCTTATTGTCTGGCTCTCCCTGCTGGAGTGTAAGACCTTGTCAGAACCTTGTCTATCTTATGCAATCCTGTGTCACCAGCACCGAGTACAGGGCTTGGTATAGAATAGGCATCGCACAAAATTTCCTTCATAACTGTTATTTTTTTAAAAAGGTAAAAAAAGTAAACAAAAGGTTTCTAAGTTGAATATACTTGAGGATAAGTTACCTAGGAAAACAGTTTTCTTAATTGCAGGACTTATCAGAACCCTTAGTATGTTAAAGTTCTAGCTTGATAGGAAAGACGTTATATGTATTATAATGTCAAGATTCCAAAATGTTTATGACTGCTTGTATTAGATGCAGATACTATAGGGCAGAATCATAAATGAAAGTCTGTGAGAAAATGGAACTGGCAAATTTCTGATCAATGCAGGCAGCTGTATGTTTATAGGACGGTACTTGGTATTCTCTTCACTGATATCCTTGGAGTTTATACAGTTGATTGTGCATAATATAATCACGGAGATTTGTTACCACTGTAGTCACCTGAATATTTTTACATTGTTTAAAGTGAGGAGTCAAACAATCTTCTAAGAATAATTCTTATCCCTGATTAAAAGGCCTCCCCGAATAGAACCTAGTTTACAGAGCCAAACACAGAGGACGAGTCCTCAGGTTATCCTAATACATATAAATATAATAAGCCATTGTAATTTGGGGTACCTTAATGTCTTGTGCTCTCTTCTGATGGGAAATGTGAGGTCTCTGGTGTTATTTCATTTGAGCAAAGCTATTCATCCCAGATAATCCTATAGTCACTCAATTAGCCAAGTTCCATCACTCTTACTTTATAAATTAGTTGGAACTCTCTGGTGAAAATCAGACCAGGTTTTAAATCCATCCAATCATCCAACAAAAATTGGATTGTCCTCTGAGTTCAAGGTGCTGTGTCAGGCTCTCTGATCAATAGGAGGTACGTGAGAAATGGTTCTGGTTCCCTTAACTCCTATAATCTAGCAGACGAGCTGGACATACCCCAAGCTTACAAAGGGATCATGAAGCAAGAGACTCGAAACTTGGAAACCAGAAAAATAATTAATAACACAGACGCTTATTACTCAAAAATTAGGAAAAGTGCAAGAAATTTTATCATCTTTGTTCTACTAATAGAATGTTTTCTATATCATGAAAAGAGAACTGGATACCGCCCTGGGCAGGCTCTGAGAAATTTTGTTAGAAAGCTTGATGAAAGGGCACTCTTAATATGCCTCCAGCAATGGAAAGTAATGTTATATGCCTCTCATTTTACAGAAAGCAGGTACAGAAAAATTGAACGTGCTGTATATGATAGTTTGGAAGCAACCATTCTATGAGGATTTCAGTCTTCTTTCAGCTGTGGTAATTGACAATTGCTCCACAATGGAGGAGTCACATGGTTGATGAAATGACCAAAATAACTACGGATTGCTCATGTTTCATTCCTGTTATGTCAGCTATCAAAACAGAACAAGGTAATCTATTTAATAGTTGGCAGCTATGACTATGGCCAAAATGCAGTTGATTGGGAAATATTAAACACAGTCTAAGTGTTGAGCTCAATGGATCTAGTCCATTAATGATGTATTGAAATAGGATAACACAGCCTAGATTAAAGCATCCCCACATTTTAGTTTGCATATAGCTTCCAATCTCCAATGGGAATGGCAAGTGAGTTGCCCTAACCTTTCCTGTGCCTGTTTTTTTCTCCCCAGTTTCCATGACTTTTAATAACAGAAATCTTTGCAAAGTGAACTTGAACTTCAAGAAGCACTATAGCTTTTCTTCTGCTTATATTTCCTAAATGATTTTCCCCATGATTAGTTCTATAGTCTTATAAACTTGTTATAATTGAATTTAGAAAAAAAAAGTACTGGAGAACACGAATGTCCTGGCAATAGGACTCCTGACGGTACAGAATTCTACCTAGGAAACTCTATCTGTACTTGATTTCCACTACTAGAGTGCCTTGGAAACGTTGAATCCTTAACTGAGCCAAAAGTTGATCTTAGCCAATGGTCTAGTTATGACAAACAATAGAAAGAATTCACCACCTGAAAATAATTTTAACAGGATGCAAAATGAGCACTGTTTTTCTTTATCTAAGGTGGGAGTCACGTCGCCGTCCTGTTCTTTGCTTTGCTTTGGGGGATTTAATGTTTTACAGAAATTCTAGGGATGGATTGATTTGCTTAGGTGTTGCTTTTGCTTTGATGTGCAATAGACAGATGCTCGACGTTGGGGAAGACAAGCCTGCATCGTTTGTCTCCCAGGGAGCCTCGGAATTCATTTCACAAGTCATTCATTAGAAAACCAAGCCTGTCTCAAAAGAGGCCAACAACGGTATTCCAGAGCCCTCCATCGCAGAGGAGAGCAACCCTGTATCCCTGGGGGCAGATAAAACTCAACCTCTGTACCTCAAAGAAGGCTTTTGTGCTCAGAGGGAGCAAATTTATGACAGCTGGTGAACCAAAGGGGCTGTGGGCCACCTGAAGGAACAAGGTTAACCGAACATTGTCTTTTTGTTGGTGGGGATGTATTTGTTCTTTTTGTTCTTCTCCTTTTGAAGTATTTCTAAAAGGAAGAAAGTCCCCAGCTCAACCACATTTTAAAAATTATATACAGCATATTCCAAAAAGCACATTGAAAATCTCACATTCATCAAGTAGAAGTTCCAGGGCTGTACTTGAGAAAGGAACTGTACTAGTTCAGCAGTAGCTGGTCTTAGCTTGAGCCATGGTCAGTAGTTCAAGATACATGCTGATCCTTTGAAGGCTCCGGAAGTCTTCTATAGCCAAGATCACAGCTTGATCTTAGGCAACATTAAGCTCCCCATGGAGACAGCAAGTAGCCTATTTCCTTCTCAGTCAAGAAGGTGATCAGAGATTTGCAGTTATCTGAACCCTAGGATTATTATCCAGAATCATCAGGGCCACAAAAACACATTAATAGAAACAACAGTCCTGCAGGGGTGGTAGGTCAGATGAACAACTGCTGGTATATGCTGTTATTTAAAGACCAACCTGGTAAAGGACGGTTATTCTCCTTACAGGTAAAGTCTATCAACAAAAATTCAAAGCATCTAAAAAACAGCAGTAACATAAGAAAAAGACAAAACTGAAGTTTATCTGAAAATCTGCACAGTTAATATTACTGACCCTTCATTTTGAGTACCGGGATTTCTGAATCCCTGTATGGAGTATGGGCTTCTTAACCCTAATCTTGCCTACTTTTAACCTTGACTTTATTGATGCTCCTACCTCTTCTAATAGCTGCCCCATTATTGAAAAGCTATTCTTATCTCAGCTCCTCCTGGTAGCTTACGTTTTACTGCCATCCATGGTGAGTCCATGATGACAAACAGGATGGCAGTTTAGAATGATAAATAAAAAGTTTCAATATCCACATTACCCTGGCTTCTTTTCTGCTTGTGGGAGTAGTAAAAGGCCTGTCAAAAATTCCGGAATGGAAGTGTATGAACTACGTGCAAGACTTAATACACAGGGTGAAATTTTTATTTATGGGAAATCCAAGGGAGTCAAGCCTGGGGCGAGAGTTTTTTATTACAATTAGAACAAAACTCATGTGTAGATAAGATAAGCAGGTGCCTGCACGGGGTACTATGAACAGTGCCAGGATTTCAAGTCCACAGAACATTTTGCCACCCAGACAGTATTGCCCTGGTAACTCCTTGTTCTAAGCTCATCATTGCCCTGGAGAGTTCTGATTCCCAGAGGCACTTGAGTGGGATTGGGCAGATGCAGTGTCAAGAAATTCAGGACCCCAGGTTTGGGGTTAAAATCCAGATGTCCAGTGGTCCATTCAAGAGAAGATAATTGAGCACTTACAGAGTGGAGCCATCCAGATCCTTCAAGTTTAATATCTAAATGAGAGTCCCCCCCAGACTACCATATTGCATAGTTAAAGCCATCCAAGGCAGAGAATCCAAAAAGTTAGGTCAGGATCTAGGTAGAAAGGCTGAGATGTAAAGACTCATAGAAAACATGATTATAGAATCAAAGACAGCATCATCTGGATTAGAAATTGCCCTGCCAGATGCTGGGTTTCTTCTGCGTTTTTTGTGAAATCTTCCAGACCTACCTGTTTGTGCAGACCACATGAGCTAGGGCAAAGAATATGTGATCTGGAGCATGCACCGTTCAAATATTCACCACACTTTTGGAGCATTTATTATGTGATACTTTATATTATGCTCTCTAACTTTCACAGTCAGCGTCCATGCCAGGGATTATTATCTTTATTATACACCATGAAAGTTGAATCTAGGAGAGATTAAGTCAGTTGTCCAAAATCACATGGCTCGAATGTGGTATTTGAATCCATCAATAATCAGTGGAACCTTAAATTGTAAAACGGGAATTATAAAATGCGGGGTTGCTGTGAGGATCAAGAGAAATACATACAGCAAGTCAAAGCTCAACAGAGCATGGTACAGATGGTCATCTTTGCTTTTGAAACCCGTTTCACCTTCATTTGAACTAAAATTCCAGCCTGTGTCAGAGGCGCTCAACCTCCCCTGGGGGTGGATAGAAAACCTACTTGTGGCTCTGGCTGATTGGGGAATGCATAGAATGTCATGAGATGTCTAGACTGTGCTATCCAACATGTAGTCCCCAGCCTCAACTGGACTTGAGAGGTGACTCGTCCAAACTGAGATATGCTGAAGATGTAAAATACACACCAGATTTCAAGGACTTGGTCCAAAGAAAAAGAATGTAAAATATCTCAATAATAATGTTTACATTGATCACACATTAAAATGACAATATTTTGGATATACTGTGTTAACTAAATATAATTTAAAATTAATTTTATCTTTTTCTTCTTTTTTTAATGTGGCTATTGGAACATGTAAGTTTAGGTACATGGTTTGCATTTTTGGCTTGTGTTATATTTCTATTGCACAGCACTGGTCCAGAATCTGGGTGACTTTGTTTCCCTATTTTTAAGACTATGTTCTTATCATCTATGGTCAAGGATCCTGATGACCTTTGAATTAAACCCTTAATATTTCCCAGAAATAAATTACTGTGTTCCTAGCAGCCATATACATTAAGATCTGTAATCTTTGTAAATGTCAGTTTTTCTCTAAGTTGTCTTGGAAGATTCAAGAAAGTCTTGATGGGAAGGGGAAGAGGATCTGGGAAGCACGAGAGGCTGACAAGCTTGTGGGATGGGAGAGGGGACACAGGACACTGGATGGAGCAAGATGTAACCAACGGAGGAGTAGGGATCAGAGAAGGGACGGCACAGGCTTGCGTTAATCTTGGAATTTCCTCTGAGAAGCTCTATATCATCAATAACCTTGAGGTTTTTTGTTTTTTTTAAAGTAAATTTATTTATTTTTTGCTGTATTGGGTCTTCGTTGCTGCGCACGGGCTTTCTCTAGTTGCGGCGAGAGGGGGCTACTCTTCGTTGCGGTGCGCGGATTCTCATTGCAGTGGCTTCTCTTGTTGCGGAGCACGGGCTCTAGGTGCATGGGCTCAGTAGTTGTGGTGCTGGGCTTAGTTGCTCCGCGGCATGTGGGATCTTCCCGGACCAGGGCTTGAACCCATGTCCCCTGCATTGGCAGGCAGATTCTTAACCACTGTGCCCCCAGGGAAGTCCCTATTTTTTTTAATTACCTTTATTTTTTAGAGTTCACAGCAAAATTGAGTTGAAGGTACAGAGAGTTCCCTATAGTCCCTGTCCCCACACGTGAGCAATCTCTCCCACTGTCAACATCCAGCACCAGAGAGATATATTTGTTACAATCAATGAACCTGCATAGACACATTATCTATGCACACAGGTTATCACCCAAAGTCCACAGGAAACTGTTTTTGTCCTTTAGGTACTTTTAGTTTTCTATATGTATAGGTGGATACATTTATACATATACACACATATATACCCACTTTCCTGTATTCAGCAGCAAGAAAAAGGAAACTGTTTTTTATTTAGGAGGGTGAAAGGGAACTTAGTATTTTGGTAGGTGAAGGAGTTGGGATTTGCCCTCAGGTCTGTTGAAGTCCAAGGGCAAGTTTTCCTCCAGGGGTCAGGAAATGAATGGAAAAATTCAGAGCATGGGATCCAGGGTCAGAGTATTTGTCTGGGTGTGGAAAATTGCATAATCTCTGCCATTCGGTTTCCTCATCTGTAAAATGGGGATGATAATATTAACCTGAGAGGGTTGATGTGCGTATGAAAATGAGAGAATACTGCATGGTAGGTGCTTATGTGGTGTTTCATCCACAGCGAGCACTCCATAAATGAGAATGATTATTAATTTACTAAATAATGCATGTTTCAAATAACCTCTCCTTTGGACGATGGATGAGTCCGATCTGAACCACTTGCCAGCTTCCACCCCAGGGCTTTGAATCATATTCTCACTTGATGAGCTTCCAATATGCTTGTCTGGTTTTTAAACCCAGCAACTGTCTTAACACTGCCTTAGTATTTCTTATGCTCCTTAGGTCTTGGAAAGGTCCAGCCTTAATCTTTAGTAAATCTAGCTTGAAAATGCTGTGGTCTTGGAATGTTTTACAAACCTTTACCATTCTCTAACTGCTCTAATGAAGAGAAAAATGGTAATTGAAATGAGACTAATTAGATTGTCAATTACCTGCCTCCTCACATAGGTAATTACGATGTCTGTGTGTCTAGATGCTTTGTACTGAGGAATTATTAATGGAAAGCAGCTTTAGATGAGGTAACAGAAAATCTTGAAAAATGATTTAGAGAAAATTTGTTCTAAAGCGTTCATTCTTTCAAAGCAAAGATGTTATATATCCAGTCCAGTAATTAAGTCAGCAAGGAGGAAGGAAAATCAGCCCAGTATTTTGCCTTGACTATAAAGTTCAGGTTTAAAGGCAATAAGATGATATTAAACCTTGACCCTGACCTTGATTTTTATTTACTATTTATCCCTGGTTTTGAAAATACTTCCTTTGGCTTCACAGGTTCTTTATGTTTGGAAGAAATAGGTTTACATCAGCAGGCAATTAGAGGATATCAAGATAAATAGAGAAAGTGAGATTTGCAGATGAGGCACAAAATGTACACGGAATTAAATATATACATCAAACAAATGACTTCCTCTGAGTGCCCACTACGAAGAGCCTTTATTGAAGCAGCTTCAGGGGTGAGTAGGAAAGGCAGTTTTGATTCTGGATAAAAAAGTTTATAATGATAAAATCCTTAGAGTTTCCTCTTGAAACAAAGTATGTTCTTAGAAACAAGGCCTTTTCCACTCCTGTTTCAAGTTTTTAGTGGAAGAGTATCCTTGGAGAAAGCTCTAAGGTCACATCGATAATCAAATTATATTTGTATTAGGATCATTTTAAGAACATTTTCCAGCACTGCAACATCTGATCTCTCATCAGTTTTACAATAAACTTGAAGTTAGGTGGGAAAGATATGATGACCTTTGTCTGAGATGTGGAGCCAGAGTGATGCAGAAAGATGAAGAGACTTGACCAACATGAATTATTAAAGATACTTTAACAATTATGTTATCAAATAGAGTCTTACAGAATAGAGTCTTGGTCCTTCCCCTCTTAGTTCTTTGCAGTGAAGCAGGGAACCTAGTTAGGTGAGATATCATTACTCATATTTTAATCTAGCGAGGTTGCAAGGCAAAATAATCCTGTCTCTTTTTCTGTCTAGGTAAAGACTATAAATGGGGCAGGTAGTCATTTTGATATTTTTGAGTGATTTTTTTAAAGTTATGTAAATATAAAGAGCATTGGAACTCACTGAAGTTTCAATATTATATATTCTGGCTTTACAGTCATCATGAAAGGGCTCCTACAGGCCCCTTGAGGCGGGACTGACCTTGAGAGAAGGGCAAGTCTGGAAAGTGATTGAGATCTAACCCCAGCGTCTGGGGTATCTTGAGGGAACTGCTGGTATTTTGCCCAGTGCCTGACTAAGGCTAGGCTCTTACTGTGGTGCCCACCAATGCCTGTACCCCCTCCCCGCCAGCGTCTTGTTCATGTTTCAAAGATAATGTGCTCAAAGGGCTCTAACTGTGGGAGTCCAGGGGTGGAGCAGCCCCATGGTCTGTGCATGTCTACAAAGTGGTAGATGGTGTCACTGCACCAGCTGGTAAGGAGTTGGGTTTGTTTTCAATAGCAACACCGTGTGACAGCAATGTTGAAAATTGCACCCGCCCCCCGAGTGCAATGCGTGGTACAGTAAAATTTTAGTGGGTTTAATCAGCATGTTTTTGGAATGAAGTAGAATTATAATAGAAGATTTCAAGGTGCAAAGCACAAATACAATAAATTTCATTAAAAAGAAAATGTCTAGAGCCTCTGACTTGAAGATTTATGGGACAATCCTGTCTCCTCTCCAGGAAGTATTTAGAGATAGGTCTCTATGTTGGATTAAGAAAGTAATCTTCTGATTCTTGGTTATTCGAATAGTGAGTGGAGACCCATAATGAGGTACTAGACTTATGGGGGAAGGGAAATGGTAGGGTTGGAACAAGTAAATTTGGACAAAAACACGAAGGATGGATGGTCTTTGTTTCTCAAGCTGGAGATGTCGCTCATGCTTATTGCATTGCTGGTGAAATAGCTTTGTTTTAGGAATTCTGAAAACTGCTTGGTGGCTTCAAGGATCATATTCTAAAGTATGAGAAGGAATCACTAGTATTCTAATCTTCTTTGTGATAGGCTCAGTCAATGAGGTGGAGAAATTTAGTCAATAATTCTCCTTCCTCTATCTGGTCACTCTCCCCAAATGACAAAGACCCACTTAAGCACATTTTTATATAGTTAGAATAAAAACACATGAGATTTTTAAAAAGTGCATACTTACGATCACTGGGTACTTGAGGGCTGGAAAGAGGAAAGAGGAGGAACAATAATGTGCAAAGTGTGTCTTTGGGCTTTCTAGAAACTGCAGACTGGTTCAACAGATCTGGAGAGAGGGAAGAGGATAAACAATGATATGCAAAGAGTGTCGTCACACTTTCTAGAAACTGCTAAATGGTTCACCCAATAAGAACAATTCAAACTTCAAAGGGAGAGGGATCTAAGAACAGAACATGTTTTTGGATGCTAATACTTGACTTCTTTCTTGTTGCTTCTGGTGTAGGCCAGAGATTGCGTCTGATGGCGTAGGAAATTTGGTGGCATAGCAAAACTGCATCATAATGGAATTTGACTGAGCAGCTTTTCAGTCTTATCAATTTCAAGTACCTCCTATTAGTTGTGTCAGCCCTCAACCTAGTTCTATTATCACTATAAGCCAATTTTTTCTCAAGCGTCTATGTTGTACTTACCCTAGTAAGTACAACATAGATGCTCTATTCATTTATCCAATCACTGATATGTGATTTAGTATTAAACTCTTGCTGAGTCCTGAAGACACATATCTGGCCTGGATTTACTTTTAGGAGCCTGTCTCAGACACTGCTTATTGGCTAACCCAACAGCTATTCCTAATGTCCTTTTCACTCTCCATCTCCCACAGAGAAATAGTCATCTTTTCTGCTTCCCATGCAGCCAGCGATGATCATGTGACATTGTTCTGACCAGTGACTTATAAGAAGAACCTAACAAGGAGGTGGTCCTAAAATTTGTATTTTTTTGATAAAAGACACCAAAGTGGCTGGCACTTCCCCTTCACACTTTCCTTCTGTCTTAAGCTAGTTGAGATCCCTGGTGAGGGAGAGATGAACATGAGGGAAAAGCGAGGAGAATCACAAAGACGCAGGCTGTCTGAATTAACACTATTTCCAATCACTTTGAGATTCCCTGTTATTTATTTAAGGCACCATAAACCAGGGGAAGTTCAAGGGGCTGTATCTCATGGTCCACCTGGCTGTACCTGACATTTTGAGGGGTTTCCCATCTCCATCTATCCCAGCTCCATCATCTTTCACCTAATCCTCTAGCAGATTATCAGGTTATTATCACTTCTATTGGCTACCAGGAGGCCTTGGGTTTCCCAAACCTTTTGATATCATTCTATTTTTCCCCTTTGCAACCATTTAAAAAGAGTTTCATCAGGAAAGATGAAAGCAAAACAAATCATAACAGAATTCCACAGAAACCTGGCTTTAAATGAGATAGTATATGATAAGTTCCTGGCACATAGCAGGTACTCAACAAATATTGATTGCTATTCCCTTTCTATGCCATTGGAGTCGAGGCTGCCCATCTTTAACAGCTGAAGACTAGTCATGGGATCATGTGGGTGGCGTAGGCTCTGTGGCAAAAGTGCCCATTCATTTTCACTAATCTGACCTAAAGAAAACTGTTTAAAGGCTTCCCTTTTCAATTTATAATTCTTTCTCCTCTCACACACTCTTTTATGTGGTGTTGTGGAAAGAGCCCAAGACCACGAGTTAGGAGAACTGTGTCTTAGACTTGGATCTGCTGTATAAACTCGAGCAGGTCACAGCAGTTCATAGGCACTGTAGGAGCCTGCCATGTATCAGTCCCTGCTGCAGCCTGAGATACAGAGAGGAGCAAAGAGATGTGGTTTCTGCCATTGAAAAACTTCAGTGTCATCAGGAAAGAGATTCATGAACAAATAATGTCATCCAATGTTGTCTATGCTTTGATGGAGATACACATAGAATCAAAGGGCCCTGGAATTAGCCTTGGAGTTGGAGGAGGTGATGCTGGGGAGAATACTGCCCGATGACAAGGATTTAGATGAAGGAGGGGAGGAAGACAGCACAAGCAAAGACCTTTTTCTCCTATGTAAGTTGAAACGTTTGGATTGATGATTCACAAGATCTCTTATAGCTTCAAGATGTTATTCTATGCCTGCTTGTCTTGTTTCTTGGGAAAACACATGAATATTTGTCTTCCTGAGAGATATCAGCCAAGCAAGAAAGAAAGAGTTGTAAGAAAGAATCTCTTCTGGTTGAACTTGAACACAATAATTCCTGCACCTCTTCTCTTGGATCTCAGATTTTATTACAGTCTAATGACACTTGCACAATTTTGTTCTCTTTCATGAATAAAACTTTATGAAATACTTAGAGTAATATAATGGTTTTGTAGTGGCCATTGCTATATTCCAGGAAAATAAGAAAGCTTTGAACGTATTGGAATATGAATGGTCTATAAACTTAATTTTAAAAAAGCCTTCTCTAAAACAAGGGACATTGGGAATTACAAGATTGAAACTTTCCTCATTCTACTTCTGGCTAAGGCAGGGTCAATGCCCTGTAAATTGTATCAATGAGTCAGAAAGGGGGACTGGAGTACAATCTTCAGGAGAATAATGCCTTGCTCCATGTAGTATCCCTGATATTTAGAACCATGTTTAATGTATATTAGGTGTTTGGTAAAATATCATTTAAATGAAGAGGTGGCTGAGGTGATCTGCTTCTGGACCACAAGCAGGTATCACACATCCAGATGGCAACAGCAGATCAAAATGTACCGCACAATATAAGGTAGTCGGGGTGAGCTTTTCAACCTATGGAGACCCCAAACTTCCTTAAATCCCCTTGCTGAGTAAGAAGCATTGAATATAATTCTTTCTTTAATTTATAACCCCTTGAAGCCTTCTTCCCAAATATATACCTTTGGCATATAGGTTAGCAAATCCAGGCTCAGCACAGCCAGACAAAAGCAGCCTTGGTCAATGTTCAAAAGCATAAATCTAAAGATAGATCACCCTGCCAAAGCTGGCCGCTAACAGAAAGCCCGTAATACATTTCTTATCGAATATAAGTTGGATTTAATTTTAAGTGTTCAAATGCTACCTTGTTGATTGGCTGCCCTCTGGTTGAGGCAGGTATTTTTATGCACGAGCTTTGTGTGAACCTGGAGAGAAAAAAGAATAATGTGTTACTGGGTGAGGGTTAAGAAAGTGACTTGGCCTGGGTCATTCTGGGATTCCCCAGGGACATTGGAGAAGGCCCTGCCATACATTGTCTAATAAAGTCCAATAAAAGGGAGAATTAGTCCTGGTGTGGTGTCAGCACAGCTATAAATTCTTGTGCAATAACAAAATAATAGGATGTTATTAATTCAACCATTCCGGTTGCTTCTGAAATGGTATTAAAGTAATATCATTGATACATATATTTGACTACTAACACATTATTTTCCAGAACTATTAACTGCTTTGAAACTGGTGCGCCATAATACAGCGGAAAGAGATAGTGAAATATTTCGACTGATTCCAGCAATTAATTTAAGGCTATTCTGCACATTTTAGAATTAAGGATTATACTTTAGAATAACTTACAGAAACAAATTAAAATGAGACAATGAGTATTTTTGGACTTAATCACTCTGTCTTACAGGTGAAATTTGGGTCACATTTTTCAAGAATAGAAATTTTAGTCAACATTTAAAATGTCAATCTTTCATAATTTTTTTTTACCTTTGAATCAGAGGAACAAAAAAGTAGAAGCATTTATTGAATTCCTACTTTGAGCAGTACATTGTACTAAATACTTTGACATGTATGGGTTCATCGAACCATGATCTAAATGAATTGAAACAGGTTTGCTATCTTCTAGTCCAGACCTACAATCTTGGAGAAAACTATATCTAAACCAAGTTCTAAGAATAGGAAAGTGTGGTGGAATTTGGGAGACGGGTAAATTATCCTTCTCAAATGCTCTGGAGCAGAGAATGCTGCTAGTATCTTGTGTTAAAAGACAATAGCTTAAACTGTTAAATGTAAAAACAATATCATGGCAAACAAAATACATCATTATCTGGACAATTAAAAGGGAATATGGAAAGAGAAAAATGTTTTCACTCAGTAAAAACTAGAGAACAGAAAATTCCAGAATTCTGTTTTTAGTGCAATGTTCAGAGTGGTTTGGTTTATAGAAGGGTTGAAAACAAACCAGATTAAGAAAACAAAACAACAACAACAAAAACACGTAAGAGGGAGAAACTGGTGTAAGAAAAGATCCTGCTAATGTAGCTGGAGAGAATTTGTCCAGACCAAGAGGTCTTAATGACCCCATCCTCTCCAGAGTTTACTCTGTCAACCTCCTGGTAGCCAGGGGACTGTATCAAGTCACCATGAAGTGCTTTTGGACATTTTTCTGAGAAGCCAGCAGATTAATGTTGGGCAAAACCTACCTTTATATCCATAATTTTGTATCCTTTTTCTTAAAGAGGGCTCCCGTTATCGTATAAGCTTCAGGACTCACAAAGCTTGGATCTTCCACTGGGAGGGGCAGAAAACAATCTCATCTGCCAAAAGGCTGTGCCTTAAAAGACAATAGGAAGCAGGACCAGGAGGGTAATTTGCCAAGCCCAGTGCAAAATGCAAACATGGGGCTCCTTTTTCCAAGTCTATGAAGAATTTCAAGATGGTGGCAACAGCATTGAACCATGTGTTGGGCCCTTCCTGGCACAGGGCCGATGAGCCTGCACAGGTCCCACACCCAGGAAACTGGCCTCGGCGGGAGGATAGTGCATGGTTACACTGTATTTCTGGTCTTCTGGTCCCTGGCTCAGCAGTAAGGATCCGAGGCTTCCACTCCCAAAGTCAGCCATCTGGGTGGCAGGTTTATGGCTCTGGCTTCTACCAACAAACGGCCTCAGCTCTGCCCTCTCTTCCTTGCCTCTACCTCCTGGCTCTATTGTGCATTTTATACTTCTGTTTCCTACTGTTTCTCACGTTCAAATGCTCTGAGAATGGGAGGGAGGGAAGGAGGGAAAGAAAGAAAAAGAGAGAGAGGGAAGGGTTGGTCAGGTTCCTTAATGGTTATCCAGCACGAAGCACCCTGTTGAGTGGAATTCTCGTGTGCAGCTGATTCGTGGATCACTAGACAGAGTATAAATGGCTACTTAGAGTCAGGTGACAATCTCCGTCTAATTGTGTCAAGGGTTGTGGTGTCATATAGTGAAAAGCAGAATTTATCTGTTTCCATTTCTGTCACTTAGAGCCGTGCGCTGGCAGCAATGGAAAGTCTCTTGGGTGGGCAGGATGGTTGGACGACATTGGACCCATTCTGTCCCACTCAACATGCACAAGGTCCAATGCTATGTTCCTGGAAAAGTATTTAAGTATATTGTATATTGCAGCACAAAAGTCGACCTGTGCGAGTTAAAAAGTATTGTGTTCCCAAATTGAGGTGATTTGAACTTTGGAAAAGTAGAAGGTGAGACTGGCTCCCTCTGAGAATCTCACTCTGCTTCCTTATCAGATTTCAGCTTTCTGCAAAGGCATTTTCAAGTGGGCTGTAATTGCTTGCCGGTAGATACTTTGTAAGCTCATAAATCTTCACTAGCACAGAAAAGTAAATTGTGTTGCGTTTGAGAATTCTTTGGATGGTGAGAGGGATACAGGGTGAGGGGAGGGGCTGTGTCCTCAAGGTGAAAGTCTCCAGTCAGAGCACACGCGTCCTAGGAGAGGGCAGTGCAGGCAAAACCCAGCTAAGGAGGCTTTGAGCAGCGATGAGATGCCTGCAGCCAGCTGTCCCGTAGAAGCCATTGAGAAGCTGTCATGAGGCGACAGCGTGCTATGCGTCATTGCGTCTCAAACTGATTGAGCCTCAAAATTCCCAGGGTAGACTTCTGCGAATACAGACGTTAAAAATAAAATTTCAACCACAGCAACGTAGGGGTAGTTAGGAGCCTAGGTCTGGAGTCAGTTCAAATCCCAGTTTTAGGACTTACTGTGTGTCTGATCTTTATGTTTTCATGTTCTCATCTACGAAATGTAGGCAATAATCTTATGTAAGCTCTTGTGAGATTGAATGAGAAGATAAGCATGCCAGCACAGTACCAGAAACTTGGGGAGTACCCAGAAAATCCTGTTTGTTATTTAACATACTCATATCACATGCAATATGTACGTATGGATGGAGGTATTTATACACGTATATATACAGAAGCACAGTAAATTACATTAAGGTTTAATGCACCATTGGCAAGGGGATACTTTACTATAAAGTTTCTTTTGAAATCTGCTCTTGAAAGATGAGTGGAGTATATACTCCCACATGTGTTAAAAATTAAGTTAGAATCCTAATGAAGGCATAGTTCTATAGGGAAGGACTTGAGATTTGACAAACAATCGAAAGGTAAATCTAATTAATTTTAGGGGAAAAATATTCAGAAGCTGCAGAGATCAAGTCCCATATTCCCAAGCACAGGGAGGAAAAGAAGCCCAGCAAACGTAATGACTGTTTCACAGGCAAAAGCAACACTAATTGAGTGAGCTACCAGGCAAGAGGGGAGAAGTAAGACCCAATCTTTTCTTTCCGATTTATAACTACAGCTCTCGGGACTGTCATTCCTGCAGGGCATGGACCATGTCTGTTTCACTCCCTGGAGCTAAATCCTTACACATCACCATGTGCAGATTAGCATTTAATAAGTGTTTGTGGAGATGACTGATTATACGGCCAGTGCACTTGGTAATGTAGAGCAGGCTGTGTCAGTAGTAAGAAGTTTTATTTTCCTTCCTGTGGGAACCCCTTCTCTGCTTGACTTTTCTTGTTGATTGTAAGTTCCCTTGGGCAGGAAATTTGTTTGTCTGTATGTTTATTAAGAGGCATTGAACAAATTGCAACAAACTACACAGTGATAACAGTGAGTAAAAATTTCATGAGATGCTATCAAATGATTCATTAAAAGAAAGATCCAGGATATTACCACCAACCGCTACATTAACTAGTCATGTCACAACACCATCAAAATGCTAATTAGGTTGTCTGGCATGATTTGTTATTTAAAAAAATCAAGCCAACTTTCTGTAGTTCTTGAATTTGGATAGTTTTTCCTCTCATATTTGCTTCAGGGTTTATGGGGTACCATTTAGTTCTCTTCCTTTGGAGATAAACAAAGCTTTTGTGCATTCCTCTTGTTACTACTCTTATAAACCCCCAAGCACTCTAACCTTTCAGACGGAGGTCCAAATCTGCAGAATAGTGAATTGAAATCACTAAAAGAGGATAAAGCATGGTGTTAGGAAGGTGCCAGGCTGAAGAGACTGTTCATGTTGTCCTCGCTTGGGGTCCAGCCAGGGCTGACTGGACGGTTGCTTGCAGCTGGACAAGGCAGGTGGAAAGGACTAAGACCTGTCGCTCAAGCCATTCGTTGGCATAGTCTAGGAGCTGGCAGAGGAACAATAAGGACAGGCTTACACAGAGAAGGTTCTATCCATCAGGCCAAGTCTAGTGTTGTGGGGGGCAGAGGTCTCAGAAGCAGTCAGGGATGGACAAAAGTTCAAGATGAGGGCTTCCCTGGTGGCGCAGTGGTTGAGAGTCCGCCTGCCAATGCAGGGGACACGGGTTTGTGCCCCGGTCTGGGAAGATCCCACATGCCGCGGAGCGGCTGGGCCCGTGAGCCATGGCCGCTGAGCCTGTGCGTCCGGAGCCTGTGCTCTGCAACGGGAAAGGCCACGACAGTGAGAGGCCCGCGTATCGCAAAAAAACCAAAAATAAATAAATAAATAAAAATAAAAAGTTCAAGATGAAAAAAGGGGGTGCCTAATAAGGAAGACAGCCTTGGAAGGGGCAGATGCACTAAACTGTTTAACCTAAATGGCCACTCAAAACAAGGTATAGGCTGAAGTCCAGCTATCGAGATGTTGGGGCCCACAGTGGGCTGATGAGGAAAGAAAAATAGACCACTTTTCAGATCTAGGGCACTATGGCTGAATTGACTGCAAGATGACATACTGAACCCTAAAATGTTGATGCCAGCAGGGCTGACACGATAGGAACTGGAAGCAGGGCTGAGCCTGAGGTAGCCCAAGTTGTCCCACTGTGGAGAGGAGGAGACAGAGGCCGACAGCAAGCATGGCCCTGCTTTGGGCAGGTTACCTAATCTTCTGCTTTGACTTCTGTTCCTAAATCTCCAGAATGATGGAAGGAAGAGACAGCAAAGCATTATGCTGAGGCCACATGACCCGGAATGAGAAGTTTTGGCTTTGGCTCCTAACTAGAGTTGCCAGATTAGCAAATCAGTATAGGGCGCTAAATTAAATTAGCATTTCAGCTACACTATGACCAGTTTTTCAGTATAACTGTGTCTCCAGTATTACATGGGACATATAATACTAAAAAATTATGGTCCCATGTAACGTTTGAGACATAGTTATACCAAAAAAATTAGTCATTATTTATCTGAAATTCTTATTAAACTAGGAGTTGTCTATTTCTTCTGGCAACCCTAGTCCTAACTCTCCTACTTTCTAGTTCTAGGAACTTGGCAAGTTATTTAAAAAATGATCTAGCTCATAAGGTTGTTGTGAGGACTGAATGGGTTAATATATGCAAATTAGTCCAAATAGTGTCTGGCGCATATTAAGTGCTCAAAATTGATTAATTCTGCTTTTTTTAATTAGTACTATTACTATTTATACTACTATCTGAGAGCCAGTCTGAGTTACTGACAAGCAATAGGATATTTTCATGTTTGTGAAGTAATGCAAGGCAAGGTTTCAGCAAAACTGAGAAATATTTTATTCATTTGTTTATTCCCAACTCTCTTCCCCACAAAGTCGTAAAGGTCTTAGAATAAAGGAACAGGTAAAATAAACCCAAGGACAATTGCCATAAGAAAAAAGACAATCACTAAAAAGTTAACAAAGAGTCAAAGGGAAAACTATGAAGAGATTTTCTGGTTGAGGATATAGTTCTCTATGGTGGTCAAATACAAAGTTAAGTTCTGAGTTTGCTAATAGCTCAGGATGATAAAAGAGATGGTGGGAAATTGGGAAATTGGTCCAATGCACATTCCCTGTCCCCTCCACATGTCCCATTGTATTTTCTTCTCTCAAAACTTGGTCCAGAGAAACTCTTGTATCCTAATATCCATGTAAGTTAGTAACTCCTTGCAAGAGAGTTTCCACTTAAATTCATTGTAGAACACAAGGGCTTACTTTTCTGTTAGAAAGGTCTTCTTATGTTAGTACTTTGTGGGGTCGAGAGAGAGTTTTGTGTTTTTTGGTGTCAGTCTTTGTTTGAGGAAGTTTCCAGCCAGAACAGACAAGGTCCTTGACCTTGTCTACCCAGTCGAATCAACTGGGAAGGTTTTAAAAATCCATTCCAGGCTGCAATTTACACCAATTTTTTTCAGAATCTTAGGGTGAAGTACCCAGACACAAGTCCTTTTTAAGCACCTTGGTTACCCACCTTGGGTAGCCAAGGTTGACAGCCATTGAGCTAGAAGAATATACATACCTCTGTGCAAACCATTTATAGGGAAGACTAATGAGAAAACCATATAATCCAGGGTATAATAATAACTATGATTTAAAAATTCTTACTGTATGCCTGCTCCTACATACATGTACTTCTAACCTTTACAGCATTGAGGAGTATGTATTTTTATCCACATTTTACAGTGAGGAAACAGATAATTGTAAATAACACAGTAAGTAAATGAGTCCAAAATCAATTGGATGCATGACTCCTAAGCCAGAGCCCTTTCTAATACGCCACATTGCAGAGAAGGGTGGAACCTGCACTTTACGTCCTTTTCTCAGGCCTTATTTTCATCAGTGCCTGATTGTTCTACTAGATATCAGTGCCTGGTGGTCATTCAGGTCTTGGGACCCTGTAGGGTGAGAGCTCTGTGTCTGGCCTTCACTCTAACATTTCCACTCCCCCATGAGGCCTTTGCCCATTCCACCACAGACGAATCAGCCAGAATTGAAGAGCAGACAAACATAGCTGGGCTTTGTTGGACAAACCTGTCTGAAGACAGACTTGTGAATGGTGCACTGGGTTCTCTGACTGTACTTAAATAGGGCTTTTGCCTGACAGGTTTGGCCGGTCAAGCAGGACTTGTTTGTGCCTGTGGCAATGAAAAGCTTGAATGAAGAGTAGAAGCAAAATCAGGGACCCACAGATCACTTCAGCTCTCATCAGGCACTGGTTAACTCTTTTTGCAGGAAAGCCCTTTACCAAAACAGACTACAAACACCGTGGTATTTTATTATTAGCTCACACATGGAAGGGACTGCCAAGTGGATCCAGTTTTCCTATTAAAACTGTGACCTTCAAAAAAAAAAAAAAACACAAAAAAAACTGCGACCTTCAAGCCTGTATGTGTGTACATGTGTATGCATTCATGTCTTCATTCATCCATTGTTCATTTACTCATTCATTTACCTACTCATTGATTTGATCACACAACCAATATTTACTGAGTGCTTTCTATGTGGCAGGTACTATGTAGCTTGTGGACATTCATTAGTAAGCAAGACAAAAATGGTCCTGTGGACACGGAACTAGTAGGAGAGGAAAGGTGGGGAGAGCTCTCAGTAAACAAAATAAATTATATGTTTTCCCCATATAATTATGGTAGACACCACTAAAGAAAAAGAAAATGGGTGTTATGTGCAAGGAGAGATTAAAGTTTTGATGGTTAGGGGGGTAACAGGTAGGGAGGGCTATGTCTGGGAAATCTTCTCTGAGAAAGTTATATTTGAGCTAAAATATAATTTTGCAATTCAAAAAAGTTTTTTTGCATCATATTGTCATTGAATATTTACCTAAATTCTGTTTTTCCCCTCTTATCAAGAATGCCAACTGCACACACATTTTTCTTAGCCTTCCTACTTATTTTCATATGTAGGTTATGGAGCTAAGAGTCATAGATTGCTATATTCAGAAAAATACAGCCCAGCATCCCACAGAGGATCAATGAAGACTTAATCTTACTATTTGCTTGTATACATTACCCTTTCGGCACCATGATTGTTTTATTTTGGGATGCGTTTTATCGTTTCAGGGCGCGTCCACATTTATCACCCACTTGATTTCCACCAACAGACCTGCAGGATACAAAGAGCATCATCTTTCTGTTAAACAGTGAGAAATGATGATTCTGCAAAGTCAGTGTCTTGTCCAAGGTCACATGCCTGTGACTACCAGAGGGAAGAGAAGAACTCAGGGGTTTTTTGATCAGAGGCCAGGATTTTGCATGCATAGTGGGGAATTCCCAAATTCTCTCTTTCTCAACCCCTGCCCTTCTCCCGATGCTGCGTCCCCAAAGCACACACATTTCTCTCTCTGATTCAGAGTATTTGGGGGAAGGATTGATTTAGGGGCTTCATTTCTCTTGCCTACTGCCATGGAGCCAGGAGAACCTACCTGGCCCGTGTTCTGGCTTCAACTCTCCAACCTACAGTTAATAAGTAGATAAACAAGTAAATATTTAAGTTCATGTATGTTTTGGTTGCCTACTGTCTATGAGATGCTGCTCTAGTCTCTGGGCATATATTACCAAGCAAATAGACAAGAATCCCTCATCCAGTTTACGTTCTCCGAGGGGAGGCAATCAATAAGTAAATCAGTATGTCAATATAGATAGCATGTTGCATGGTATGCTATTGAGAAAAATAAAACAGGGAAGAGAATTAGGGAGCGCTGAGGGGAGGATGTCGAAATTTGAAGTAAGGTGGTCAGGAATAGCCTCTCTGAGAATGTCCTATTTGTGTAGCCATGAGGTCATCTGGGGAAGAATGTTCTAGGCAGCGGGGACAGAGGCTGAGGGGTTGGCCGAAGCTCAGGACTCATTCGATGCATCCCACCCTTGAACTTGAACTCTGTTTTTCCAAAGGCACAATATTAAAAATGCTGGTTAGATCCAGTTGAAATCATGTTTTTAGGGATTAAGTTCTATATTCAATTTCATTTTGGGTTCAATACCCTATTGTGGGCTGTCCAGAAAGCCAAACCACGATGAATAATGTTTCCATGGGAAAATGTTTTCTGGGTTTCAACCCGCTGACTTACAAATGAACTTAGGAACAGAGCTGGTTAGTACGCTGAGAGCTGGTTGTATCAATTAAGGGGCAATTTTCCTACGGCGGCTCCCTCTCTCGGCTAGGATGGAATGACATTGACTGAACTTCTGCCACACTTACATTCTTTTTTCTGTCCTTATCCTCTCTATAGCCTCTTTGGTTCCAACCTGTATTTTCCATTTTCCCTGCAGGGCTTCTCTTTTTGCCCTTAGATCTTTGAATAATCCTTCATGAAGCCATATTGAAAGCCCTTGATTCCCCTTATTCTTCTCCTTTAGAAAAGCTGCTGTCTATCTCCCCTTAATTGTAGTGTATCGGAGATTTCCCAAGGCTTTTTCTCCATGCACATGGATTTATTTGTATTATTCACTGTCTGCCTCTGGCAATTGCAGTGCATTTAATGCGAGTCATGAGCATTGCACCTGGAAAATTCTGAGCACCTCACAGATAGGTTAATGAGTATACATTGTATGTTTTTTATGAAATTAATGACTACCCACTCTCCATTAAATGGCGAATTCATGAAGATTCTTTTCTCTAGAGGAATGCTACACTGTCTGTTTGAAATTGACTGTAGGTGTTCATGAAAATAATCAGCTAGGCTGATTTTCCTTTTCTCCTTCAACTCTGCCTTCCGTTCCTTGAAGGGGGGAGGAATAACAGTTTCACATCTACGGAGAGGCACATTGGGAATTCATAAATTTGTAGCATCAGAATAATAACTGAAAGGGAATAGTATGTGGGGTACTTGTATACTGGAAAGACTATTGGGGATTTTTCTGTGAATTTGCCTTTGGGACTTGCCTGGGTCTACATGGAAGAACCTTAGGTATACACCGAAACCATGGATAGCCTTTTCTTTATTCTCATTTTATTTACACAGTTCGGGAGGCAGTTAGGTCAAATATACAATTGTAGGCTGGTTAGAAAGCAAAACCTAGAGAATAATAATAGTTAACAGGTTGTTAGCACTTGGTATGTTCCAGGCACTGTGTTTAATATGGATAAGCTCTTTTACTTCACAATATCCTAAGTGAACCCCCAAGACACAGATTTTAGGTAACTTGCCAAAAACTACCCAAATAGTGGAGTCAAGATTTGACCCAAGGCAGTCTGATCGTAGGACACAAACTACTTTTAACTACTACTTTTAACTTTTAACTACTACCTACCACTATTGCCCATGGAAGATGAAAGAAAATAGATTTGCCATTTTCTCTTTTTCCCTTTATTATGGCTTGAGACCCTTTTATGACCCTTAATGGAAAAATCAAACCCCAAACCACTTTATCAGATCACAGACACAAGCCGGATGCTGGTCCTCCAAATGGTGTGTATCAGTATTACCTGGAGGATTTGTGAAAACACAGAGTGCTGGGTCTACCCCAGAGTTTCAAATTCGCTGAGAACCAATAAATTTTCCAGTTGACGCTGGTGCTGCTGAGTAGGGGTGCACACTCTTAGAACCATTGGTTAGGCACTGCCCCCAGACCCAGACCCTACAGATTAGTAGCATTAATAATTATAACTGCATTTGATAGCATTTTCCTGCTTTCAAAGCACTGAGTCTATAGCATCACGGTTCCTCATAACAGGGCCGGGCTTTATCGTGGGCAGATGTTACCTCCATTCTATGGATGGGATAATAGAAGTTCTGTGACAACAAGTGATACATTCCTTGTTGTAGAGCACGTGAGTGGCAGACTTAGGACTGAGGCATTTCATTTTTCCCTCTACCCCGTTGTTCATGCTCTAAGGAGAGACAAGCAACTGTCCATCCCCAGCACAGAGCTCACAAACTGGTTTGTTCACTTTTCTTTTCAACTCAAGCTTATAGGAATGAATGAGCTCCAGGGGAGGGGAGGGGGAGGTGGAAATCATCTCTTGCTCAAAAGGAGAAACTGCGTTCCCAGAGGCAAATATCTGGGCACAAGGGAGGGTGGGCCAGTTTGTCTCCGCAAACAAGATCCCGACACTTACATCCAAATTAGAGGTCTCTGAGCTTGACTTGGGCTGGCTAAGATTTCTCTTCCCTTCCAGGTTTGCTGAGCTTATAAATATCAATTATAAGGCTGAGTAAATTACAGGGATGTTGAACTTTGAATTGAAGCACTTTAATGTGTCTATATAGGGATAATAAGGAGATTGTGAAAATCTGCTGAAGGAAATCTCACACGTATTTATAGATAATTAATATAGTGAGCGGAAACTGAAAATCAGCACTGTATTTTTTAAAGCAGTAATTTAAAAATGCATTATGGCAACACATTAAGTTAGCAGTTATTCAACAAGGAAATGTGAACGTTATTAAGCTAATTAAAGGTAATAAAAACAAGCGAAGGTATTGGGCATATAACTTTGAGATGAAAAAGAAAGAAAATCCTTTGTTTATTCCTACTACTTCTAGGCAAGACACAGACGGCGGTTACTATATTGATAAGTTACTGGATTTTTATGTGATAAGAAAAGGGGGCTGTATAAAAATATATTCCCTGGAGAAGCACCAAAAACGTACAAGAAGATCTTCCTGTGTAACTCTAGACACTTTAGCGGGCATCCGTAAGCACATGTGTGCTTTCTCTGTCTCACCAAGGGATGACTGATTGCCCATTCCGGAACTTGATCTTGGAAAACTTTCTCCAATATAACTGATCCCACTCAACTTTCAGATTCTGCGGCCTTTTATTCTGATCTTTGGGCTTTCTTCCACTTCAACCTTATATGACAGAGATTCGGGGGATGGTTTTTTATGCTACTCCTCACCTGGAGATCTTGTTCTCTGCGTGGAGCTACTCCTGATATAAAATGGAACTACGCACTGCAAGTGGGAAGCTGGAATTGCTGGTGAGAGCAGAAATAGACCCCTCTCTCCGGCAAATGCTTCAGTTAAGTGTGTGCAGCTCTGCAGGGTTTATACTTTTCTTTGGGGAAAGATAAAGGAGGAGAAGGGCAGGAACACATAGAAGATAAGTTTAATTGGAGAATTAAAAAAAATAACATTCGCACATGCAACAGAAGAATGTATTTATGTCCAGACATTTGTTGGTTGGTTTGTTTACCAGTTATTGAGGAGGAAAGGGTTGGCCACGGGAGGGAATGGCCAGACACCAAATTAACCATACCTGTGACTGCCAGCCTGATGAAATGGATTATTAAGTGCTTCTGGAAGAAGCCTTGGGTGTGTTTATGGCAGCACAGGACTTGGCAACTTCAAATTAAAGCGGGTTCATGATTGTTAATTCTGGTAGAGGACCCTTGTAAAATTTACTGCTGAGCAAGTTGGGGTTTGCACAGTTAAATGGGGGCAAAGCTCATCACGGGGAGAACTGTTCAGCTTATCAGAAAAACGGGGCTCAAGTAGGATAAAAACTAGCAAATCACTAGTCTATCAAAAATGTTCCAATTTGTCTGTAATTCTACGCATTTATGGGAAGAATAGCTTAGAGGTGTACACGCAAGCTCTGGATCTTATACCCTAAAAGACTATGATTATTTTAGTGCATTAGGTTCTATAAAACTCTTTATGAACTCAATCTTTCCTAAAAATAAGGGGAAAAGTCATCCTAAAGAGCAATTGGATCAGCACTTAAATTAAGAGAAGGATTTAACGTTGCAAGTTATTTGGTTGATGATTATGCAAATTATAAGTAAGATTTCTATAAAACTTTGTTCTAAGATTCTAAATAGGAGAGAATTTCTTTGGAAAGCTAGCACACTTTTATCAGCAAGGTCACACTAGGAATTTTAGGAGGACAAGTAAAAGATGACTTCCTCAGGCAGAAGGGATCCTTTTAGGTTATCAGGATGAATTGTTTGAAAGCTTCAAAGCAGCCTTGGTTCTCATTACTGGAGCCTGCCTTTACAAGAAATGCCTTTTTTCAATTATTTTCACTTTTCATTAGAAGTCTTTGCAGTTGTAGCTCACCTCATTTAGTTCACTGAGATGTGATGCCTTTAATTTCCATGTTAAAATTTGTGGCCAATTGTTTGACATTAAACCTGGCTTTTTTTTTTTTTTTTTTTTTTTGCTATACGCGGGCCTCTCACTGTTGTGGCCTCTCCCGTTGTGGAGCACAGGCTCTGGACGTGCAAGCTCAGCGGCCATGGCTCACGGGCCCAGCCGCTCCGCGGCACGTGGGATCTTCCCGGACCGGGGCACGAACCTGTGTTCCCCGCATCGGCAGGCGGACTCTCAACCACTGCGCCACCACGGAAGCCCAAAACCTGGCTTTTTGAGTCTCTGATTTCTGAAGGTTTTTGCTGCCCTCCCTCCATGGTAACCAGTTACTTTGTGAAGACTGAATACATTAATATCTTTAATATAATTTGTAATTTAACTAGTCTCGATTATAGGAATTTTGTTCTGATAGGTTGTCCAGGTCAGTGTGCCTTCCAAGTGTGGAAGCATTCACCATCAGATGCCTTCTGGAAACAGGTTCAGCCTGCTTGTGAAAAGCCCCACATGATCCAGCCTCCACGTTCATTATTGAGTGATCAGTGGGCTAATGGAACACTTTCTCTCATAAGATTTTTCTAATTCTCAGCCCAAACTCTCCTCTGCTAATTTATCTCATTTATTTGGTGTGTGCACATTCTAGGTATTTGTAGCTTTTTATCATTTTGCCCCTCAGCTATTGCTTAGTCAGTTTCCTTGACGTAGCTCCTTTCATCTTTTCTCATCAGTCAATCACTTCCAATTGCCTCATTCCTTTAATCATCTCCTTTGAACTCAGTCCAAGCTTTTGGGTACTCAGGTACCCAAGACACAGCACAGTGGTCCGGGTGTGGTCTCCCCACCATCACGTAGAGCCCTAAGAGAAGGAAAGGGATAGAATCTCAAAGATGTCTTAAACTTGTTCTAATTTGCATTTTAAAAATAGTTCCATGTTTCCACCCTCTGCTAGTGAGCCTCTCTGTTTTCCTTCTTCCCAAGCTTTTCTCGTGCGATGTAAAGCATTAGGAGATAGAGTTTTCCTGTCACCACATGCCCCATCGCAGACATACTGCTCCCACCTTTCAGAATTGGTGACATCCTGGGACCTCAAACAAGGTCGTGTTTCTGTGAAGTCGCTCCACTGGTGTATATACCACTAGCATGTACAGACGATGACTTTTCAGATAAATTGCACTTGACTTTACCTGCTACCCCATCAGCTCTACAGAGCCTGGAAGGATACATATGGCGGACTGATCACCAACAGTCTGGCAAACATCAAAATGCTGGTGAACATTGTTGTTAGATGCTGGTGTCTTCTGAGAAGCATTAGTAGACGTTCCACATACAATCTCAGTCTCAATTGAAGTAAACCCCAGGGATTTCAGCAGAGCTGGGCAGCGCAAATGTGGGCATTGCTGTGATTGGGAGGAAGAGGAAGCTGGTCATTCTCATGTCACCTTTAATCCCCACATCATCAGTGGGCCTGAGGTTAGGGAACGGCAAAAATGTCCTTCCAGCAAAAGACAAGGTTCCCCGCAATTGTCATTTAGGTTGGAGCACGAGATCTTTGCCACTCTTTAGCATTGAAAATTGGCCTTGCACTACATACAGCAGGAATGGACCCGTCGGCTGTATATCATGGGATTCTATTAAATCCACTGCACTTTCCCAGTGAAGGAATACTATAGCTTTAGACCCTTCATTTGCTAAGGGATGGAGTTTTTCCTTGTCACAGCTCAACGTCTCTCCTGGTAATAAATCGCCCAGAATTGGAGACTTAAGACTGTCAATTTGCACTTTCTGTTTGTATCTCCCCATCCCTCCTGCTGTGGCAGTGTAGCACCGTGACAGGAGATGGATATTGAAAGAGAACTCCCCCCGCCCCAATACATTTCACCTGCCCCCACTTCTGCCTTTTGTTTATTTATTTTCTCCAAGACTTATTTTCGTTTGGCAAAAACCTCCAGGTTAATTTAACAAAGGATTCCTCTCTGAGCTTACCTGAGTTTCCTGCCCATGGGGGACCTGTTCTTCTACCAATTGAAATTTGTCACCGAGTGATTCTGAAAGTTGAACTTGTTTCTTTTAGTTACAAGGGAACAATGTGCCTTCAGGTCAATATGCATCCTAACCACAACAGAATATAAACCTCATTCTCAGACAGAAAGAAATGCATTTGTTCAAAGATGAAGAAAACATAAAAGAGGATGAGGCTAAGGTTGGAGACAGTTTCTGGGCGTTCACAGGTAAGCTGATACTTTGAGATTCTCGGAGATTAGTGTTCTATCAAACAACAGAACATCTTTGGCAAGAAGAAACCTAAGGGATTAATGGTGAGGTTGGGGTGGGTAGCTAACCACGAGGGTATGGGGGACAGATGTGTACAGAGGGTGTAAAAGTCATTCTTCCTGGAGCTGGGAGAAGTTTAGACATTCTGGGGACTGAGCCAGCTACATTTTATTTTAAGCCTCTCAAATCACAAGATTACAACAAGCATGGACAGGTTTAATTATAGTAGATGGAAGGTTAAAAAGCACACACATTTCCAACGAGTGGGCACACACACACACACACACACACACACAAACATAGAAGTTCTGTTTTTTTGTTTTGTGTTTCTTTTTCCTGGGGAATTCATGTTACTGCTAATTGCTTAGGGGTAAAGATTTGTTGGAGCAATAGCAGAATTCACTGGTATAATCTATAAACAATTTGAAAATAATCAAAAGAGAAGTAAACTTTGACACTAAACTGACACCTTGAAGAGAGCAAATGAGAGAATAAAAACGGCATTGGAGAGCACAAATGGATCCTGGCCGATTCTAAACACTGTGTGTGTGTGTGTGTGTGTGTGTGTGTGTGAGCGCATGTGTGTGTGCACAAGCACTCGTGTACATGAGTGTGAATTGACAAATTCAGTCATGAAGTAGAAAAATAAATGAAGCTTCAACAAAATGCATTTGGGGTAAGACAGCAGATTGGTTTTAGGGATAATATAAAGGCAGCCACCAATATGTGAGCTGCAAAGTTGAAATTGGGTGGTGTTTTTTTTCTGTTCTTTATTACAGTGTAACAGACCATGCCACAACTTACTAATGATTTTTTGATATTCCCCACAATTCTCTGCGTTGTCTGGACTCAGTTGGGCAGCTCTGCTGCAGCTCATGGCAACAGCTGAGGTCACCCACTTGGCTGCATTCAATAGGGCACATCTGGGACTGGAAAGTCTAACACAGCCTCCCTGGAGTACCTGGAGCTCTGGTGAGGACAGCTGGAAGCCTGGGACCTCTCCTCCTTGGTGATGTCTCTGGCAGGTTAACTGTGTCCCTTTACAGAGTGGTTCAGAGTTCACAGAGAGTAACAGCAGAAGCTTCCAGGCCTCCTAAAGGCTAAGCTGGCGTTGTGTCATTTCCTTCTCATTCTGTTGGAGAAAGCAAGTCACCAGACCAGCCCAGATTCAAGGGGAGGGGAAATAGAGCCCACTCCTGTTGGGAGGAGTGCCAGCAAGTACAGGCACGGCTGGAGTTGGTGACCGCCATTTTGTAGACAGTTTCCCTCAGTCTTGTAAACATATGGGGTCAAAAGGGAGGGGTCAGAAATCTGAACTCTGCTCTGGTTTAAAAATATGTAATGTCTTCATGCATGAGACAGAGTTATAGTTTCAGTTCAACTCGTGGGCAATCACAAAATCCTTCACTTCAGGTTTGCGCTGAGAAGTGAAATTCGTTGCCTTCATGAGTTAACACTTCCATGCAACCTGGAAGCTTCCTTCAGCTCCAGAGAGTCAGTGGACTGGGGTCATGGAATTGCTACTGTGTGGACAGCCTGGCCTTGAGCTTTGCTTCCAACTGACAAGTGGTCAGAGAGATTTAAATAATTTTAATTCTTTTTTCCACTTTTATTGAATTTGTGGCAGTTGGATTAGCCAATCAATTTAGAAAGACTAAATAGTTTAATGACTACCGTTCCATTCTTCAGTTGTTTATTATCACAATTACATTGAAATAGGAAAATCTTATACTATTGTTTGGTTTACTGATATCTTTAGTCTTTATCTTCTTTCTTGTATACTTATATCTTTAGTTGAATAATATAAACTTAATAAGACTACTTAATTGTATGATGAAGTTATTAGGACTTTGGTTTGGCTGTGACCTGGTCAGGATTAATTTTATAATACTTTTGGGAAATTCATCTTCCATTAAATCAATGCATATTTATTGAGTGTCTGCCATGTGCACTATAGTATATTTTTAAGGGCACAAATGTTCTGTCAAGAAGTTGTATCATTTAGACAGGTCTTTTTGATACCAATCCATGTAGAAATCATGATTTTACATAATCATTGAAACAGAGTGAAAAATAAATATGTTGAAAAGATGAACTGGTTGATAAAAAAATGAATCGACAAAAAGATAATATATTCTATGGCAAATACAAATGCTGTCTTTGTGTCTTTTCAGCAGTTAAAAATGAATTTTATACCATGGGAGGCCATAGATTTTCCTAGAGACTAAGGAAAATACAGAAAATAAAAGATTGTCAAGGGCTATGTTAAACATAATGAAACTATTTATAACCTACAATTCTATGACAGCAAATACTTGTAGAGTTGATATTGTGATACATTAAGGTGAGCTGTTTACTAGCAGGTTATTATTGAAAGGTGAAACAACCATGAATTTAAAAAAATATATGTAACAATCAACATTATTTTAATCCATCCCAGAGTTTCTTTTTTTTTTTAAGTGTGTTATGGGAAATGAAAGTAAGAACGAGCATAGAGAATAAAATAATTAAAAAATTTTTACTTATTAACTTTTAAGAAAAAAAATACAATTATAAAACAATCTTTCCTATAGCCATTTTAAAAAAAATTCTAAAATCTTCATTACATTTCTAAATAATCTTCCCTAACAAGCAAACATACCTCAACATTTTAAAAGGTGAATTCTTTCATCTCTATCAGCGGTCAGCAAACTACAGCCCAAGGGTCACATTCTTCCCGCCACGCCCATTGGTTTAGGTATTGTCAATGGCTGCTTTCATGCAACAACAGCATTCTAGCTTTGACAAAATCCCAAGGATGTAGACCTGCAGAGCTGAAAATGTTTAGTATTTGGCTCTTTACAGAAAAAAGTTTACCAATCCTAGATGCAGAATATACAATTTAAAACTTTTTGTAGTATAGTAAAGATAGAGGACCTTGACTCTGAAAGAAGATTGTGATATGAATGATTCCTATACTATATTATAGTATACTATTCTATTCTACTCCATTTTATTCTATTCCATAGTACAAGGTTTTCAAAGAGAATTGTTAGCATTGGAACTGTCCCCACCCAACTCCAAATAAATCTTACCTGGGATCTCTGTATATGAAATAAAGATGGAGGTTGAGATGCAATGGAAGTTGTGATGTTTAAGATGGGGGTGGAGGCCTTGGAACTCTGGCAGTTACACTGTTCTGTAAGCCCTCCTCTCTCCAATGAAACCCATGAAGCTTCCTGAAGAGAGTTCTGGACTACAGGATTGCTTCTGGGTCAAATGGATGAAATTAACAAAATGTCAGAGCACAAAGGAATTAGAGCAATTGTTTTCTCTTTAAAGAAGAAGAAATCAAAACCCAAGGAACATAAATGCTTTACGCCAGGGCCTGCACCTGTTATTAACAGAACTAGGATCTAAGACCAGAACTGAGTGACCTGCTTTACAATCCACATGTGCTCTGTCCTTTCCTGCAGAGAATGATGCAGAAGTTGGTATCACTTGGTGACATGGTAACCCCAAGACCAGAAATATCTTCTTATAATACACTCAGACATGTTAAATAGCTTTCTAAGCGGTGACCTAGAAAGAGAGAGAGAAGACTCAGATGAGAACAGAACCACACTTTAAAATAAAAGAAATTAAAGACGGTTCACTGAAAGTGAATTTTAAAGGAAAATTTTAAAATAAACCGATGACTCTGTCAAGTATTTCTCTCCTACAAATGATGTTTTGAGGTTTCATATAGCCAGGGCTATGTTAGCTTATTTGAAGTTCTATTTATGATTTTTTTTTCTAATTTCAGATTAAGAAATGGTATAGAGATGGTATAGAATTGAGAAGATATAGAGCAGTAATCATTAACTCTTGAGAGAGAAAGATAGGGGGGGAGAGAAAATGCTGAGAAAAAACTATAAAGCTATAAAATTAATTTAGAAGAGGAAGTGGAGAATCATTTACTTACTCTATAAGGAGATTTAGGTAGAGAGAATTGAATGACTACAGCAGGAATCTGTCAGGGCACTGAGGTTAAGAGCTTGAGCCTTATGACAAAGCTTATGGGATCTCAAATGAGCACAATGGCCGTGAGCACCTAATTAATATCCTTTTCAATTTATGAAAGAGGTTAGAAAATCTATTTTGGCCTGGGATTTCCTCAGCCTTGCAGAATAGAGTTTAGTTTATTACATTTCTAATAATATTATTACTACTCCTTGATAAAAGTTAGAAGCAAATTAGAGCATTAACCATTACTACCTGTTATATCTTTTGAGAGGAAGATGTTTTTCAAGTACCATCAAAGATCTAATAGTAATTACTGAAACTTTGATTCCTGTTTCCCCTTATTTTAATGACTCTATCAATTTTACAGATGAAAATTTGAATGAAAACTTTAGGAAACTTTACTGGTGGGCATCCAGCCAAAATGGAATTACCATGCTTAGGAGTCAAAGAAGATAATTCACTGGAACTCACATATATTTCTGTTTCTGGAGATACTTGTGTTTGTGTTCTATAATGATCTGTCATTGAAAAAAATCCCATTGATATTAGAGGTAAAATTGAGTCAAAATACTTATAGATAATGATTGGCTTCTGCTTGTAGCCAATTCCAAATCCAAACATATTGGAACAGGGGTAGTAATAGCCTGTAAAGAGGAGAGCACCTTAAACCAGGAATCAGGATTGCTAGATATTAGTTCTGGCTTCTCCAGTCTTTTGTTTTGCAACCTTGGATCAAAGTGTTGAATCTACCTTGAACTGGTTGTATTTGTCTATACAGTATAGGTGTTTAAATAATAAAAATTTGCACAGAGCTGTCTCTCCTAATGATTACGTGATAGCTTCTACTTTATTTGGGTAACCCCAAAAAAACTTTGATTTTTTTTTTAGTTGGAAAACTTTACCATTTCTATTTTTTGTTTGCTACCCCTTAGAAGATTTTGGATCCTGTAGATTTCAGGTTGGAAAAGACCTGAGATTACCTTGCTCAGTGGTTCTCAAATGTATGCATGTATCAAAATGAACTAGATCACCTATTAAAATAGTGAGTCCTGAATCATCTCCCCATCCCCCCCCCACCGCTCCAGTTTCTGATTCAGTAGGTCTAGAGTAATATCCCCGATTTGCATTTCTAATAAGTTACCAAGTGATATTAATGCACTGGTCCAGGGACCACACTTTGAGAACTACTGGTCTCACTCAGACTCTATTTACCAGATTGGAAAACAGGCCGTTCAAAGTTAATTGAATTATCCATGCTTACTCATCAAGTTAGTGGCTGAAACAGACCAGCAAAACACTAGACTTCCAGATGCTGAGGTCAGAGCCTTTCCCAGGACACCACAATTCCCCACTTTGATTTTGGGTTATATGATACAGGCTGAAAAATCCAAATGAATTTATTCCAATCCACACTGCCACTCAGATTAGGATTTAAAAAAAGTAAGAAATCTTTACACTCCTGTGGAGAGGAATTTTTTCATTCAGCAACAAAAAATCCAAATACCCAGTAATTTTTTTTTTTTTTTAATTTGTGGCCTACACTTGGGCCATGTTTGCATGACAGAGAATTAAGGCCGAAATGGTGCAAAGAAGGCAAGATGCATTGCAAGTGAAAGATTTCTGTCACAACAAAGACAGACTAAAAGAAAACAACCCAGCTTGTTTCTACTAACACATTTTAAAAAATATTTTCAGGCTTGATTTTTAGTTTTTATTAATAACAGAAACTGAGCAGGTTTTGGTTTCATGAAAGATTTTGGTAGATTTGGAATCATATTTGTTTTTTAAAAAAATCCCCTAGACCTTGGTTTTGCAGAGGTGAGATTTTTTTCCTGAATCCCTGGAAATAAGCACAAACAATATGCTTCTGAACCCAATGAGGACCTTTAAAAGACAAATATGTTTCCCTAAATGCACTGAACTCTGGGCTTTTATAGCACATTCTTCATCCTTTGGACTGGTCCTTTGCCTCTCCTTTTCTTCCCAGCTTGTCCAACTACTGCTCATCCTTTGGGGCTGAGCTTACATGCTCTTTTCTGAAACTCCAGAGGTAAAGGAGGTAAAGGACTTGAGGTGGCCCCCCTCTAAGATGGCTCTCAATCATCCTCACATTCTGGCGTTCTTGCCCTTGTGGAGTATCTCCCCTTGAATGTGAGCTGAACCCAGTGATCAGTGGAACAGCATTTCTAACATTAGGTTATACAAAGACTCTGGCTTCTGTCTTGCTTGCCCTCTCTTGCTTGCCCACAGTTGTCATGTCATAAGCTGCCCTCTATGTGGCAAGAAACTAAGGGGCTGGGCGTCTGGCCAACAACCAGGAAGCAACTGAGGCCCTCGGTCCTACAACTCATGAGGCACTGAACCCCCAACAAAGGTGCGAGTGCGCTTGGAAGCTGATCTTTCTGCCAAACCTGCGGATGAGACTGCATCCCAGCAGTCCTGTAGCAACCTTGAGACAGAGGCACCAAGGTAAACTGTGCCCAGATTTCTGACCCATAGAAACTGTGAGATAATAAATATTTGTTGTTTTAAGCTGTAAAATTTGGGGGTAACTTGGTAAACTACCACAGGGCCCATCACATTTATTGAATCTCCCTGTAGGCCAGTGGATCAAACATTTTAGATGGCAAGCTCTTAAAAATAGAGATTCCCAAACCCAGTCTTCAGATAATCTGACTCAATAGGTCTGGAATAAGGCCCAGAAATCTGTGTTTTAAACAAGCATTCTAAATAATTTTCAAGCATTATAGTCTCTGGACTATACTTTTGAAAACACTCTTTAGTTTGGAAGCCATAAGCAACCATATTTGCCTTATTCATGGCTATATACCCATGTCTGAAACATGGTAGATTCAAAAGAAATATAATTTAATTAGTGAATGCATACTGATACACAATATAGAGAAATTTTGGATGACTTTACAAAAATTTAGTATTAAGTATAATATAAATAAGCAAATTAAGTTCTCTGTTCTCAGAACCCTTATGTGGTTATCTTAATTTTTCTTAACTGTAGCTGTTTATGCATTTACACATGTAAATTTCCCTTTTCCTTAAGAACTAAGACTGTATCTGATCCTTTTTATCCATCTACCATGACCCCATGGCACCTAGCAAAGTGTCTTGGCATATTTTTAATTCTCAACTGTACCTGTTTATTTCTTCCTCTTTTATTTGTTGTAATTTAACAATATACATTTTTTAAAAGCAGATAACTCTATCTTAACTTTTCACAAGCTCATCAACATGATTGTCAATCTATCATCATAGAAAGAATAGGAATTTTCAAATTATACATGCCTGGCTTTAAATTCCTGTTTCTGTATCTAATAACTGAGGGTCCTTTGGCAAATCATTTAAATTCTTGAGTCTTTGTTTTCTTCTGCTTAAATGGTGGCTGGTGTTCTTGTGACATTTGAAAGAATTAATATGCAAGAAGTCTTATACCTGGTGGATGCTTGAGTTCTCATCATTTTAACTTATTTTTAATATACTCCTTTTTGTTTGTTTTTGCTTGTGCTATGGGTTGAATTACATCCCCCCCAAATTCATATGCTGAAGCCCTAACCCACAGTACCTCAGAATGTAACTGTATCAGAAATAGGCCCTTTGAAGAGGTAATTAATTTAAAATGAAGTTGTTAAGGTGGCCTTAGTCCAATCTGTCATCCTTATAAGAAGAGAAAATCTGTACACACAAAGAGACACAAGGTATATGTGTGCAGAGAGGAAAGACCATGTGAGGACACAGCAAGAAGGTGGATGTCTGCAACCAAGGAGAAGAGGCCTCAGGAGAAACCAACCCTGTCAACACCTTGATCTTGGACCTCTAGCTTCCAGAACTGTGAGGAAATAAATTTCTACAGTTCAAACCCCTAAGTCTGTGTTATTTTGTTATGGGAGCCCTGGCAAACGAATATATTTAATATCATAATATGTTTTCATGCTGCTGTTTAATCGTAGTCATGATTTTGACCGACTGCACAAATACCATTGAATTGCCGTAGTTTATACAACAGTCCAATTGGATATTTAATGTTTTTGTTACTTTGTAAATAGAAATAGTTCTGTCAGGTCTGGCCTGTTTTCTAGACTAGCCCTCCCCTCCTTATCCATAGGATAGTGATGGCATTCATACGCAGAGCTTGTTCCCTTTGGTCTGAGCACCAACCCTGATCTAAAGCAAGAGACAGTATTTAAGCAGCTCTAGTGCCTTCATCTTAGGCACTGGCTAAATTCACCTTGGCCATGGTCTGCTTCTCCCTTCCGGCAGCTTGGAGGACTGGGCTAATTCTCCATGCTCCCTCGGCCTCTGTCCTTATTGCTGTGCTCCTGACTTGGCCCCTGACCCTGACACTTTACCAGCTGGTGGTCCCTTAGATAGAAGGTCAAAGAGACAGCGCTGTTAACTACCCAGACAATTTTAGTTCAACTTTTACTAGTCTTTTTTTCTAACCCAGGAATCAAAAAGATATCATTCAGTTGTGTTCGGGGTATAAACTCAGGTAGGCAAACCCAGGAAAAGACTGAGGAAGAAGTGATGTGCTTGCTTGTGTGTCGTGGGAGAGGGAGGATGGCTGTGGTGGTGAAGGTGGATGAACGACCAGGGCTGAGCCTTCTAACCCTTTGATGCTTCAGAAGCTGGAGTTCCAGGCCATGAAAAACAAGCCCAGAAAACATTCCATCTCCTCAAAAAGTAGAAAAATCACAGACCTAGCTCAAGTTTCAACAGCAACCAGAGGGCTTTTGATTACAAATAAGGAAAAATATTCTGAAGAGAACGTGGTGAAACATCATAATACATTCCTAGAGGGGGCAGTTGAATTACTGTAATCGTCGATCTTTAAAATACAGAATGTCTCCTCTATTTAAGGTTATTTAAGTATAGTTGACTCAAGCCTGAAGTGGAGGAAAAAATGCGAGGACTTATTAAGAGCACATCAGCCCCTGTAATTCCACAGTCTTCATGAATCAGCAGCCATTTCTCAGTGGGTTTACCAATTTCTAATAGTTGATATTATTTTAGGCTTACCAGTAGCTGATTCTTAAACATGCTTCAGGCTTCCAAGGCTGTGCATACCAAGATTTCTGGTAACAGCTGGAAATCCATAATTATAGTTCACGGGGTACAATGCTTATCTGGCAAACTCTGTAAATAAAGCTTAAAAAGCAAATATCTCATTTATATAAACAGTTTCTCAATACTAGGAGATCCATTGCCAGGGACTGGAGAACTAGCTTTTCTCAATTATTCCTTTTGATAGATCAGAAGGTAATAATTTATTACTTCCTGTGAGAGTAAAGAAATATATATATATATATTTAATATTTAAAGAATTGATGTAAAGAGTGAAATTTATCTAAAAATATTTCCTTTTTTTGCTCTTTATATAACATGAAAAAGTGGTCGACTGTACATTGTTGAAACATCATCAGAAAGAAAATTATTGCTTGAAAGCAATTTCCTACAGGGATGTATTCCCCACAGTTTTGTTTTAAGGAAGTTTTGGGATTAGCTGCCAAAGACTGTGAGGTCTTTCTGTCTTAATGCCTTTTTAAAATCGTTTGAAGTACCATAAACCAACATGAATAAAATGATATGGGACTGAGGAATAAATCATTTTGTATTCCTAAGTGAAAAACAATCAGGTGTATGAGTTGCATTTGAAATAGGCACAATTTATAATTTAAGGTATGAATCAGTTAAAGTTTGCTTTTAGATGCCATGCTTGAAAACCTCCTGACTTGCCATTTTATTCCAAGAATTTATTTGAAAGTGGATTTTGGTGGAGAATATTTTAAACTGAATGAACTCTTAAGCAATTAATGATTACAATTCTAGTAGAAATGACAAGATATAAACCCACAAATACACCACAAGAGACATTCCAGTGACTGCTTAGTATTTGTGGTGGCAGAGGAATGACAGCATGGTCCTCCCTCTTTCCAGAACAAGCAATTAAAATGGTCAATCGTGCTCAATTCCATGCACTATACTACTGGTTTAAGAGTAAAGGCAAACACATTTTCTCTTTTTCTTTGTGATATTTTTACTTTTGTTTGGTTCTGTGCATGTTTAAACTAATTATTTAAGTACTTAGCACAATTTAAACAAAATGAACCAGAAAAAATGCAATTTGCCTATATTCATCACACGTTAGGCTTACTGGCATCAGTCACTGTCAGAATGGCCCGGGGCACAAGCAGATGCAAAATCTGATTTTAAAATCTCTCAAACTAGATGATTGCATGTTTCAGCCTATATAAGATCTGATTATTGTGCATACTTCTTTTGCGGAGTAACTGACATTACTATGCAAGCAACCCTGAGTCCATCTTTAAGCCTCTCTTCCATCTTACCAGGTCTTTGGACTTGCTGAGCTCCTTTGCTTATTACTTCACTTACTTGAACAAGTGAAAAAGCCAAGGGGTCAATAAAAGAAGCAACTATTTTCTCCTCCTTCTTCTCCTTTTTAAAAATTGAGATGAGGCTTCCCTGGTGGCGCAGTGGTTGAGAGTCCGCCTGCCGACGCAGGGGACACGGGTTCGTGCCCCGGTCCGGGAGGATCCCACATGCTGTGTACCGCAAAAAAAAAAAAAAAAAAAAAAAAAAAATTGAGGTGTAACATATGTACAATAAAATGTGAAACTTCAGTAATCTCAAGTGGTACATTTCTGCATATATACACCTGTGTAATCACCATGCACATCAAATATCTATCATGTCTAACAATCCAGAAGGTTCCTTATGCCCTTTCCAGATTAATATACCTCTCCCTCTCTGGGAAGTAGCCACTATTCTGACTTTTATTGCCATCAGTTAGTTCCAAGTGTTCTTGAAATTTATATCAATGGAATTATAATGTTCCCTTTTGTGTCTGGATTCATATATAAAATTATTAATATTTTTAATGCCAATCTAATCTTAGTTTAGGAGAATGACAAGCCAAGTAATTTCTCCATGTTTCGTTTTAGTTATTCTGCTATTCAAGAAATATGATATGTGGTAAGCTCTTAATTTTTTAAAAAAGATTTAATTCTACGCAAATCGTACCAGGGCTAGCAAAGAGCCACAGAGATTTTAAAAGTTCAAAAACAAGGCACTTCTTTTATTTTTTTCTAAAATTAAGGTTGATTTTATCAGAGAGAGGAGATAATATTAGCCAGACTCTGAGTGTCTATAAGTTTGTGAGTTGTTTTTAGAGGAAAGATTTGGAGCCATAGTTCTCTATGCTCATGGAGGAATAAAAGGGAAATAGACTAAAGTGGAAAAGATTTGTTTGGGGCCCCCAAAATGGTATGATGTCCCGAGAAAGTATTATCATATACTCAGGTTTTAGTTTTAGCTCTGTCACCATCTATAGATGGAATAACAAATTACTTCTCTGGTGGTTAATCTAGATTAGGAGTTGTAAGCTCAGATCACTGTAGGGGCCAGGCGGGTAATATCAATGAGTGAAATGGTCTGTAAATCAGTGTGACAAACAGGACAGGAGCAGCCAGATTGATCATACGTTGCCCAATGGGAATACAGGCTAGTATTGCCCAAACAATCCCATTTTCAAGAACATCTAGAAATATGGAATTGTTCACGTGAAGTCCATTGCTTTAACTTTTTAATCTATAGAACAAGGCAACAGTAATTCTCCCAAATAAACAAACAGCACCTTGAAGGGGTATGAAGCCACCAGGTCAAGATCTTTGATTTAGATATTTACTGTGCAGTAGGGCAGCCACTGGCAGCATGCAGCGACTGAGCACTTGGAATGTGGCTAGTCCACAGTAAGAAATACTACAAGTGTATGGGACTTCCCTGGCGGTCCAGTGGTTACAACTTTGCCTTCCAAAGCAGGGGGCGTGGATTTGATCCCTAGTCAGGGAGCTAAGATCCCACATGCCTCTTGGCCCCCAAAAATTCAAAACATAAAACAGAATCAATATTGTAACAAATTCAATAAAGACTTTAAAAATGATCCACATTAAAAAAAATCTTTGGGGCTTCCCTGGTGGCACACTGGTTGAGAGTTCGCCTGCCATTGCAGGGGACACAGGTTCGTGCCCCGGTCCGGGAATATCCTACATGCTGCGGAGCGGCTAGGCTCGTGAGCCATGACCGCCGAGCCTGTGCGTCGGGAGCCTGTGCTCCGCAACGGGAGAGGCCACAGCAGTGAGAGGCCCGCGTACCGCAAAAACAAACAAACAAAAAAAAAAACAAAAAAACTTTATAAAACATTAAAAAAAAAAGAAATGCTACAAGTGTAAAATACAGTTAGCACAAAAAGAACTTACTATCTTTTAAATAATTTATATGTTGATTACATGTTGAAATGACAATATTTGAGATATATTTGGTTTAATACCTGCAAGGTATATAATCCCATATACCCCTCATTCTTCCTCTTCAACAAGGAAAAGGAACAAAAGAAAGGATAAAATATACTTGAGTCAGATCAAATCAGCCCTCCTTATCCCACCTGTCTATGTGGTCACAAAGCACCGAGCTGACCTCACTGTGGTATGTGGCTGCTTCCCACTAGCTATCTATTTTACGTTTGGTAGTGTGTATATAAGTCCATGCCACTCTCTCACTTCGTCCCAACTTACCCTTCCCCCTCCCCGTGTCCTAAAGTCCATTCTCTATGTCTGTGTCTTTATTCCTTTTCTGCCCCTAGGTTCTTCAGAACCAATTTTTTTTTTTATAGATTCCATATATATGTGTTAACATATGGTACTTGTTTTTCTCTTTCTGACTTACTTCACTCTGTATGACAGAGTTTAGGTCCATCCACCTCACTACAAATAACTCAATTTTGTTTCTTTTCATGGTTGAGTAATATTCCATTGTATATATGTACCACATCTTCTTTATCCATTCGTCTGTCAATGGGCATTTACGTTGCTTCCCTGTCCTGGTTATTGTAAATAGTGCTGCAATGAACATAGTGGTACATGACTCTTTTTGAATTATAGTTTTTCTCAGGGTATATGCCCAGTAGTGGGATTGCTGGGTCATAGTGTAGTTCTATTTTTAGTTTTTTAGGGAACCTCCATACTGTTCTCCATAGTGGCTGTTATCAATTTAAATTCCCACCAACAGTGCAAGAGGGTTCCTTTTTCTCCACACCCTCTCCAGCATTTATTGTTTGTAGATTTTTTGAAGATAGCCATTCTGACCAGTGTGAGGAAATAACTCATTGTAATTTTGATTTGCATTTCTCTAATGCTTAATGATGTTGAGCATTCTTTCATGTGTTTGTTGGCAATCTGTATATCTTCTTTGGAGAAATGTCTATTTAGGTCTTTGCCTATTTTTGGATTCGGTTGTTTGTTTCTTTGATATTGAGCTGCATGAGCTGCTTGTAAATTTTGGAGATTAGTCCTTGGTCAGTTGCTTCATTTGCAAATATTTTCTCCCATTCTGAGTGTTGTCTTTTTGTCTTGTTTATGGTTTCCTTTGCTGTGCAAAAGCTTTGAAGTTTCATTAGGTTCCATTTGTTTATTTTTGTTTTTATTTCCATTTCTCTAGGAGGTGGGTCAAAAAGGATATTGCTGTGATTTATTTCATAGAGTGTTCCGCCTATGTTTTCCTCTTAGAGTTTTATAGTGTCTGGCCTTACATTTAGGTCTTTCTTTAATCCATTTTGAGTTTATTTTTGTGTATGGTGTTAGAGAGTGTTCTAATTTCATTCTTTTACATGTAGCTGTCCAGTTTTTCCAGCACCACTTATTGAAGAGGCTATCTTTTCTCCATTGTATATTCTTGCCTCCTTTATTAAAAATAAGGTGACCATATGTGCGTGGGTTTATCTCTGGGCTCTCTATCCTGTTCCATTGATCTCTCTTTCTGTTTTTGTGCCAGTACCATACTGTCTTGTTTAGTATAGCGAAGTCAGGGAGTCTGATTCCTCCAGCTCTGTTTTTCTTTCTCAAGATTGCTTGGCTATTCAGGGTCTTTGTGTTTCCATACAAATTTTGAAATTTTTTTTTCTAGTTCTGTAAAAAATGCCATTGGTAGTTTGATAGGGATTGCATTGAATCTGTAGATTGCTTTGGGTAGTATAGTAATTTTCAAAATATTGATTCTTCCAATCCAAGAACATGGTATATCTCTCCATCTATTGGTGTCATCTTTAATTTCTTTCATCAGCGTCTTATAGTTTTCTGCGTATGGGTGTTTTGTCTCCTTAGGTAGGTTTATTCCTAGGTATGTTGTTCTTTTTGTTGCAGTGGTAAATGGGAGTGTTTCCTTAGTTTCTCTTTCATATTTTTCATCATTAGTGTGTAGGAATGCAAGAGATTTCTGTGCATTAATTTTGTATCCTTCTACTTTGCCAAATTCATTGATTAGCTCTAGTAGTTTTCTGGTAGCATCTTTAGGATTCTCCATATATAGTATCATGTCATCTGCAAACAGTGACAGCTTTACTTCTTCTTTTCCGATTTGGATTCCTTTTGTTTCTTTTTCTTCTCTGATTGCTGCAGCTAAAACTTCCAAAACTATGTTGAATAATAGTGGTGAGAGTGGGCAACCTTGTCTTCTTCCTGATCTTAGTGGAAATGGTTTCAGTTTTTCACCATTGAGAATGATGTTGGCTGTGAGTTTGTCATATATGGCCTTTAGTATGTTGACGTAAGTTCCCCCTATGCTTACTTTCTGGAGGTTTTTTTGTTTTGTTTTGTTTTGTTTTTTGCAGTACGCGGGCTTCTCACTGCTGTGGCCTCTCCCGCTGCGGAGCACAGGCTCCAGACGCGCAGGCCCAGCGGCTCCGTGGCATGTGGGATCCTCCCGGACCGGGGCACGAACCCGCGTCCCCTACATCGGCAGGCGGACTCCCAGCCACTGTGCCACCAGGGAAGCCCTCTGGAGGTTTTTTATATCATAAATTGGTGATGAATTTTGTCAAAATTTTTCTGCGTGTATTGAGATGATCGTATGGTTTTTCTCCTTCAACTTGTTAATATGGTGTATCACATAGATTGATTTGCATATATTGAAGAATCCTTGCATCCCTGGGATAAACCCCACTTGATCATGGTGTATGATCCTTTTAATGTGCTGTTGGATTCTGTTTGCTAGTATTTTGTTGAGGATTTTTACATCTCTGTTCATCAGTGATTTTGGCCTGTAGTTTTCTTTCTTTGAGACATTGTTGTCTGGTTTTGATATCAGGGTGATGGTGGCCTCATAGAATGAGTTTGGGAGTGTTCCTCCCTCTGCTATATTTTAGAAGAGTTTTAGAAGGATAGGTGTTAGCTCATCTCTAAATGTTTGATATAATTCGCCTGTGAAGCAATCTCATCCTGGGCTTTTGTTTGTTGGAAGATTTTTAATCACAGTTTCAATTTCAGTGCTTGTGATTGGTCTGTTTATATTTTCTATCTCTTCCTGGTTCAGTCTTGGAAGGTTGTGCTTTTCTAAGAATTTGTCCATTTCTTCCAGGTTTTCCATTTTATTGACATATAGTTCCTTGTAGTAATCTCTATGATCCTTTGTATTTCTGCTATGTCAGTTGTTACTTCTTTTTCTTTTTTTTGTCTGTTGATTTGAGTTTTCTCCCTTTTTTTCTTGATGAGTGTGGCTAATGGTTTATAAATTTTGTTTATCTTCTCAAAGAACCAGCTTTTAGTTTTACTGAAATTTGCTATTGTTTCCTTCATTTCTTTTTCATTTATTTCTGATCTGATCTTTATGATTTCTTTCCTTCTGCTAATTTTGGGGATTTTGTTCTTCTTTCTCTAATTGCTTTAGGTGTAAGGTTAGATTGTTTATTTGAGATTTTTCTTTTTTCTTAACGTAGGATTGTATTGCTATAAACTTCCCTCTTAGAACTGCTTTTGCTGCATCCCATAGGTTTTGAGTTTTCGTGTTTTCATTGTCATTTGTTTCTAGGTATTTTTTGATTTCCTCTTTGATTTCTTCAGTGATCTCTTGGTTATTAAGTGGTGTATTGTTTAGCCTCCATGTGTTTGTACTTTTTACATATTTTTTCCTGTAATTGATATCTAGTTTCATAGCATTGTGGTCAGAAAATATACTGGGTACGATTTCAATTTTCTTAAATTTACCAAGGCTTGATTTGTGACCCAAGATATGATCTATCCTAGAGAATATTCCATGAGCACTTGAGAGGAAAGTGTATTCTGTAGTTTTTGGATGGAATGTCCTACAAATATCGATAATTCCATCATGTTTATTATATCATTTAAAGCTTGTGTTTCCTTATTTATTTTCATTTTGGATGATCTGTCCATTGGTGAAAGTGGGGTGTTAAAGTCACCTACTATGATTGTGTTACTGTCGTTTTCCCCTTTTATGGCTGTTAGCATTTTCCTTATGTATTGACCTGGTCCTATACTGGGTGCATAAATATTTACAATTGATGTATCTTCTTCTTGGATTGATCCCTTGATCATTACATAGTGTCCTTCTTTGTCTCTTGTAATAGTCTTTATTTAAAGTCTATTTTGTCTGATATGAGAATTGCTACTTCAGCTCTCTTTTGATTTCCATTTGCATGGAATATCTTTTTCCATCCCCTCACTTTCAGTTGTATGTTTCCCTAGGTTTGAAGTGGGTCTTTTGTTGACAGCATATATATGAGTCTTGCTTTTGTATCCATTCAGCCAGTCTTTGTCTTTTGGTTGTAGCATTTAATCCATTTACATTTAAGGTAATTATCGATATGTATGTTCCTATTACCATTTTCTTAATTTCATTGTGTTTGTTATTGTAGGTCTTTTCCTTCTCTTGTGTTTCCTGCATAGAGAAGTTCCTTTAGCATTTGTTAGAAAGCTGGTTTAGTGGTGCTGAATTCTCTTAGCTTTTACTTGTCTGTAAAGCTTTTGATTTCTCCATGGAATCTGAATGAGATCCTTGCTGGGTAGAGTAATCTTGGTTGTAGGTTTTTGCCTTTCATCACTTTAAATATGTCCTGCCACTCCCTTCTGGCTTGCAGTTTCTGCTGAAAGATCAGCTGTTAACCTTATGGGGATACCCTTGTATGTTATTTGTTTTTTTTCCCTTGCTGCTTTTAATATTTTTTCATTGTACTTAATTTTTGAGAGCTTGATTAATATGTGTCTTGGCATGTTTCTCCTTGGATTTATCCTGTATGGGACTCTCTGTGCTTCCTGGACTTGATTAACTATTTCCTTTCCCATTTTAGGGAACTTTTCAACTATCATCTCTTCAAATATTTTCTCAGTCCCTTCCTTTTTCTTTTCTTCTTCTGGGACCCCTATAATTCGAATGTTGGTGCATTTAATATTGTCCCAGTGATCTCTGAGACTGCCCTCAATTCTTTTCATTCTTTATTCTGCTCTGCAGTAGTTATTTTCACTATTTTTTCTTCCAGATCAAGTATCCATTCTTCTGCCTCAGTTATTCTGCTATTGATTCCTTCTAGAGAATTTTTAATTTCATTTATTGTGCTGTTCATCATTGTTTATTTGCTCTTTAGTTCTTCTAGGTCCTTGTTCAACATTTCTTGTATTTTCTCCATTCTATTTCCAAGATTTTAGATCATCTTACTATCATTACTCTGCATTCATTTTCAGGTAGACTCCCTAGTTTTCTTCATTTTTTGGTCTGCTGGGTTTTTGCCTTGCTCCTTCATCTGTTTCTCCATCTTCACATTTTGCTTAAATTACTGTGTTTGAGGTCTCCTTTTCACAGGCTGCAAGTTCGTAGTTCCCGTTGTTTTTGGTGTCTGACCCCAGTGGCTAAAGTTGGTTCAGTTTGTTGTGTATGCTTCCTGGTGGTGGGGACTGTTGCCTGTGTTCTGGTGGATGAGGTTGGATCTTGTCTTTCTGGTGGGCAGGACTGCATCCGGTGGTGTGTTTTGGGGTGTCTGTGACCTTATTATGATTTTAGGCAGCCTCTCTTCTAATGGGTGGGGTTGTTTTCCTGTCTTGTTAGTTGTTTGGCATAGTGTATCCAGCACTGTAGCTTGCTGGTTGTTGAGTGGAGCTGGATCTTACTGTTGAGATGGAAATCTCTGGGAGAGCTTTCACCATTTGAGATTATGTGGAGCCGGGAGGTCTCTGGTGGACCATTGTCCTGAACTTGGCTCTCCCACCTCAGAGGCACATTCCTGGCACCCGGCCGGAACACCAAGACCCTGTCAGTCACATGGCTTTTGGGAAGTCTGAGGTCTTCTGTCAGCATTCAGTAGGTGTTCTGTAGGAGTTGTTCCACATGTAGATGTATTTCTGATGTATTTGTGGGGAGGAAGGTGATTTCCACGTCTTACTCCTCTGCCATCTTGAAGGTCTCCCCCCTGGAGCTCATTTAATCCAAGATCTCCATTTTAGAGATGAGGAAATGAAGACTCCAAGAGGTCAGCTTACTTGACCCAGGTCAAAGAGATTAAGTGACAAAGCTAGCACAAGCCTAATGCATTTTCATTATTCTGTATAGCGTCTTGTTATACTATACCTTATTTAAATATAAATGCTCATTTTTTGTGAGTATACCCTAACTCATACATCATTTTTTATATGTTCTTTATATTTCATGTACATAATCATACTTTCTGCAAGCATTTGCAAATCAGACCAAGTTATTTCTATTGAAGATTTTGATAATTAGATAATCAGCTCTGGATATGAAAATGGGTGGCCTTGAGCCATCTGGTCTTGATTGTAAATTAATCTTAAAAGGGTGAAGATAAATAGGATTCCAGATGAAAAGAGATTAGAAGAAGCTCATCATCTTCTGGTGTAAAAAATAACACATACTCATTCAATTGGCTGTCCAGAAATTTTGTGCATATTCATATTCTTTGTGTTTGGAGAATTTTATCTCTTATAAAAATCATAGAATAGTAGACATCACAGAGTACAATTGCTTTATTTTTCAGATAACAAGACTGAGGCTTGTTAAATGAGTTTCCTATGATCATTTTACCAGTTAGTGGAAAGGGAGGTAATTATCAAGTGGTGGACACTTTAAAAAACTTTTGCCAAGTATTTTCATAGATATTTATTTTTCATTATCTATAATATCAATATTATTTTCCACATCTAATCTCTGAAGAAACAGGTCTTCAGAAATATTTCTCATTGTTGGATCTCAAAAATACATCTGTTAATTCTAAGATGAAATCCTTTTTACCACCACATATACTTGAGAAGGGGTGGAATTTAGATTCAAATTCATGTCTATTGATGCCCAATTTTTGGACATTAGTTTAAATGTAGATATTGCCTAATGTATTTTAGTTTTCAGTTAAACCTACTGATGTGATATACTTCTAAAGAGGTAATGTGGCAAACTGAATATGAACATGTAGCATATTATTCCATCTGTATTATTGGTGGAGGTAAGAACTGAGTTTGGTCTAATGTCTTTAAAAGCTCTGGTCAAACAACAGAAAATTCCTACATCAACAGATTATACTTAAAAGTAAAGGTCTGAAATCCACGTTTAAACTTAATATCAAATACGGTGTCTTTATAAATAATCTTTGTACTGGAGCAAAATTTTCACTTGTATTCTGTGTTATATTTACTATGTGAACTTTTTCTTTGGAGGACATAATTTAACCTATTATATATCCAGATCTATGTACTAAACATGTGTCACAGGCTGCTGTACTAGCAATTATTTTAAAATAGAGCGCACATCTGTTTTTTCAAAGTCATCTGCTCTGCCAACTTGTGTTCAGTCAACATAAAATGAATTGGACTCCGTGACCTTTCAATGAACCATATGATTTTGTTACACATATTAGTTTCAAAAGGATTTACTTTTACAAAGTCATTCTCTATGTGTAATACTATATAGGTAGGGGAATTTTAATGGACATTAAACATTTAGAGAAAGGCATTATGCATAATATTCAAAATAAAATATATTGATTATCTATGATATATTTTTCAACCAGATGCACAGCAGTTTTATATAGGAGAAACGATTTTTATCAACAGTGATGACTGGAACACAGCATGAGCCAAATCTCTCATCTAATTCTATATACATAAGAATGCTCTAGACGTTAAATATTTGTGACAAAAAACCCTGAATTTTCTTATGTGATTTGAAAAATGACTAGTTAAGTAATAAAATTATTTTATTTTTAGAAAAAAATATATACACACGCATATTACACACTTGCATACACGTATCTCGAGGATTACAACTGAGTGAAAATATTATGTAAGAAGGTCTATGGTCATTTCAGGGAAACATCGCTCACTTGTCAGTTTTTTGTGGGTGACCTCAACTCAGAATGACCCCTAATTATAAGTCCTCAGTAAACAGATATCATTCATTTAGTCTAAGACATGGATAAGTTAGGATATAAACCAAGAATTCCAGCCCTCTCCCATCATAATTAATTACATAAAGATTTTCCATGCCTATTCAGCAAAGGAACAAAGAGGGGTCTAAAATGTTTTCATAGATTGAAGTGTAAGAATTCCCTCTTAGGTATGGGATACTTGCCATTGGCAAATAATTTTTTTTAAAGTTAATAAAGGGTAAGGCTGGGTTTGAATCTGTTTCATCAAACACTGAAGTGGTTTTCACTCCATGGCCATTATCAATAGCCTGAGAAGTCAGGGAGTGACAGCAAGAGGGAAAAATGTATCATAAATTAAATAATAAGAAATTATAACTAATATTTACTGGGAACTTCCTATGTACTAAGAATTTTGTTTCTAGTATGTCTTCAAGAGCTTAGAAATGACATTTATAGGAAGGAGAGGAAACTTTAGAGAGTGTAGTTTCCAAATGTTCCAAAGAGCCATTTTCCAAAAAAATTTTAAAGACTCTCCAGTGTGATAGGACTCATATTTTATTATTGGTGGAATCATAAAACAGCATGGCAAAAAGCTACTTTGAATTTTATTAATGCTTTTAAATGAATTTGTGTTGTGTAATCTCAATAACATCTGTATAATTTTTTTTTAAATTACATATATTTCCATATGATATAAGGAGTTTTATATATCTGATATGCACACATAGGGTGCAGATACATATATTTATAGTACATATAGATAACTATGTAATAATATACATATATTTTTATGATATAATACATAACAAATACATATAATGCATAACCATGTATTTAAATGAAGTATTATTTATCCAGTTATTCTACATTCAGTCTTAAAAAGTATATGAATAACTATGCCTTGAAATAACCTTGAGGCCATCCAAGGTGAGAACCACTGTTTTTGTTTTTTTCTCAGTTGAATGTTTTTCTATTTATTTTATTTATTTATTTTTTACATCTCCATGACATTTTTTTAATTCAATTTTTTATTTTCATACAATTTTAAAGGTTACTTTCCATTTATAGTTATTACAAAATATTGGCTATATTCCCAGTGTTGTACAATACATCCTGAGACTATCTCACACCTAATAGCTTGTACCTCCTACTCTGCCACTTCTATATTGCCTCTCCCCCTCTCCCCACAGTTAACCACTAATTTGTTTTCTATATCTGTGAGTCTGCTTCTTTTATGTCATATTTACTAGTTTGTTGTATTTTTTAGATTCCACATATAAGTGATCTCATACAGTATTTATCTTTCTCTCTGTGACTTAGCATAATGCCCTCCAAGTCCATTCATGCTACTGCAAGTGGCAAAATTTTGTTCTTTTTTCTTTTACAGCTGAGTAGTATTCCACTACATATACACTACAGCTTCTTTATCCATTCATCTGTTGATGGACACTTAGGTTGTTTCCACGTCTTGACAATTTTAAATAGTGCTGCTATGAACATTGGGGTACATGTATCTTTGCAAATTAGTGTTTTTGTTTTTTTCAGATATATATCCAGGAGTGGAATTGCTGGGTCATATGGTAGTTCTATTTTTAGTTTTTTGAGAAACCTCCATAGTGTTTTTCACAGTGGCTGTATAAATTTACATTCTGATCAAGAGTGTACGAGAGTGGTTGGGAGTCCGCCTGCCAATGCATGGGACACGGTTTCGAGCCCTGGTCCGGGAAGATCCCACATGCCTTGGAGCAGCTAGGCCCGTGAGCCACAATTACTGAGCCTGTGCTCTAGAGCCCGCGAGCCACAACTACTGAAGCCCGTGCACCTACAGCCCGTGCTCCACAACAAGAGAAACCACCACGATGAGAAGCCTGCGCACCGCAATGAAGAGTGGACCCCGCTCGCCACAGCTAGACAGGGCCCGTGTGCAGCAATGAAGACCCAACGCAGCCAAAAATAAATACATAAAAAAATAAGTAAATTTATAAAAAAAAAAAAAGAGTGTACGAGAGTTCCCTTTTCTCCACATCCTTGCCAACATTTGTTATTTGTGAGAACCACTCTTTTTGAAGGTGGAATTTTACTATAACTTGGTGGCTTGTCTCATCAATTCATGTATAGCCCTGACAAGGTGCAAAACATGTTTTCTATTTTGCTAATTTCACAGCTATTTTATTGAAATTTTTTGCATTATTCTTCTTAGGAAATGTCAATGTCATTCATTAAAGGCTTCCATTCTCACATGAGATAGGCTTTCCTTTATATTAATTCAATTTCCACTATATCTTAATATCTCCATTTCTATATTTTAAAAGTATATTTTCTTTTTAATAATGACATTGAAAAGACAGGAATTTCTTAGAATCTTTCAGTATTTCTACTTTTTTTTAAGCTTCTTTTGTTCAGCCAATCAGGATTTTCTAACTATATGTGTGACTATATGTATACAAAAGCATTACATTTATGCAGCAAATATAATTTCCACAAAGATTGTCTTTCTTGACCTTCTCATAATTTTCTCTTTGGAGAGTTTAGTTTTTTAAGGCTACTGAAATAGGCTTTCTTAAAATTATTTCTCCTATTTATTTTCCTACATTTCCTAAAAAAACCCCTTACTTCTATCTATTTATGAGCACTTCTTTTTAGGTTGTACCTCTTACCTAAAGTTAAATACTGAATGTCAGTATATTCTGATTTTCCCTGGAGAGTAGCTCATAGCTCTTCTCCACCTCAGTAAAGAATGTAGACTTTAAATAAATAGGTAATCAATGTACATAAGTAAATGTTGTTCTATGGAGACCTTTTAAAGGAAAAAGGACTCTCATATACCTGGAGAGATTCAATTATCACCTGGTTTGGAAGGCAAATGACATGATCAAAGTCACAGGATCCCAGAAATAGAAAGAACCTTGGAAGAAAATTTAGTGATGGATTTCAGTTTATTACTTTTGGAGTCATGAAGAACAGATCTATTCTCTCTTTCTTGTGATAGTCTTATAAGAATTTAAAACCCACAATCATGTCTCTTTTCTAGTCTAAACACCCAATCTTATATGGCATGGTTGCTAATTGCTCCCCTCAAACTCACTTTAGTTAATCACTGAGGACTGAATGAAGCAAATTTATCAGGAGTGGTTGGAGAGTAGCAGTATAGATAAGGACCATCACCTCCTTTATCTAGAAACTAGACCACCATTAAGGCAATCCAAGAAAACATTACGTTCTGTGGCAGACTAATCACATCACCCACTAATTATGATCTTGTTAGCCTCCCCCCTTTCACTCTGTACTTGTGCAGTTTCCCACCCATCCCCCCAAACTCTTGTTCCATAAAGCCCCTGGATTTTCTGTTACTAAGAAAAGAGACGTGTACTTTCCTGTCATCTGGGAGTTCTTCTGAGACTGGGGAAGGTAATTTTCTAGACCACAAGAGGAAGGAAGGATTTCCATTCAATTCTTTTGAACTTGAAACTCAATTGATAGGATAAGAATGAGAATTACAGATACTTTGTCTGGTCATCCCTTCAGCTCACTACCTATTTGAATCAATATATCTTGGATTGTCTAAATTAGAATTCTGAAAAAGATAATGCATTCAGACTTGGGATCCATGAGAAATGATGGTTGTATATTATCCTGAGAATCTAAGTGGTTTTCCTGGTCAGTCCTGATGATTTAGCACTTTCACCCTGCAAAACTCTAATAAATAAAATCCCTATGCCTGAATGATTTGATCTGACATCGTGAGTAAGCAAAATGTCTTCATAATTAATTGTATCCTACCCAGGCTTCTCTATTTCTGCAGCATATAGGTACAAACCCACACATTAATTTGTGCAAAAACTTTCTAGTGTAAATGTGTACATGGATGTATAAATACATCTGTACAATGGAAAACTGTGTTTTAGCTGTTTCCTCCTAATTGTGTGTTCAGTTTTTTCTTGCCACTTACAATTAAATGTCTTCTATATTCATGAAAATTCTGTGAAGCATATTTGAAAAATCATTTACTTTCAAACACATTGAAATGTATCTCACTATTCTTGTATTTGTGTCATCCATAGCACTATGTTTTTATTGCCACCTGGGATTACTTAATAATCCAAAAAAGGAATGAAAGCAATATGATATCTAATTATTCCACTGGTAAGGAATGTTTGTATCAAGCAAGCAAAAATGATTCTCATCGTAAGAAAACATGTTTAATGTGAAGGTTAATATCTAAGTTGGGGGGGCGGTGGGAGAGAGAGAGAGAGAGAGAGAGAAATACACAGGGGTTGAAACTGAGATTTATTAACACTTGTAAAAGCCCCACTAAAATCCTTCAATTTATGGCAGTTAAGCAAATTTACATTCGGAATCACTTGAGATTTCACATCTAAAGCAGATCATTTGATGTTTTATGAATTATCAGAGGTCTAAGAGACAGGCACTTACAGCATGGTATCACATTTTATCGAAGACCTGATTTTCATATTCATCTGAGATCTTATTTTACTTACCGCGTTTGACAAGAGTGATTTCAGGGAAATACTCCCTTTTTTATAGTGTTACAGGAGAGAAAATAATGGAACAGGAAACTGTAAAGAAAAAGCTACCTGTCCTTCCTGGCAATAATGTGAAGAAGTAGACATTTATAAGATTAAATAATCCAAACAAATATGTGGGATTCAACATTAAATGAGAAGAAAAAAGAAGACTTGGCTATAAAGGGTGATTTTGGAATAAGATAGCATCTTCTCATTTTCTTTATTTCTTCGGGTTCAGCAGAAAATTAGGAGAACATATGCTGACCCACGATTTGTCAACATTGCATTAGGAATATTTTAATCAAGAGGCAAGGCATTAAGCTACATTTCCTGGAAAAGATAAAGGCAAGCTAACTCGAAGTCTAATGTACCTTTGCTTTAACAAATCTGCCTTTTTAAGAAGGATACCTCACAGCATCCAAATATTTGGATGAAAATCATATTGTTTTGGGGGTTTTCAAAGGTGGATTTTTCAAACTCCCATATGTAGCGGCTTAAGCCTTTGGGTTGGTCATATTGTTGCCTAGCCATTTTGGAAATTAAGACAAAAAAGTCAGAAAGGTTAACCCTTTCTTTATTTAAAATTATGATATTTCATTTATCATAGATTTGTGGCATTAATTTTGATTTTTAAGATATTGCATTAAAATACTACTTATGTTGATGACTGAGACTCTGGTGCCTCCAAATTTAAATTTTGTACCTAAGATAAGTGCCTTACTTGCCTCATCTAGAATGTCACATTTTGGAAGATGTCATTTATACATAACTTTATTCTTTCATTTTATAGTTGAGGCTCATCCCCCCTTCAACCCCTACATTCTCAGTGGACTTAAAGAACAGATAATTATAATACTTCTTTGTAAGCATTTTTCTCATGCTTGGAGGTTAAGTCTTCCTCTAGGCTTTGTTCTTTGTTCTATGTTGATTGACTTCAGAATCTTTAGTTTTTTCATATTTTAACTCTTCATTTTTATGTCTCCAAAATAAATTTTCTTCACATTTCCCAGTTTCATGCTAGAGGAAAGATCTGTTCTTAGGGCTTTTACTTTTTTGCATCTTTGTGTTTTACTTGATTTTTAAAGATTGTGCCAGGTGTGTTTATTTTCCTTGCTCATTTCCCTCCCTGTAGTTAGAGGGAGGGACAAGTAGTCATGGCTTCCTTGAGGAGCAGGTTATTGGCCGAGGACTTTGTATGCTGAGTAAGGTGGTGTGAGTGAGTGTGTATGGGAGTGGAGCTCAACAAATCAGCACTGTATGAATATTGTACAGGCACATATCAGGCTTTTGGAGTGAGACTAATCCTCATTCTGTGAGCTGAGACTCCTTAGTTTTAGATACTTAACAACAACCATAAATTTAAAATATAAAAAGCCATCTGATACTGGTCTCATCACACTTTTGCCTCTTCGCAGAGATTTCAGAAATTGAGGTTCACTGGATTCAGCAATAAAAAGTTTGGGGGGGAAGGATGAAAGGGGAAGGGCTTTGACTGTCACCAAAGAAGAAGAATCTGTGACAGAAATTCTAAATAAGTCTTTTACTGCCAGACTTACATATACCTAATTTTTCCCTGTTTTCATTCTGCAAAATTTGTTCTTCAGTACTCCAGTTATAACCATTCAACCTTATTCTAGTTGTAGTTACAACTAGATTGCCAATTGTTTTGGCAATTTACTCAGTTGCTTTGGATTTCATTACCTCTTTTCCAAGAATCTGGAATTTCCTTTACCCTTCAGAACTTAATAAGAACCTTCTTTCTGTTGAATACTTAGGTCACTGATAGAAATGTTAAACAACCACAGGTTCAGAGCTGACCCTTGAGGAACCGTGGCACCATTTGTTGTGTGTCCCTAGGTTGACACTGATCCATTGATAACCTCTCTCTGGGTCTGACTTACCAGCTGGTTTTCTACTCACTTTATAACTGAACGGTTCAGACCTTGTTTTTCCACTTAATTGATGTGTGTGTTGTGTGGGGCAGAATCAAAGACCCTGTTAAAACTTAAGATTGATTGTATCTCTAGCTTCCTTTGGTCGATCAGAACTCCCACAAGGATATCAGCCTGGTCAGACTAGACATATTCTTGTCAGTGCCATGCCGGTTTCTTATCAAAGTATTTACTTGATAAATCTCGTGGGATAATTTCAATATTTTTTTCCTAAGTGTCAAAATTCCGATGAAATTACAATATAGACTTCAGCTATACCATAAGTTCAAAATCCAAGGTAGCTTTTAACTTTTCTTTTAGAATACAAAAGAACGATTAGTATTCTTTTAGTGCATTCAGCCAAAGTTCATAGAGTTTAGGGAAGAAAATTTCTGGGAACAAAACAAAGAAATCAGAGTTTCAGAAAACTTTCTGGAATATGTCTACGCCACTTCTCTCTTCATTTCCTTCTACTCTTTTCCTGGACTTGGCATATATTGACAGTCATTCAGGTAAGAAATCACCCCATTTTGAGAGCTATAACTTCATCTTGTTCATTAATGTCTCTGCTTTAGGGTAAAAATAACAGGTACATCAATGTCTACTTGCAGGTATAATAAAAATAGACATATCACACAGAGATGGATCATTTGTCTACTTTATAAGGAATTCCTTTCCATGCCCAGGGAATTTAAGTATTCACTTGAAAGGAGCAGTGGTGGCAGTGAGGCTTCTGCTGTTCTTCATTCACCACAAGATAGTAATTCAATTAATTTATTACTTTAAAAGACTTTGATGCAATAGTGATGAACATGACCTACTCATGTTGGGAACAGATGAAAATACTGTGTTGGCAAAAAGGATGTGATACTGTTTAGAGTGTTCTAAGGCATAGGAATATGTTGAAGATTCAGACTGAAGGAAGGGAATATATAAAAAAGTTAAGATAGAGGAGATGCATAAAAATTTCCATATATTTGTTAAGATTTCTTATTGGGAGATAATGAAACTTGCTTTCCCTTGAGAGGAGAACATTTTACTTCTTCCTATTTTACGGCTAAAATTCTAAATTTTTATACTATGTTTTTTTGAATGAATAAAAGGTGTCACAGAAACATAACTGAAAACACAGAATGCACTATAGATATGAACTTTCCATGAATATTTTAGATGTGGGGAAGGATGGCCATGATGATGAATCTTCCATACCTGACAAATGTTGAGGGTTCTGCTAGTGCCTGGAGAGGATACCTAAAGAGGAAAGAACCTTTGTCCCTGCCACTTAAGGAGCTTCCAGTTTAGTTCTGGGAGTGGTTGACACTCAAGATGAGGCCCTTTATCATCACCCACACTGCTGGCCAGGAATTAAAAATGAAACATCACATGGTGCACTGGGTCATTTCAGCATTTTAAAATTGACTTCTTCTATGTTCAACTGCACTCATCTTTTGTGCTAACATTCTCTTACTTCTATCTATTGTTAATAAGTTTATTTTCCTCATTAGATTATAAATTCCCTCATGGCATAGTGTTTTGATATGTACTCAAGTATAATACACACAAAAGAAAAGAAAACACACTTAAAAAAAAACATGTATGAAGTTCAGAAGCAACTGGCAACCAGTTAAAGCAAAATCCAAGATGCAGTGCTGGCATGTATGGTTGGGCAGTTTGTGTACTGCACAAGGATTCTAGATCAATTGAGGCCAGCCAGGGTTCTTTTCACCAAGCCTTGTGCTTGTGATATTGTGCCTGCCTGGTTTATTGGCTTTTGTCTGCCCTGCCAGGGTGCCTGCAGTTAGATATCACCCTCAAGATCTGAACTTTAAATACTTATTAGCAGAGTGACAAAGAATTATCAGCAATTGGTTTTAAAATCTCTAATTCAGGAATCCCAAGGCAGATGCTATAGGGTAGCAAAAAACATCAAAAAAGAAGAGAATACAAGTAGGGCTAAGAGTGGATCATTTCTTTTAACTATACCCACTAAGGGCCCCAGTAATTCTGTGGGGAAGAGAAATGAGAAGTAGATAATCTGAAGTAGATAACTGCTTTCCATTTGTGATTTGTTTGATAGATACTAATGACTATGCTTCTGGTAACTATTTAGTAAACTGATTGCAATTCACATCCACAGTGTGGGTTCTCATTCACAATGATGCCTATTATTGCCTTTATTACCTGAGATGAAGAACACCTGTAAGAATTGTTCTAGAACACACTTCAACTCGAAGGACTCCATGTGGTAATACAATCATGATTCAGGTGTGGGGATGGTTAAACCAGGTAAGCAGAATCATACTGAATGCCTTAGATGGCTTGTCCCAACCGGTTGTGTCTTCTGTTAGGTGAGCTGATACTTCCGCCAGGTACTATTTGCACAGCCAAGGCTGGGAGTCTGCCATGGATCCTGTTCTAGGCACACATGGGAGTAACTGGAGAGGAGTAGTGGGTTTTTTTGCTTTTTTTTTTTTTTGCGGTACGCAGGCCTCTCACTGTTGTGGCCTCTCCTGTTGCGGAGCACAGGCTCCGGACGCACAGGCTCAGCGGCCATAGCTCACGGGCCTAGCCGCTCTGCGGCATGTGGGATCTTCCCGGACCGGGGCACGAACCCGTGTCCCCTGCATCGGCAGGCGCACTCTCCACCACTGCGCCACCAGGGAAGCCCGAATAGTGGGTTTTGAATGGAGCATTAGGAGAGGAAGCTGTTCCAGGTGGAAGTTTCAGGCTGGAGGCCTACAGGGTGAATCTGGCAATTGCTTGTGTTTGATTTGGCCTGCAGAAAGTTTATGTAAATCGGGAGATATCATGGTTGATCAAAACATAGATGCTAACTAGCTTAGCATCTAATATCTTACCCAACATTTTTATTCACTTGTGTGTCCTGTCTGGTCTCTAAAAGCAGTTGAGTTTTTGAATCCCATGAGCATCTGTCTTTGGAAGTAGAAATGGAAAAAGAACAATTACATTGAAAGAGAATGGACAGGAACAATCTTGAAGCGTCTATTGCAGTATTTAGTCATGATGCAATGAGCAGTTGGGAACTTTTTTCAAAATGTTTGAGCTTAGTGAATCTTACTATGTACAACATGATCAAACTGACCCCAAACTATTTCCAGAATGCATGATTTGTGTTTTATGAGTACTGAGTAAATATTATAACCTTCAAGTATACCTCACATGAACAAACAGATGGAATTGTGTCTTTGGTTATGTCCCAGAAGACTTTCTAACTCTTCTAAGGTACTTAGTTTAATAAAGAAAAAAATTTTCAATATTCTTAATGCAACAAAGCAAAAAAGTGTCTAATTCTGTGATCATATTTCTCCAAATTTTGAAGTTAGTGAAACTTACCAGGCCCAGAATCATGAAAATGACCCCAAACTATTTCTATGATGCATAATTTGTGTTCCATAAGATGAGTATTGAGTAAATATTAAAACCTGCAGTTACATCTCATATGGACTTGAACCTATAATGATTTGAAACTGTTCCACAAGATCACTTTTTATTGGGGTGGAGGTTTAAGGAACGCATGAAAAAAAGTTAAGAGCTAGAAACTTCTAGGGGCTACGACCAAAATAATACGTAATTCAGCTACGCAGTATCTTGGTGATTCCAGTCTTACTCCTGTTAGTACTTAGGAGTTAAATATCTGAAAATACAATAGCAGATGCTGTTCTGAAAGAGGATTTAGGGCTCAGAGAACTTCATGAATCTTTCCATGGTAGAAGTGCAAGAAAGAGTCAATATGTGCTCTGAAGGTGTAGTTTATCCACGGTGTCTACAGTTATTGAGGTTTCCTTAAAGCCTCTGTTATTGAAAATTGGGGGATGTTACATATTACTCCATCGTTGCGGAGCACAGGCTCCGGACGCGCAGGCTCAGCGGCCATGGCTCATGGGCCTAGCCGCTCCGCGGCATGTGGGATTTCCCGGACCGGGGCACAAACCCATGTCCCCTGCATCGGCAGGCAGACTCTCAACCACTGCGCCACCAGGGAAGCCCTACTCCATGTATTTTTATGCTTGCTTTTTTTGGTATGAAATTTATTCCAAATTTCTTAGCATCAAGCAAAACTGATATTCTAGGAAGAACACGCCACTGATCCTGTTGACCTCAGCATTCCACTTGCTCTCTGTGTGGCTGGGGTGAGAGAGGTGTGTGAATACCCTAGTTTAAGAAGCATGGTGAATTCGGTAGACCAAAGTGTTCAGAGGTGGAAGCTTTTGCACTGGGACAATTGAATATCAATGAGGTAAGACAAAAGCGCATGCCCAGAGGAGGGCTCCGTTTACATAGCCGCTCTGTCCCTGGCCTTTATCCCAGACCAAACCATCCACACAGGATGCAGTCATTGGGACATTAGACACCTGTCCAGGAGAAAGGGGTCCAACATTTACTAAATGGATGAAAAGAACTTCCAATAGGTTTCAGGTACCAACAGTTTGCCCCTAAAATTTTTGCTCAAGTACAGAACAGACATACAGCAGCACCATAAGCATTCAGCTTCCACTTTTAGCTGACTTCTTTTGCAAAGCTGTTTTCACTTTCTGCCTAAATCTTCCCGCAAAGCGCTGTGGTTAAGTATCCACACATCACAGATGATGTGCTCTGACAGACATGAAGAAGAATTAAAGTGAAATGCATGCACTGTTTAAAATAAAATCATCTATGTCATGAATAAGAAAAACAAAACAGATGGAATTGTGTCTTTGGTCATGCCTCAGAAGAGTTTCAAACTCTTCTAAACCACTTAATTTAATAAAGAAAAAAAAAAAAACACCTCTCAATATTCCAAATGCAATAAAGAAAAAAATCCCAACCTAATTCTATAATTGCACTGGAATTTGGTATCAATAGTTTTAACGTCAGGAATTCACTGATGAAATGACATTTAGGTTTATGGGGTAAATCATTGAGGCAAAATGACCATTGATTTGAATGTCACAGAACTGACAAAGTGGCTTTCTATTAACATACCCCATGCTAAAAGAAGGATCTGGTAAGTGGAACTGTGGTCAAAAAAGGGAAAACCTCATATCAAATTGGGTCAAGCACATCTGTAGTTTTTTCGACACAAGTGTTCAGTTCCTCAGAAAAACATTCCAAGCAAACAATTCTTCACAGACTATTTCTCTTTCCTAGAATGAAAGAGGGGTACACTTGATGCAATCACTTGCTTAGCTCAGAGCCACAGAAAAGTCGTCTTGAGGTTGCTTTCTCAATGGAATGCTTCAACTTGACATCAACAGGAAAGCCCAATCAGTCTTTGATTGGAAGTGCTGGAAACCTTCCCCCCAAATGATTGGCGGCGGGGGGAGGAGGGAAGAGAAGGGAAGGATTTACTCAAGACCAGGGGAGACGAATAAACAAGTGTCATCACAGTTTCCTGCAGGAAAGTGGAAAGATTAGCCTGGTTTATATTGAGATGAGGATAGAGCTTAACACAGGTTGTAGTTGATTAAACAAAAGTGAATCATTGCGCTGCTCCATCTAGATAATCTTTAGCCATTATGTTTCATAATAACAGAAATCTCAAGCTCTCAGTGAGCGCCTGATTTCGTCAATGAAGAGGTAGAGCTCAAAGCCTGCCATCTTTGGGGTCCCCTCACCTCCACAGTATTTTCACTCCCTTCCAACTTTAAAAAATAATACAGAAGATAATATTACAAATCCCAGTCGAGCTTTTAACTCATGCATTAGGAAGCTCAGGATCATTTTCAGGGTCTTGGGAGAAAAGTCTCTCTTGCCAAGTGTCCTTGGGGGGCCCTTGTTACTGGAAGTTGGCATTTTGCCAGATGCTGCAATGAAGCTTTATAAAAATAGACAAGATCAATGGACTTTTAGTGCAGTATCGTGCCAGACTTTACATTTTCAGGAAATTATTTTTTTAACCTAGCTGAGAGTCAAGTCAATTTGTGAATTAGTTGAAAGGATGGCTCAATATGGGGGTGGGGCTGGGAGGGTAAGGCATCTGACATTTTAAGTCAGAAAAGCCTGCCACACAAAACAGATTTCTCTTGGCAATCAAGATAACTTAACAACCATAAACACATTGTCAGAGGGAAAAATTACACTTTGTTCTAACACAGATTGTGTACAGATGACTGATTGTTCTTTCAAGTTCAAGCACAGAAAGACTGTTTATATATATCAACTTCTGACCCAGGCATGCAGAACAGTCTCAGAGGTCTGAGGAGGGATGGCTGAAGAGCTTTTGGAGATGTCTTCGTAAGGGATATAGCATAATGGTCATGGGGTGTATACACAGCCCATATTGCTGAGAATCTGAGTAAAGTTGCTGCCATAGATAATTTGCGATATTTGTTCACTTATTATTATACCCCCCACCAAGGATAGAACAATTGCAGTTTTAAAAATGTATTTCGTTTTGCTTGGTTTATTTGGCATAGACAGAATGTGTTTACCTGTTTCTGTGGGATGTCTGTATCACTCCAAGGATGCTCTCAACTGATACCCCATATTTTATTATGATGATTTCATCAAATTCTCAGATCTCTGATCTTTCAGATAGTAAACATAAGATGTATTTTGTGAAAGACAATTGAAAACTGTCAAGCACTATATGAAACCCAAGGTATTACTAATTATTTACTATTATCATTATAAATGTTTTCAAAAATAAAAAGTACAGTAGAAGTTTTAAAATTCACCTGAGACCATGGATCAACTAAGCCAGGATTGTTTGATCAATAGTTTTTATTTTTATTTAGTGAGTGTGGAGGGGAGAGGAGAGTTACCCAACTCTCCAGCAATTTGGAATTATTTACTGCAACAAATGCATTAATCCATTATTGATTTATTGAGTACCTTTGATGTACACAGCACTGTTGGATATTTCTGACAAAACAGCAAGTAGTCCCTGCGTTCCAAAAGTTTGTAAGCTGGTCGTACAGAAAAGACCCACTTGTGCTCACAGATACATAAACACACATGCTAACCATTAAACAACAGTACAAGACAGTAGTACAAATAGTGAAGGAGTAAGAGTAAACAGTGGTGTATGAATATCTATTTTCATTATATATTTGGATAAATCACAGAAGGGAGATTTGTGTGTGTGTGTGTGTGTGTGTGTGTGTGTGTGTGTGTGCGTGCGCGTGTGGCTGTACCTTCTTGGCATCTCTTTTTATAAGCCTAAAGATGTACTCCTAAAGGCCTGCTGAAAGGGGAGACAAATGTTTATTGAGCTCATGCTATGTGCCAGGCACGTGGGCAAAGATTACCTTATATAGTTGTCAGAACAATAACTGAAGTAAGTGTTATCATGAATTCCATTTTACGGACCTGGAAAGTGAGCCTCAGATACTAAGCAAGATAACCAAGTTGCCCCAGCCAGCAAACGGTAGAACTAAACTTTGTATTTTTCTTTTTCTTTTTTTAAATTGAGATATTGATATAATTAGCATATAATATTACGTTAGTTTCAGGTGTACAGCCTCATGATTCAATATGTATATATTGTACATATTGCAAAATGATCACCATGAGAAGTCTGAACATCCATCACCACACAAAATTACAACTTTTTTTCTTGTGATGAGACTGTTTAAGATACACCCTCTTAGCACCTTCAAATATACAATCCAGTATTATTAACGATAGTCACCGTGCTGAACATTATATCCCCAGGACTTGGTTCATTTTATAACTGGAAATGCGTACATTTTGACACTCTTTGTTCACCTTGCTCACCCACCCACGCCCTGAATCCATGTTTTTCTAAGTAAAAACCCTCTTGTCTTTTTCCCTCTGCCAGTGTTTCTTCATATATTTACAGACATGAATTAGAGCCACTGGGGAGAGGGGCGAGGGGAGGAGAATGTTTGGTAAAGTCAGATTATTAGGTCCCCACACTGGCTGAACCACAATCACACTGGAATTGAGAACTGCTGGTCTGCACAATGTAGCAACTGCTTTGGGGACTTAGATATTTTGTGCTTCGTGGAAACACGGTTATCTGGGATGAAAGGAAAAAACAAATCTCAATTCATTGCTCCTCGAGCTGAGGTCACTTGAGCTCAATTCTCTTCAGTTTTCACTACAATTTTTCAAGACTACAAATAAATGAGCAAGTAAAAATTCTATTTCTTTCCTGAGGAAAAATAGAGGGATTCCCTTGTGAGCAGCTGGTGTTGGAAGGATGCTGCAGCTCTGCAAGATACATTTCCAGGTGGTTAATTGAAACCTAATGTGTATCTCATCCCCGTTCTGGAGCCTTCCCTCTCATGTCCCTTTTATGCAGGGCTCTAAAGCTCAACATAAATTTAGCCAGAATTTATTATAGAATGAAAGAAGTTTCTTCATTAGATTTTGGGATGAAATGAGAGTTAACTGTAGCAAAAAGATTTTCATCTATTTTATAGGATTCTAATGGGAGATAACAGATAATTGGAAACTCATTCATAGATTCAATGAATCCTAAGACTGAATGGAAATGTGATTATGCCTACTTGAGAAAAGGTATTCATGAAATATTTATGTTCATTACTCTTTCTCTGAGCAGAAGAATACTTAAGACAAGCTCTATCTTATTCTGGGGAAAAGGATTCTGGAACTGAAACATAGGTTTTTACTTGAACTGACTCCTTTAAAATGTAAATTTGATAAATTAATTGAGTAATAGTAGTAGTAGGTACTATTTATTAGGCAGTGGCCAAAGGGGTTAGACACTGAACTAATCATTTTATTGCCATATTTCATTGAGAATTTGATTATTTTATGTTGTCATTCAGTGTTGATTCCTGGCACCTGACTCTTTTATGCAAAGAACGATATTTCATTTTGTATCACAATAAGATATTTCAATTTATACCTAAATTATAGCATCTTAGGAACTTTCACATGCATTCTTATTTTATTATTAAAATTAATAATAACGCTCAGAATTTTGGTCAAATTTAATCCCCATGAAAGTCTGGCAAGATAGGTACTATGCACATATTACAGGTGATGAAACTAAGGCTTAGGGAAATTAAAAGGCAAAACCCAACGATTCTGTAATCTTAGCTTGCCTCACCTAGAGGACTTGTTAAAACACAGCGCTAGGCTGCACCTCCAGAGTTTCTGGCTCAAAATATCTTGGATCGCTTCAGGAAAACTACTGCTCTGTGCACCTAGAGTTAGACATTACATTTTTATATATATATATATATATATATATATAAAATCACATTTTAGAACCCTATTATTCAAGAATATTATATTACTTAACACCATATTTTCCTTAAAATAAAAATTTTCAAATTATATTGTTATTTGTGCTGCAGGGTAGGCCATGATACATACTTGATGCTCAGATTACATAGGAGAAAGGCAGCCCATTACTGGGAAAAGAGACCAAATGAAATATTAGATTATAGAAAGTATACCCATTTGGGGCAGGTTGGGGGAATGGGTGGGTAGCCTATCAGACATTTGTTCTGTATACATTTCATGTCTATGTTCCAAACGCTTTTCCTACTTGTCTCATTTTGGGTCAGCAGCCTGTGCTTTTTATTTTTTATTTTTTCCTTTTTTTTTGCGCTACTCAGGCCTCTCACTGCTGTGGCCTCTCCCGTTGCGGACCATAGGCTCCGGACGCGCAGGCTCAGCGGCCATGGCTCACGGGCCCAGCTGCTCCGCGGCATGTGGGATCTTCCCGGACCGGGGCACGAACCCGTGTCCCCTGCATCGGCAGGTGGACTCTCAACCACTGCGCCACCAGGGAAGCCCTACCGCTATTCTTTTTTTTTTTCCAGCCTGTGTTTTTAAAAATCATGGAAATTAAGAATAGGATAGACCAAGGCCATCATCTATTTCATCATCCTGTCAGTCTAGAGTCACTATCTGGTGTTTTGTCCATTTCCACCAAAATTACTTGATTGTGAAAAATGAGGAAGTGTGATATTTAAAGAAAAAAGGATACTTGGAAGAAAATATTTTTCAACAAAGCAGTGAAGAGTAAAGAAAGCATTTGTCGATCTCTCTGCCACTGAGAACTGGGAGAGTATCAGTTTTCCATCTGCCAACAACATTCATGCTTTCTCCATGCTAATCAACTCACCTCGGAAGTGTCTACTATGGCTTCTTATGCTGTAGGAAGCTGGAAGACACAGTAGCATTTCTGTATTGTCACCATCGCTATGCACAAGTGCAGCTGTGTTAATGCCAGATGTAACTTTTCTTTCTTCTCCACAGGGCTCTCTTGGACATCTGTTGTGTCTTGTATATCCATCATTTTATTTCTAGTCTTTAAAAACAGCACCCTCATTTTTCTTTTTGAAATGAGTGGGGTTGACCCCAACCTGTGGCTCCAGGAAAGAGGCAGTTGGCCTGTGCCAGACCAAACAGAACCTTCCAGAGACTTTTTCTTTCTTTTTGTTGCACATCCCCAACTGGTAGAATGTGAGCTGGGTGCTCCTGGGTTACTATCACACGGGAGAGAGCCTGCTTGAGAAGGATGGGACGGAGGAAAGCAAACAGATTCCGGGGATAAATAGAAAGCTTCCTGATGACGTTGCTTTATAACCTGAATCCCAGATGTGAAGCTATACATTTTGTTTCCTTTTTTTTTTTTTTTTATCTTTTGGCTTGAATTTTTTGAATATAGTTGTAATTACTGACCTAACTTCTAGAAAGTTAAAGCAGAATGAATTACAAGCACTCCAGCATCAAAATAAGCAAGGCTGTTTACTAGTGAGAATACTAGGTTCAGAGACCTGGGATCTGGTCCTGGTTGTGCCATGGAGTAAAGTTCTTTAGGGACATTATCTGTTGGTGTCACAGCATCTTGAGTTCTTTCTCATTCACACCAAGCTCACAAGATGTTTTCCATTACAGATGAAATTGTCATGAAGAGGCTTCTGGGGAAATTTCTGAAAATGGCCAGGGAAGAAAAGAGTCAACTGATGTTCGAAGGGCAGAAAAGAGATGTGACAAGGCAGAAGTTGTAGGATTGGTGTCATAAGTGAGTAACAGACAATGGAATCATTTTCCGTGATACAATACTGTAGCTCAGTTTACCTCAAACAATGGCTGCAATGGAAAAACCCAGGATAAAAAGCAAAACAGGCAATAAACTCTGGAAACACAAAAGGGGATATCCATATCTATTACTAGTACTTTTTTAAAAAATTTATTTATTTTATTTACTTATTTTTGGCTGCGTTGCATCTTCGTTGCTGCATGCAGGCTTTCTCTAGTTGTTGTGAGCGGGGGCTCTTCGTTGCGGTGCGTGGCCTTCTCATTGCGGTGGCTTCTCTTGTTGCAGAGCATGGGCCCTAGGGTGCACAGGGCTTCAGTAGTTATAGCACGTGGGCTCAGTAGCTGTGGCTCACAGACTCTAGAGCGCAGGCTCAGTAGTTGTTGCACACGAGCTTAGTTGCTCCGCGGCATGTGGGATCTTCAGGGAGCAGGGCTCGAACCTGTGTTCCCTGCATTGGCGGGTGGATTCTTAACCACTGCGCCACCAGGGAAGCCCTATTACTAGTACTTTTTAATTTTAATTTTTTTTTGGCCGTACCACATGTGGGATCTTACTTCCCCGACCAGGGATCAAACCCACGCCCCCTGCAATGGAAGTGTGGAGTCTTAACCACTGGATCACTGGGGAAGTCTCTAGGAATTTTATTTTTGGTGGGATACGTGTTGTTGCTAAAGTGTCAGAAGCAAAAGAGACCAAATATTAGAAACAGAGAGAAGCCAACATAAACCCTCTCTAAAAGAAGGGCCTTTCAAGGTCCTTCAATATTTTAGATATGAGATTCAAAGAGTTTTCATAAAGCTGAATTGTCACATTTCACATAAATTTTTTCACTTAATTTTTTTTATTGAATGAAAGATTCTTTAAATTCTATAGTGCTTTAAAATTTTCAAAATTTCATACACGATTTCATATAATCCCATAATAAACCTCTTTTTTCCCCCACCCATATTTTGCTCCTGCCCCCTTCCCTCTCCCCATGGTAACCACTAGTTTGTTCTCTATCTCTGAGCTTCTGCTTCTTTTTTGTTTTATTCACTAGTTTGTTTCATTTTTTAGATTCCACATATAAATGCTATCATACAGTATTTGTCTTTCTCTGTCTGACTTATTTCACTTAGCATAATGCCCTCCAAGTCCATCCATGTTGCTGCAAATGGCAAAATTTCATTCTTTTCAAATTTTTATCAGAGCCCTGCCCTTGGGACCTTGGCGAATATTTAACAATTGGACCTCTAGGGTGGAGGTGCGGAAGCTGATTAGTGGTATTTGCTGGGTTTGGTGGTATAAATACTTCTCCCGTGACCAATTTCAAGCTACCAACCTGATGTCAACTAACTCATACAATTTCTGAAAATTTACCAGTTTTCTCTGATATGAGCTAACTCCAGCCTACACTGAAGTTACAGAGTGGAAATGCTAATTATCTTTGGTTTTGTGTATGCATTTAAGGGGTAGCTATGTGGTCCTCCCTGAGGGTTCAGATGCGAATCAGAGACTGTAGAGCTCCAGAAAGAAAGGATATGGATTCCTCTGATGTTCTGTTCCCAAGCAGGACTGTTCTGATACCACTGAATGTTATGCTTCAGAAGAGAATTTTGACTGTGGAGGTCACAGGGCATGACCGCAGGATCGTTTTAATACTGTAATCCACACAGGCAGAATTAGTGTGGTATGCAGCCCACTCTGATGTTTCAGGTGCTGGGATTCTGAACACAAAGGTAGCCATTGTGGGAAGAGGGAATGGTGCAACCTTTGTAAAGAAGAGAAGCATTCGCCCTGGGGCAGGAGAGAATAACAAGGGGATAAGGGGGTGGAGGTACCTTCACCAGTCCCAGACCTGAAACAAGTTTAAACAGAGCAGGTAGAGAATCCACCAGTACCAGATGATGAAGCAGCCCATGAAAGACACGAGAAAAGAAGGAAAGGGTGGGGATGATTTAGAAGTGGCAGCTGCAGGTAGAGGGACAAGGAAGAAAAGAAAGGAACAAAAAGAAGGAAAGAAGAAGCCACAGGAAATGGGCAGGAGCGACTGTCACCTGTCAAGAATGTGGGTCAGCCATCTCAGGGAGGCACAGGTGGGATTGTGTTAGGGAGGCTGATTGCACAAATGGGATGAGGGACTTTTCAAGGGAAATTGATTGAGACACATTGTAAACTTCCTATGAGCAGATATGAATCTATATATGTGTGTATACATATATATTTAATGTTAGTCATTTCACCCAGGCGAGAGTCAAAGCCCACACTGCACTCACAGACAAAAGAGAAACAACTACCCCCAAAGTGAAGATACAAAAATCCCAATGTTTGGGATGGAAGTTGATGAAATGCAAGCTTGATTATTTTTTTAGAGGGAAAAAAGTAGAAATTTCTGCTACTCTTCAAATCTTTCCACTTATAACTTGGTCATGATAATGCCCAAATGCCCCAAACTAAAGGGACAGTGGATATTCTCAAAGAAAAAGTAGCTCAAGTAAGATGTATCTTTGGCTTCCACTGAAGGTAAGAAGAATGGAGATTGAGCAAGATGCCTGGGTAGCTTTTAAAAGAAGAAAGAATAGATGACTTTGGGGGCTGGGGTTTGCACAAGAAAAAGACTGTTTTGAAAAAACAAATGCTGTTTGCTCTTGGGGACAGCTATTCTGGCTGGGCTCCTTTTGGACTTGAAGGTAGACACATGGCAAGCAATAAACTTCCTACTTCACACAGAGATATGAATCTGTTAAACTTATAAATTATGATATATATACAAAGAATAATCCAACTGATGTCTCTCACCCACCTCCCCCCCAAAAAAAGGAGAAAATAAAAATCTGCTTACCCAGGTACGTTCACAACAAAGATGTTAGGGAACCTGTGTTTCCTCCCACCCCCAAACTTACATCTGAAAAATATTTATGGACTTCATGATAGAAAGAAATCAAAGACTTTTAAATGCAAACGCATGGTAACTCAGGAAGACAATGTTAAAAGCCAGATAGAAATGCTGCAAACTTGGCTCAGGCAGAATTGAATTTCAGCCCAAACCTGGCTTCCAAAATTCTTTGCTACTTTGGACAAGTTGCATACTCTCCCCAGCCTGTCTTTAATAAAATGCAGAAACTGGGTCAGATGCATAAGGGTTCTGTTCGGCATGAAACTGACAAAGCACTCTACAATCAAGGAAGACCCAGTCTCTCAAAATATAAAGTAAATAATTCATTTTAAAGTTTAATTAATTCAGTTAAAATATATAAATAATGCATGAATAAATGTTATGTATACAAATTTTAAATAATACAAAATTATTTAGAAAACAAAATTCTCATATACATACCTCTCCCCCATCTCATTTCCCTCAACAAAGGTAACCATCACTCATGGTTTACTGCGAATCCTTTCTGGTTCTTTTTCTATTCATTTATATATAAGATCATTTTTACATTTTTTTACTATTGAAGCAATGTAGTCACATTGGATGGAATTCAAAAACTAGAAGAGCAGAGAAGAAAAGAACACCCATAAGTGTCACCCAATACAAATTCAGTGTCCAATTTCATATATTTTCTTCAAATTTTTGCCTATGCATAATTATCCATAATAGTAATAATACATGAAAGAAAAGTATCCAATGCTTGGGTCGAAAATTAATATGATTGTGTATTCTGTTTTGGGGTTATATTTTAGTACTACTCAGTTGTTTTAATAGTGCATCTATTAAGAGTCAGACATCTGAGACATAGAGAAATGAATTTTGTTTTTAAGAAATGGAAAATATGAATAACTGAGCCCTTTTTAGGATACTTTTAGATGGATGGTAAATGTATTAGAAAAAAAACAAAAGCAATGATTAAGGTCAGAATTAGAGAATTACAGAATCCTAGTGCTCAGAGGACATCTTGGTGACACCTACCCCATGTTTCTTATTCTATAGATGAGAGAGTGTAAGCTTGTGGAGGTTTTCCCAAGGTCACACAAGTAATAAGTGATAAAGCCAAGGTTAGACTTTCTTCTCACCCTTACTCCCTGGTCCCTTCTATTTTTTCCCCAGTAAAATACATGTTTCCAAGGGAGACATCTTCAGGGCTAGAAGGACCTGGATCTAGGTAGTCCCTTTTAGAGAAGAGCTTTTAAACCAGTAGCCCCAGATTAAATCTGACCCATACAGTGTTTTTCAAAAAATAAAACAGAACAAAAGTCTTTTAAAGAATTCATTCCCAACATTTGAAAATGCAATTTTTGACTTTTCTTGAAACATCCCAAGATCTCCCTATGGCACATGGCAGCCATAGGGAGGGATTTCTTTGGACCTCTCATGCTCTCTCCCATGCATCACAGCCCTCACCTGCCAGCCTCACTCCCACAGGGCTCCTACCTGGACCTCATCCATGGAAGGGCATGTTTTTGAGAGTGAAAGTCTTGGAAAATAATACTTATGTTGAAACAAGAAACAAACCCCAGGACTGTTCCAGACAAATTGAAACATATTGTCATGCTGTAGACATCTGAGTGACAGAATCCTGCTTTAGACCCTCAGGACACTGTGTTGGTGCTCTGTCTCAGCTCACACACAGGTCACCTCTAGCAATGGCTCTCTCCTCGTGCTCCTCCTTCTGCCTCCTCAGAAGCTGTCTGGTGCCCCTAAGAGTCACAGAGAGCAGAAATAGTGCAGGTACATTTGGGTAATCTATTTATAAGGGAAGAGTTGATTGGCAAAATATTAGAACTGCAATTTCTTTATCAGCAAGTATTTCTGGAGTGCCACTACTTGGTAGACATTTTGAAAACCACAAGGGAACATAAGGTGTATTTCTGCTTTTTAAACAGCTTAGAATTGAGCTGAGAAGATAAGCTCTTAAGGGAGAGAGAGAGATGAGGTCAAAGCAACCAGTGGAGTGGGAATGTCCCTCCCTGCATTGTCATGTCCTCCAAAGGCTGCACTCAGGTGGCCTTGAAGCTCCCCCCTTGGTGACCAATGGACCCTGACTTCCTGTGGATAATGTGATGTAGAGCATGCAGGGTGATTGGCTCTGGGCCAGAGAAATTCAGGGGAGTAGTTGGCTTAAGCTTCTCCATGACAATGGTACCATCTTAACCCCAAACACTTAAAATAAAAGGTACCTTTTTCCTTATCAAATTAACAAATGTTAAAACATGCTCAATTACCTAAGGCCTCATGAGGTGGGCACTTTCATACACTATTCATGGGCGATAATTTGGCAACAGGATCAAGAAAATATATAAATAGATCCATAGATAGAAAGATGGAAAAAAGGGAGAAAAGAAGAAAAGAAAGAGAGAGGGAGGGAGGGATGGAGGGAGGGAGAGAGGGAAGACTAGAAAGAAAGAAAGAAAGAAAGAAAGAAAGAAAGAAAGAAAGAAAGAAAGAAAGAAAGAAAGAAAGAAAGAAAGAAAGAAAGAAAGAAGGAAAGAAAGAAAAAAAAGAAAAAGAAAGGAAAAATACTATATAGTGGTATTTTTGTGTATTTTTCAACTGTACGTAGGTGGTATCATACTGTAGATATGTAGCAACTTCTTTAAGCTGCTTTTTTTATTTAGGTATTAAGTACCATATTAAATATTCACCGAGTATAGTTATATGTATATATCTCATTCATTCACTTTACTTTTTCTTATCCATTATATGTTTACCTTTATGCAAAAGCTGTATTCATTTAAAGTGTACAATTCATTGAGTTGTACACACTTACGAATCCACCAGCAAAATCAAGATATGACATTTCATCGCAGCATAAAGATTCCCCATGCCTCTTTTCCTTTTGTCCCTAGAGCAAGGCAACCACTAATTTGCTTCTTGTCACTATTGCTTAGCTTGCATTTTATATAAATTAAATCATACTGTATGTGTTTCCCTGTGCCTGGCTTCTTTCCCTCAGCAAATTGATTAAAAACTCATTCATGTTGCATGTTCCAGTAGGGTTTTCCTTCTTATCGATGAGTGGTATTCAAATGCATGGACAGATCCTATTTTATTTATCCATTCACCTATTAAAGACATCTAGGTTGTTTCCAGTTTTTGGCTATCATGAACTAAGCTGCTGGGGACATTCATGTCATTGGGTGGAACTGTTTTTATATTCTCTTGAGGAAATGCGAAGGGTCACATGGTAAATATATGTTTAACATTTTAAAAACTGCCAAACTATTATTTTTTTCTGGCTCCATTTTCTCTCTCTCCCTACTGTGGCTCTCTTTACTTGTATATTCTACTTTTCTCAATAGTCTCACAGGTCCTGAGACTGTCTTTTTTTTTTTTTTTTCAATTTCATCACTGTCTTCTTCAGATTTTCTGTTTTTCAATTTGTTTTCAAGATTTTATATTGAAGTTGATTCACACTTCTGTCATCTCCACTTTTCTATTATGGTCATTCTTTTTTTTTTTAACTTTAGATATTGTAGCTTTAGTACTTTTTCAAATTTTCTATTTGTTTGCTGAGACTTCCTATTTCTTAATTCATTTTAAGTTTATTTTTCTTTATCTTACTGATCATCATTATAGTTAGTGCATGAAAATCTTTGACAGTTTCAGTGTTTGGGTAATCTTATTGTTGACATCTGTTGATTATCTTTTCCCTTGAAAATAGTTTACACTTTCTTGGGTTTTTTTATGTTGAGAGTATTTTGGGATATTGGGAACGCTACACTGTGTTAACTCTGGGTTCTGTCATGTTGCTCCAAAAGAAGTATTGATGTTTTTGTTTTAGGAGGCAACGAACTTGGTTAGACACAAATTTCAGGATGTCATGCATGAGCTCAGTGAAATTTTTATCCTTAGTTTTTAGTGCTTTCAGTTTGTGTCCGCTTAGTTCAGGGGTCAGCCAGAGGTAGGTTGCGTTTACACACAGAGGTCCCCTTCCCTAGCTCTTTCATTTCTGAAACTCGCCCTGTTTGTTTTTTTTTGTTTGTTTGTTTGTTTTGCGGTACGCGGGCCTCTCACTGCTGTGGCCTCTCCCGTTGCGGAGCACAGGCTCCAGACGCGCAGGCTCAGCGGCCACGGCTCACGGGCCCAGCTGCTCCGTGGCATGTGGGATCTTCCCGGACCGGGGCACGAACCCGCGTCCCCTGCATCGGCAGGCGGACTCTCAACCACTGCGCCACCAGGGAAGCGCAATCGCCCTGGTTTTAACTGCCTTCTTTCACACTTGCCCCAACCAAAATTGATCTGTCCTTGCCACTGCTGCTGCCACCATGACCACTACTTTCAAGACAAAGCCCCCAAAAGACAGAGAACTCATTCTACGCTAGTCACTTTCTTCAAGTTTTGACTGCCTTCCAAAGTCTCCTTGCTTTAGTCAAATCACCAGAGCCTTCAGGTAGTTGTTTTTTGTCCAGAGTTTATAGGTGTCATTTATGAAAGAATCAGTTTTTTAGGAGCTTACCCATCCATAGGCTCATATATTCATTTAAACTATGGTGTAGTATTCTGAGGACTGGCCATGCCCTTATTTATTTATTTCTTCATCTATTGATGCAATTGTTGCTGTTTTTGATTTTCAACTGTACGAATAATGTAGAGTAAATCTGAATTACACATGTGTCTTTATGCATTTGCATTGGAGGGTATATTTGGGGTCTTAAGCATGACCATCTTCGACTTTACTAGATACTGCTAAATGATTCTTCAATATATTTGTAGCAACTACACTTTCAACAGGAGATTTGCAACTTCCCATTTTATCCACATCCTAACCAATATTTGGTATTCTCAGTTACTTCAATTTTTAGTATTCATATGTGGGGAATGTTGTCTGATTGCTGTTTTTATTTGCAATTCCCTAATTACTGGTGCAGTTGAGCAAATGTTTCTTTATTGACTATTTGTTTTATCTCTCCTGTGAATTGTCGGTTCATAACTTTTTTTCATTTTTCCATTAGATGTTTGTCTTCTTACTGATTTGTAGGGATGTTTCATATATTTCCTGTTTTCTAGTTATTTGCATTGCAAGTATCTTCTTTCATTCAGTTGCTTACCTTTCAAACTTTACTCATGGTATGGTTTCTAATAAAGAAGTTTTATATTTTGATGGAGTCAGGTTTATCACATTTTATGAGCTCTAGTTTTGATGACTTCTTTAGGAAATCTCTCTCTTTTTTACATTATGCATTCAAATATATTTCTGAACACCTATTTATGTTCCAGCCACTCTTCTAGACACTGGAGAATATGCTAGTTAAAAAAAAGTTGTAGGAAAAATAGAAAATAAACACATAACCTGATTAATATAAAAAATAATGTCAGGTAATGAAAACTGCTATAAAGAAAAATAAAATAGCACAAAGGTAACATAGCAACAGAGTTAAGGGAACAGTCTTTGGCCCCAGACTACCTGGGTTTACATCCTGGCTCTGCCACTTACTAGCTGAGGGCAGTAATTTTAACCACTGTGTGCCTCAGTTTCCTCACTTATACAATGAGGAAGATAACAATGTTTAGTTGAGAGTATTGTTTTGAAGAATTAAATGTATGATTTAATTATACTATAATATACTATACATAATATATATTATACTACACTATACATATACTATATATACATATATAGTTTAGATAATAAATATGATATATATTTTATATAATAATAAAATAAGATAGTAAAAATATTTAAATATATATTATTATAAAAGTAATATATAATAAAACATATATTATACTATGCTATACTATATATTCATATATATTTCATATGATATATAAATAATAAAACATAAATAATATGTAATAAAATATATATCCTATATCTTATATGATATAAAATGCCTAGAACATAGTAAGCTCTATATCAATGTTTGTTAAATTACACAAAATACAATGAGATAATACTAGATAATAGAAAGGGTTCTTTATTATAGATTCCTTATGAAAAACTTGACCAAGGAGGTAACATTTGAGTAGAGACCTGGATGAAATGAGCTGGGAAAATCCTTTATGCTCATGATGTAAAAAGTTAAGATCTTATCCTATAGTTCCTTTTAACAACTTAAATTTTATTTTTTCATTGTTTGTTTTTAAATCCATCTGGAGTTTAATTTCATGCATGGTGTGAAGTAGGGATATAATTATATTTCCTTCCATGTGTGAAGCCAGTTGTGCCAACAACATTTACTGACTAGTCCATTCTTTTTTCCCAATTTAGTAATTTCGTACATATTTATGACAGTGTGTACTTATTTGAGGACCCACCGATCTCTTTGACTGTCACTGTGCCAATACCATGCAGTCTTAATTACTAATGCATAGTAAGCATTGGTATTTTATAGGGCAAGTTCTGGCCATCTTCCAACTTGCTGAGTGTTCTTGTTCATTTATATCTTCATCTATATTTTAGAATCTCTTTGTTAATACCATGAAGATTCATATTGGAATTGTTTGCAATCACATTGAGTTTGGTGGAGAATTGACACCTTGTCAAGTTTTTTCTTCTATGAAAATGGTATACACACACAAGCATTTATTAAATTCTCATTTTATGACAATTTTTAAAATTGTCTACATAAAATTCTTCTATACTTTTGTTAGCATATTCCTAGGTATTTTTTAGTTGTCATGGCTAATATAAATGTCTTTTTACAATTCTGTTTTCTAATTAGTTATTGCTAGTGTATAGAATTTAATAAATTTTGATATTTATCTTATATTCTGCAAATGTGTTAAACTTTCTTACTATTTGTAATAGTTTATTTGTAGAATCCCTAGGTTTTGCTGTAAAAATAGCCAGGATGTCTGTAGATAATAACACTTTTTCTCTTCCTTTTCTAATCATATACTTCTTTAGTTTTTATAAAAGGTGATGAGAGTCTCCATTATAATGCTGAATTAATGGGAAGTAGAAGGCATCCATATAGTGTTCCTGATTTAATGGAAATCCTTTGAAAATAACATCATTTCTGTTGACCATCAGTCTATCCCTTTCCCTAACCCTCTGCACAAGTTTGATGTAACTTGATGTGGGTTCTTCCTTCCAACTTGATGACGATCCTATAATTTCTTCTGGGAAAACATACATTATTTCATATTTGAATAAAGTAATAGATTGTCATCTATTTATTAACATTTTGAATACATTAATTTATTCCTCATACAATATCCTATAGTTTAGTAGGAGTAGTATAGTTCATTTTTTCTGAATGGCTGAATAATACATTTAACCATTTCTCTATTACTAGATATTCACTTGGTTTTCCATTGGAAGTCACTACAAAATAAACAACTAACTTTGCTGTAATATTCTTATTTATACATGCTTTATTTTTATAGGATATATTTCCAGAACTGTGATTTCTGGGTGAAAGGCTATGCATAGTTTTGATTAGAAGATATGTTGTCATGTTTATTCTTTTAAAATTTTTAAATATTCACAGTTCTAAACAGCAATATATAAAAGGATTCCTTTATATTAAATTTCTGACAAAAATACGTTCTCTTTATTTTTAACATATTGACTTTTAGAAATTGTATTTTATTATTATATTTCTCTAATATCTAGCAAAGGTTGAAATCTTTTCTTACCTATTTGCTGCTGGAATTTCTTCTTCTCTGAATTGCCTATTAGTAGTATTTAAGTTTCTGTTTGGTCATATACTTGTCCATCTGTAAGATTCTGGTTTACAGATGGACTAGAATTTAAGGTGCTTCTAATATACACCAGTTTAAAAATGGACTAATTCTGGAGTGTTTATAATATGTTGTATCAGGATCTAGATTATAATTTAATGCGTATTTATTTTCTAAAAGTGATTGAGTTGTTACACTTTATGTATATGTTAGGCTAACTTTAAAAGTTTTATAAATGACAGTTTGTTAGTTCTATGAAATTCTAAAGCCTACTTAAATGCCATCACTGATGACTTTTACTTCTTTTATGGATTGTTTTAACAAATTCTTCATCACCAATACTTGTGTTGTCACAGAGGATGATATAGCACAGAAAACAATGAATACCGTGAATCCAATTCAAAAAATTATTCAGAAGAAATAGTTTGAAGGTGGACATCCTAAAAATGTCTATACAAATTTATTTGCTTATATTTTCCTTTTCCTATAAGCAATGAGGGATTTATGGTAAAAATCCATGCATATGAAAGCTAAAACTATCTTTAAATGACTGTCAAATATCAATTCCAATTGAAGAGAATATATATTAACATTTTGTCACATGCATTGCACATATTTTTCACAATCTATTTTTTTCATTTGGTTTTGTTTGTTGTGTAGTTTGACTTACCAAAAAAAAAGTAAACTCGTATGTGTCCATCATTTTCTTTAGGAAAAAAAAAATCCTTAATTATATTTGCTGTAGGCATTTATTTGGTGGCTTTTATCAGATAAAGCACATTCTTCCTATTCGTAATTTGTTAGGAATTTTATCAAATGATTTTCCTGCATTTACGGTTTTTCACTTTTACTCTCTTAATTTTTTAAATTAAATTGGATTTATGACATTGAATAACTGTAGCACTCCTTAATCAAGTTACTTGATTTTGATGTTTTAAAATATACTGCTGTGTACTCCTCTTGTCCCAATCGGCATCATGGCGTATCCTCATAAAATGAAACCAGTAATTATCACTCTTTCTTTTCTTGGGTACACTTTCTATGAGATAGAAATTGGCACTGAAAATCTTTTCTGGTGTCAGAGAAACTAAAGAAGTTGCTTTAAAGAGAAATAAAAATTGTATTATCTTGTTTTCTCAGATTATATCTTAAAAGACAACGGAGGTTAGAATATGTGGTTTTAAAAATCTTATAACCATATTCCTTAGAGAGGGGGTTTCTTCATATGAAGTGAGTACGATAGTCATCAAATTCTTTATGTGAATTTAACTGGTGGTCTTATTTGATTTCAATTCTTGTTCTAGACTTTAGTTCTAAAGTTAAGGGGAAGACTTTTGTGCTATATGTATCTTAGAGGTAAAACATTGACACAAAAGATGCTCAGGTAGCTGTAAGGTATCATTAATTTTACTGCTATTAGACAAAGATAATTTTCTTTTAGTCAGTCGATGATGACTTTATGTAACTTCACCCAACATTCCAACAGCCCCCTTTCCATACTGGAGTAAAGGAAGTCACTGAGAGATTTTAAGCTTTGTTATTCCAAGCACGACACAAGAGAAATAAAACATGTCTGATGGAATATTTGGATGCTGATTCTTAAGTGAGTAAGTAGGTAAAGATTATTATTATACTGGGAACTCAATTTTATCCCCACTCTGCTGTCTTAAGGTCCAAAAATTCCTGTTGATGTTATATAATTTTTTAATCATTGGGGAGATTAAAGATTATATTTTTCCTTACCATTTATTAAGTATCGCTATTTAAGTTCTATGTACATTCTCAGCTAATACTCACAAGATCCTGTAATATGTATTACTGCAACCATTTGGCAGATGAGGAAACTGAGGTTCATGGTGATTAAGTTACTGCGAGTTCATAGAGTCTATAAGTATTGGTTAATATTTTAAAACAAACTTACCTGACTTTAAATAGAATACTGCATGATAGGTACCACATTACCTATTGACCATAGTTTGCTGTTTCTATACAAAGTCAGAACCTTCTATTCTAGGATTCTCTCCTAGGTAAAGGAGCACCTCAGACTCACTCTAGGGAACTTTTCACAGTATACAGATACGCAGGAGTGGTATTAAAATAGCTAACTACCCCCTTGTCTCACTACACCCACACTTGCGTATAACAGCTGAATATCAGTCTTACATATGTTTAAACTCATCCCTTTCTCCTGTGGGGTATGCATTCAGAATCTGGATCATTTAATTTAATAATCCATGAGATGTTTTTCAGGTCACGGCACATTTGTGAGTTTTCTGACATATACTGGGAGGAAGGAGGAAAGTTAGGGAGAAGACACAGCCATCTGACCATCAAACACCTGCCATTCCCGGATGTTTCATATGTGTGTGTTTGTTCATATGAGTAACCATGCACATTTCCATGCTCCATACACACAACAGTCATCCTTTGTCTTCTTATTGGAGTACTCATTTCTACCTTTCTTGTAAAATGTCCAAAGACAAGGGAAACGCTCTGTGCTCTCACTATACACTAAGATTATAATTTTGGCTTATGGTAATTTTGTCCATAATAACTGGGGAAGTTTTAACAGGTGATCTGCTTTGGAGTGCTCACTTCTGTCCCTGGGTCTGGACATCAGTTTGACTTTTCAACCGAACATGAATATCAACTCCGCAGGCTTGATGAAGCTGAGACAGAATGCCAATTCCTCAATCCCTAGAAAACCAGTCTCACATTCCTAAGGCAGCAGACCTTTGGCAGGGTCCCGAGAGGTTATGCAATAAGAGGAGCTGTCAGAGACTTTTATAGTGGAAACCTATCTGTGAAACCAAATGAACATCTGAATTGCATAGTGACTGTGGAATCGTAAACAAGGGCTCAGAATCATGAATATTTAGAAACCCTTTCTCACTTTTTTGGAGTAAGCTCTTATCTAGGAAAAGGTACCTTTGTACTCTGCTTGAACAATCTTCCCCTTTGGTACTGTATTGGGCTAATACTAATACTGATCTTTCTTCCACTCAGCTTTTCAAGATGCCATATCCCTTTTTGCAGATTTTCTGATTTCCATTGTGTTTCATGGTTTTCAGATGATATCACTTTCTTCATCTTTCCAGTTTTATATTAGCATTCCTATTTAATTCCCTGAAATTAAATAGGAATTATGACTTTACATATTCTGGGTCATGCTTATAAGTGTGCATGGTTAATTCTTGGGGCCAATCCATTCTCTAGCTTGGCTTGAGACTGCTTTTATTTTGCATTTAATTATATCAGGGGTGGAATGTTAATACATGTTGGTTCTTTCCCAAGATCACTGGTCTGGGAATCAAGAATCTTTACAAAGTTCACTTAATCTCTGTGAGGCTCAATTTCTCATTATTAAAATAGGGAGCTAAGAGTAAATATATTTCTTGTCTTTTTATCAAAATCTGCAGTAGTGCTTGATATACAATAAGCACTCAACAAATTATTGTTAATTTAAATTGCATTATTTATTTTTCTCTCTCAGTTCCATCTACTGAAGCAAGAAAACTTTCCATATCATTGCTGTTACTTTAATTATATAGAAATACTAGCACAGCCTCCTTTAAAATCTGGGGAACATGACAGGATCAAATTGTGAGGAATATGGCTCCAAAATGAATGTCAAAGGAATTTCAATTTTAATATAATGACATCAAAGCTGGTTTATGAATTACATGAAAAAAAAATCAGCCTCTTTACTTCAATGTTACACCCTTTTGGACCAAAACATGAATTACTTGGTTTGATTACCCACCTTGTTTACTGCACTTGGCTCTAAATGACTTTTGATTGTTTCCAAAAATCAAATCCATCTTCAAAGGATAGAGGTTTCTTAACATTGAAGGGATTCAAAAGATTATGCCATAGGCTCTGATCTGAAGGCAACAGAAAGAGGACCCGACAGTCTCTTTGTTATGAATTAATGAGCAAAAAAACAGATCGGAATACCTGGATTCTAGCCCTAGCTTTGCAAATAATTAGCTGGGTTTAGGCAAGTCACTTCACTACGAATCTTAGCTTCTCCGTCCATATAATGAAGTATGTGGGCTAAGTGATTCCTTCGAGCTCTACTATTTTAATTTGAATCTAGTAGGAAAATGTGGGAAATGCACTGTTTATACATGGGATCATCCAAGTTTGTGAGAACCTTGAACGTTATTTATGTTATTGTTATTGTTGAGTGGTTTAGAAATTTATTTAGAATCTTTTAAATGGGAAAAAGTAACAAGGAATTGAAGGATAATCATTATTTTTTGGTAGGATAAAAGAAATCATTAAAAAAAATCTATGAAATACCATGTTGTAAACATAGAATTTAATTTAAGCTAGTTGAAACAACAAAGAAATGTACTGGTCCATGTAATTGAAATGTCCAGTGGAGGGTCTGCCTTTCAACTCTGCTGGATTCATAATTTAGGCAGTGTCTCTGGGGTCTTAGTTTCTCCCTCTCTGTCCTGCCATCCACGTATTGGCCCTTTCATCAGGCTCTACGAGGTGGCTCCCCTGCCAGGTCCAGCTCTCCTCTCACAGAAACCAAAAGTTCCAGACCTCAGATTTATTTTATGCTACTTAAAGAGATCTTGTCTGATAGTTTTGTAAGAGTGAGAGGAGACTCATTGCCAGAAACCCGCAAATATCTCCTATTAACATGTGAGCTCTGATCGGGAAATGTTCTCCTCTCTGAGCCAGTCACTGAAGTCATTGGAATCAGATATGAATTTTGACTGAAGCCAATCAGGACTTTTTCCCATCCATATTATGTGATAGGGAATGGGTAGAATGAGGTTCCTCCAGGGAGAAATTGTTACGTGAAGGAGGGGATATAGAAGCTAGAGAACAAATACAACAAATGCTTTTGAGACAATATTAAATAACAGTGACCAAGATCTGAAAAAGTGTTTCTGAATTACTAGCTGTTATTACATATTAGTAGCACTTTGTAATTTATGGAGTTCTTTTGCATATTTGATTTCCAAAAAACCCATGTAGGGCTTCCCTGGTGGCACAGTGGTTAAGAATCCACCTGCCAATGCAGTGGACACGGGTTCGAGCCCTGGTCCGGGAACATCCCGCATACCGCGGAGCAACTGGGCCCGTGAGCCACAGCTACTGAGCCCACGTGCCACAACTACTGACCCCGCGAGCCACAACTACGGAAGCCTGTGTGCCGAGAGCCCGTGCTCCCCAACGAGAGGCCACCACAATGAGAAGCCCGTGCACCACAACGAAGAGTAGCCCCCGCTCGCAGCAACCAGAGAAAGCCCGCGCACAGCAATGAAGACCCAATGCAGCCAAAAAACCCCCCAAAAAAACAAAAAACAAAAATAAACCCATGTAGAAGAGGCAGGACAGGAGCTCCAATTCCCATTTTACTGATAAAGAAATCAAGACCCAGAGGATAAAATTCTGTTAGTGGCTGGGACTGAAATCTCAGATTTTCTGATGCCAGAATCCCAGTACTTTTTAGATTGCCCATGTTCAAAGTCTAACTCCACCCACCGCTTGGTAAATTCCTTGACTTCATTAAGCCCTGGTTTCATCATCAGTAAAATGGGAAAATTATAATGCCAAGCTAATGCGTTTGTTGTATGAAATAAATGAGCTGTTTATCTATTTAAAGCATTCAGCACTGTGCCCAAGAGATAGAAGACATTTAGTAAACATTAGTTGTTATCATCGCTGTTCCATGATAATTCTATGAAAGAACACTCACCGTAGAATCCATCTTGTATCCCATGAAGACTGTTGCTCTGGACCATCTCACTACCATTATCAAATCTCCCATAAATATAGGCCTGAACTTTGCCTTATACAACGTGCTTTATAATGGGATTTACTGGTAACTCCTTAGGCATTGATTGCCACTGGATGGGAATTGGACCAATTATATTTACTGTGACATTTAAATATTTGTCATGTTTTCTGGCTGCCCAGGACCTTTGAATCTCTCCTCTCAAGTCTGCAGACTTTCCTGTGTTATAAAGCCCACCTCTCAGCACTAGTGAGTTTCACTTCCCAGCCTCCTTTGAGCCTCGATCCCAGGCATGTGGTGTGATCTAGCCTCCTGCCAGCTAATGATCTGTGGGAGACTTCAATTTAGAAGCGAGTACAGTGGGGTCTTAGTTGTGTCAGACTCATCTTCTGTTGAGTGGGTGGTAGACTCATCTGATTCTTGGGGGGCAGTGGTGGCAGAATTTTGGGTGTGTAGTCCAACAAAGTGTTCATGCAAGTCATGGCAAGCTGTAAGGAGGTGGTAATAGTGCTTTCTTGGGAGAAGCCCCAGAATATGATGAGGTTTTTCTAATCACATTTCTATATTTGTGCATGTCACCGAAACTTCCAGCAGAAGGTCTCCTGCACAGCATTCACACCTAGTTGTCTGCCTTCCAGTAGACTCTGTAAGCCCCCTGCACCCCAATAAATTATTTTCTGCTTGAAGTGGGTGGGTAGAGTGAATATTGTTGCCTGCAACTAAACTGCCAACACATGCTGAGGTTCTCCCCAAGCCCGTCACACTCCTCCTTACTCCTGTAGCTTTGAGAATATTATCATGTAGGTATTAAAGCATGTCCTTACACAGGGAACAAAATGAAACAAAGTACATACTTTGGTACTGATGGCATATAGTGCAATTTATGTTTGGAATTTCTTGATTTTTTTCCTATCAAAATTTCTCAGTCATCTGGGTTGATAGAATGATATTTTTAAATGATTAGGAAAAAAATGAAAATTTAAAGTTACTGCTTATAGTACATTTTGTCACAAACTGCTTCTCAGAACACAATTTCATCATTGAGCCACACATAATGAAGATTTGACCACTGCCCTTTACTCCAAAGGATTCATAAATTTGAATTAGTATCTTAAACAGCCTTTCAAATAACCCTGTGCACTCATGGACTTTTTAAGACTAACTAGGCATAATTAGTAGTATTTCTCTGCTGTTTTCCATTTAATTTTCTGGTCTTTAAACATCAATAAGCCAGAGCTGTGGATAATTTCTAAAATGCGAGGGAGGTCATGCCATTCAGGTTCTGAAAATGTTTCCCAAGCTCAAAAGTTGTTGGTAGTTTTGTGACTACTTCAGGTTAAATCATGAAGCTGAACTCAATGGATCACATTTTTGCCATTGTGTATCTGTTTCAGAATAATGGGGCTCCATGTGATTCCTTTCCATACTTCTTATCTCTTGGCAGAATTTCAAGATAAATATTTTCCATTTAAACTCACACCTCAAAAAATGACCACAAGAGAAGTATTAGCAATTCCCAAGCTGCTCTAGGAAACAAAATCTTTTAAATGGAAATGAAGAAGGAAAAGACCTTTGAAAATATCAGTAAATTCTTCCCAAGTTGATTTATATTAACTTGTTTTAAATTTTGTCTGAATGGTAGGCCAAACTTTTGTTCACACTGATCAGATAAATTCAAGCAACTTGATCACATGCATATACTTGTTTTTATGTTAATTTTAACATGTATGAAAGCTATATATTCATACATACCTTAAAATGTCCAATTGTCCCATAAAGGTTATAAACAAAAACAGTAGTTCCTTTCTTCCTTCTAAACTTAATAGTCCCATTTCTTTGAGATAATTTTTTTGAGCTCCTTTAGTTTCTTCTGGAAATTAAATCCATATTCTTAAATAATATTCTTGTAGTGATTTTTATCAGTATCCTATATAAGCTGTTGAATATACATAAGCTATTTATAAAGATAAATGGGAAGATTTAATTATCTTATACCACACAGACACATACCTCTCCACTTTCAGTCTCTCCTTTTATCTGATTGGACATATTTACATGAAGTAGCCTCTGTTGGGCCAAGACGTATCCTATGATTATGTTTCCTTTGCCATACAATCCTTTATTTTTTTCTGAAGCTCAAAATCACCTAGTTTTTTATTTTGCTTAGTTTTTTGTATACCTACTGCAAGTGCTCTGATACAAGTGCTCTGATACATCCCCAAGTGCTCTGATACATCTATTAAATGTTTGCCTGTAATATTTTCCAATGGTTCAATTCATCTGATAATCCATCAGTCCCGCTTTCTTCTGGGAAGGCCTCTATTTTCTTCTCCAATCTGGATGCTCTTTTTGCATCTTTCTCCTGCAATCAGGGTAGAGTGCCATTGCTATCTTCCTACTCTCATCAGGAAGGGCCCTTTTGTGACCTGTACTGTCATCTGGAGATCATCATCTGCTGCTCTCCTGAATGGGAAACAACATAGAGAACATGAAATGAATGTTATAAATAAATGAATTGCATGTTATAGAGAACATGAAACAGAAGTGAATTGCATGGTATTGACTGAAATAACCAGAGTTCACAACAGTTACATCCATGCAGCATAGAAGAATGGCTTGAAGGGATCACGGAGGGCATTTAAAGAAGTTTTGTTATTCTACCGTATTTCATGTTAAACATGAAATCCATTTAGATTTCTATATGAAACCACTCTGTTCTACTGCACATTGATGTTGTTCTTTGAAAAACAAATGAACTTATTTACAAAACAGAAATAGACTCACAGATCTCTGAAACAAACTTATGGTTACCAAAGGGGAAACGTGAGGGGAAATGATAAATTAGGCGATTGGGGTTGACATATACACAATACTATATCTAAAACAGATAACTAATGAGGACCTACTATATAGCACAGGGAACTCTACTCAATTTTCTGTAATAAACTATATCAGAAAAGAACCTGAAAAAGAATGGCTATATATATATATAAATTAAAAAATATATATACATATAAATTGGAATATATATAAACTTTTTTAAAAAAAGAAAAATAGGTTTTCATCCTCTAGGTTAAAAACAGAATTCCTAAGAAAACCTACAAAGTTTCTAAGGCCCAATTTTCTGTAACAAACTATATCAGAAAAGAGTCTGAAAAAGAATGGCTATATATATATAAATTTAAAAATATATATACTTATAAATTGGAATATATATATAAACTTTTTTTTTTTTTTTTTTTTGCGGTACGCGGGCCTCTCACTGTTGTGGCCTCTCCCGTTGCGGAGCACAGGCTCCGGACGCGCAGGCTCAGCGGCCATGGCTCACGGGCCCAGCCGCTCCGCGGCACGTGGGATCCTCCCGGACCGGGGCACGAACCCGTGTCCCCTACATCGGCAGGTGGACTCCCAACCACTGTGCCACCATGGAAGCCCATAAACTTTTTTAAAAAAAGAAAAATAGGTTTTCATGCTCTAGGTTAAAAACAGAATTCCTAAGAAAACCTACAAAGTTTCTGAGGCCCTTTATCACCTGGTCAGCCTCTCAAGTGTCACGTGGCTCTATTCTCTTGCTCAGTCTCTGAGAATCAGCAGTATGGCCATCTGCGGTGCCTCGTATGTGCCCCCATCCCCAGCCTATCCACGGGCTGTTCCTTCAAGCTGGGGTGCTCTTCAACCAGCCCGGCACCTCTCCTTTACCTGATTAACTCATTCACTTTTACCTCGACCTCACTTCCTTGCAGAAGCCTTGGGGGCCTCTCAGTCAAGCTCAGTGCCCCAGTTGTGTACTCTCATAGGTCCTGGGACTTCCTGTACATTGTCCTGACCACAGTGTGTTTTTACATATTTGTTGATTATTTGATTATCGAACTTCCCCAAGAATTCATTGGCTACATGAGAGCTGGGACCATGTGTGTTTGGGCTCACCATTAATTCCTCAAGACCTGACATAATCCCTGGAAACAGCAGGCATTTAGGAATACTGACATGACTGAATAACTAAATACATAACAGCTAAATAATTAAAATTTGATAAGAAATAGGCACCTCAGTGTGACTCGATTTGCTGCACCTTGGACACGAGACAGTGCCTACGCATGGTTATCATTTAGTGCATATTTCTTGAATTAATACATTAATTGATGAAATTTAACTTGGTAGCTTCAAAGTAACAAGTTAAGATAGATTTGACTCCAAGAGAAATTTGAATATGGGCATATTTCCTTCCAAATCCCCAAGGACCCAAATTATCATTGGATTCAGATGTATGTCCATTGTACTATTATTTTTAAATTTGTCTAAACCATTCTCTGTTAGACTGTGTCTACCTGGTTAAGAACAGTAATTGGATCCAGACTATGTAAGTGCATTCACTGTTGTTTTGTGTTTTGTTTTACTGAGATATGTCAAAGTCCATGAAGTAAAGCCATCTTCTGCATATCCACAGAAAAACTCTTCAGGTTTTCACCTACTGCTTATTTGCTCTTACTTTACTACAGTTTTAACTGGCTTGGTTATCTACACTCAGCTTTGCAAATTAAAAGGGAAGAGAGTTTATTAAAAAATGAAAGAGAGTTGATGGCAAAGAAGGTGACAGAAAATCTTCCAAAGGCAAACACAATTAAAACACACACACACACACATACACACACACACACACACACACAAACTGGAGTGATTTAATTGATTGCCAAAGTGTTCTACATTCCTCTCTTGAATCCATGGACATTTAAGTAGTATTAAAGTAAATGATTAGTGTTAAAATGCTTTTGAGTAATTAAGAAATAACCAACTCAGTTTAACATGTAGGAATGCCTACTCCATTTTCAGAATGTTTCAGTTCAGAGTAATTAAATAACCTAGTTCCAAGACTTAAGGGAGTTTGCCCTCAGGGATTTCCAAAGCTTGGCTTTCTGGAAGGATCCATTCCCTAAGGATTCTGAATGGCCAAGGTTTTATTATACTTCCTGAGCTAAATTTCCTGCTGATAATAAAAAAATAGAGGGTTTCCTGTTTGGTTTCCCTTGTTTGTGTGTTTCCATAGAACTCATGGTGGCCATAGAGTTTAAAGTGACAAAGAAAAATTCAAAATATGAAGAAATTCCTTTCCCCGTGTTGAAGGACTGAAATTTGAAATGGTGTATGTGGTTGTGTATATTGTTTTTGCCTGTGCAGTGATAATATTTGTTGAATATTAAAAACTATTTGAAGAACAAGAAGAAGCCAGTAAAATATTGAGACTCATTCCCTTTTAGGTACTGCTTAGAAGAATGCACTAATGTTTCTATTGAAAATGCCAAATTAAATTTAGAAGATCTAATGATTCAAGTATGAATCCTATTACTATCCACTTTACTGAACAGACATGATGTGAATCACCTTGGGCAATAGTTTCCTTATGGATTAAGGAGAAATACTAATGTTCAGCCTACCAGGTTGCCAAGGTTTGGATAAACTAAATAAGATATTAAACACAAAGTGGGCTTTGAAAAGAAAACAAATATAAATGTCAATCATCATGTTTTGGTATGCTCATAATAACAACAATAAAAATGTATTGGTTTGGGCACACTGTATAATTATACTGGTTTTTAACAAGGCTTCTTATATTAATATCCTAGCTAAAGCAACTAGGTATAATGGCTTCAAAGAAGTATAGTGTCAATAAAAATTGTCACGATTCTCATTGTCCTGGGTTCTAACTTGCATTGGGTACGGTCAAATTTCTTTCAAGTCTTAGGCCTATTTTAGTTGCCAACCACATTGCTGAAAATTTGGAAAAATACTAGCATGTCGCTACCAGCCAAATGGGGGTGGAGACACCTTCCTGTGAATGTGCGAACCAAGTCATATTTTTGTCATGAAGCTGGAGGTGAAGAGGCATGTGGTCCAATTCCTTTGAACATGTATATTCCTTTGTTACATATTAACAATGTCAAACCAATTTAATTGTTCTAAATAAAATAATCTATGAGCAAAATTGCCAAAGCATTTAAATGCCACAAGTATTTACAAAGCACATGAAATGTGCACATTTCTTATGTGTCACGCTTACCAGATTTTTAGTGCAGTTAAATTGTGCTGACCCTTTGGAGCTGGGAACTAATTAGCTGGACTCCTCTTAGATTTCATTATGGGGTCTGCTAAATGGAATGCCCTTATTATGCTACTGGGTTTGGGGAGGCAGGATGTATGTATTCAGATACAAGGCATGAATAGCTTTGCCAGAAATTACTCCTGTCAAGCATGTTTTGTTTTTTAGCCATCCTTTCTCTACCACTGGCACTGTATTATTTAAAACTCATATTTTCCAGGGTTGCTGAGAAATTCAAGTTGTCACAAGTAAGGAGAAACATCCTCGCATTTCTCAAACACATGTGAGGGGGAAGAATGTTTAGAGATGAGGAAGGAAAGCAGATGGTCTTTACCAGGTAGTTACGAAACCATGCGGAGGAGCTAGGCTTCTTCTCACTATTTCTCATCATCAGCATCAAGGAACTGACATTCCAATGATACAAACACGGCGCTATTCTGAGTGGATAGTTCACAGTATAATCTGCACCTGAGTGTTAGGAAGATGTCAGGAATGGATTTATGGAGCGAAATGATAAAACCTTTCCTTTGGTGAATTTTGCAGCTCTATTAAAGCAGGCTAAGTGAAGTAGCCCAAATTCTTCTATAATTCTTCAAACTTCTTCAACCCTATAAATGTTCCTGATTTATATGGCAACAGAAAATGACAACAAAATAAAGATTGATGAGTAGGCAGTCAGCAGGCTGGTAGGAGTAAAGCATTTTGGGTATAAGAGGCTGACCAGACTGAAACAAATTAAATCAAATAAAATGATTCTATTTTGATGTGTTTTACAAAAATATTGACAAAGCCTGGCTATTTTCATTATCTTCTTCTTACTTTTCAATTTTCTCCCTTTTAGTAAAGTATCTCCCATTTTTCTAGTTAATGTAAGCCTGAGTCACACATGCTAACTTAAATGGTGTTGGAATTTATTGAACAAGTGACTATATCTTATCTTTAATGGGAACTCTTTTTAACCAAGGCCAAAAAAAGGGTATGAGAAAAATAATGATCATGTGTAAAGAAGTTGTACACATAATTGGGATGATAGTGGTTATAAATGAGAGTTAAGATAATACGAAAAATATTTTTGTGCCATTTTTTTTCCTTTATCATTCTCTAAGTTTCATTTCCTAAGTCATCGTTTTAAAGTGATTTGTAATCTTTCCAACAGCACTGAGAATCTTCTCCTGCAGAGGACTGGTATTAGAGCCTAGACCTCATAATATCCAGGAGATAAGGGAGGGTCCAGAGATTTCTATAACCTGTAAACAAGCATTGAATTTTTCCAGGGTGAAGATGAACCCTGACTGCACTCTGAGATGCCAGATTTAAAAATCTAACAAGTCCATCATGTTGATTTATTAATTCCTAAAATCTGGGAAATAGGGAAGGGGATGCATGCTGAGATTTTGTCTCCCTGGGAAATGCTTTTAAACTTATCTATTGTTCCCTACTTCCTTGTTCTTTCCCAACAACATCGTAATTAGGGCCAAATTTAGTCGATCTTTCTATTAGCTGAACAAAAGAGTTTTGAGAGACAGCCATTGAAAATTGTTAACAGTAATGCCAAATTAGCAATTATTCAGGATTTAAAAGTCTCATTTTGGAAAGTTAAATTTAATGGGTTATTAATATGGAACCAAATAGCACACACAAAAAACTTTTAGACCAAGGTTTGGCAAACTATGGCCTGTGAGACAAATCTGGCCTGCTGCCTCTTTTGGTAAAGTTTTATTGATATGCAGCCACACCCATTTGTTTATGAATTGTCCATGGTTACTTTCTCACTATAATGGCAAAGCTGAGTAGTTGTAAAAGAGACCATCCAGGGCTTCCCTGGTGGCGCAGTGGTTGAGAGTCTGCCTGCCAATGCAGGGGACACGGGTTCAGGCCCCAGTCCGGGAAGATCCCACATGCCGCAGAGCGGCTGGGCCTGTGAACCATGGCCGTTGGGCCTGCGTGTCCGGAGCCTGTGCTCCGCAACGGGAGAGGCCACAACAGTGAGAGGCCCGCGTACCACAAAAAAAAAAAAAAAAATATATATATATATATATATATATATATATATATATATATATAAAAAGAGACCATCCAGCCTCCAAAGACCCAGATATTTACTATCTGACAATTTACAGAAGATAGTTTGCCAACTCCTGTTTTAGACATCACCATTTTTTATTAAAATGGTCTCAGAATACAAGACTATGAAAATAAATACTCTTGAAGTAGTTGATTTGCTGGATTCCTTCTCCTCACTCTCTTTCTCTCCTTTATTCCCTTTCCCCCTTGAATCTTCAATACTGTCATGTCCCAGAGACTGTGCTAAACCCATCATATTGTGTTATATTATTCCACTTAATTTTAACATTTCCTCTGTGAGGAAGGTACTGTTAATATCCCCATTTATTTACAAGGAAATTGGGTTTTGAGAAGCTGAATAACTCAAATAAGTTACCCAACTAACAATTAAGGGATTAGGGACTCAAGTCTGCCTGACCCTAATACACAAAACCCACTTTTGGAGTTACAAGTATATACTTGCGTATATACGAACATTCTCTAAAAGGGTTGATGTGAGGATTAAATAACATAATGCATATACAGTATTCAAAATGCTGTACATCACAGATGCTTAGGAAAAAGCAGTCTCTGCCGTCTTACATCTGGATTTCATTATCCTTGTTTTTTTTTTTTTATTCCAAACTTAACATTATCCTTGTTGAACTGAGTTTTAACTGACATCGGAAAAAGCCATGTAGATTTGGCAGAGGAAGAGCATAGGTAATTGGACTTAAAGGCAGAAGTCATAGGAATTTCTTCCTTCTAAGAGTAGCTTACCATGCATCATTGGATCAGGTGTGCTTTTATACCCTACTGTGGTAAAAGGTGGTTCTGAGCCATTCACATGCTCCTACTCAGTGTCAGCTGGGAATCAGGATGAACTTTTGTGAGATGGATAATTGTGGTTAAAGATCTAAGTCAGGGCTACGGAAATAATTTTATTTAATTAACTAATTATTTATATTTATATTTTTTTCAACACTTACTGATTCTTAGGGAACAACTCCCTGACTTTAGCATCATTAGCACATGCTCTAACCAGCTAAGCTAATGGCCTTGCTACGATTCATAAACTCAAATTCAAAAGCTGTAGTCTAGGAAGGGAAGCTACCTAGATTAATGTATGGTTTAGCTAACTTCCTTGATTAGATGACTCGTTCCTTGAGTGACTAAGCTTCTAGGTAATCCATTTTTGTTATGCCAAATTATGTTGTTCTATTTTTTAAAATTTTATTTATTTTATAAAAAAATTTTATTTTATTTTATTTAGTTTTTTATACAGCAGGTTCTCATCAATTTTATACACATCAGTGTATACATGTCAATCCCAATCGCCCAATTCATCACACCACACCCCTGCGGCTTTCACCCCTTCGTGTCCATATGTTTGTTCTCTACATCTGTGTCTCAATTTCTGCCCTGCAAACCGGTTCATCTGTACCATTTTTCTAGGTTCCACATATATGTGTTAATATACGATATTTGTTTTTCTCTTTCTGACTTACTTCACTCTGTATGACAGTCTCTAGATCCTTCCATGTCTCAACAAATGACCCAATTTTGTTCCTTTTTATGGCTGAGTAATATTCCATTGTATATATGTACCACATCTTCTTTATCCATTCATCTGTCAATGGGCATTTAGGTTGCTTCCATGACCTGGCTATTGTAAATAGTGCTGCACTGAACATTGGGGTGCATGTGTCTTTTTGAATTGTGGTTTTCTCTGGGTATGTGCCCAGTAGTGGGATTGCTGGATCATATGGTAATTCTATTTTTAGTTTTTTAAGGAACCTCTATACTGTTCTCCGTAGTGGCTGTATCAATTTACATTCCCAACAACAGTGCAAGAGGGTTCCCTTTTCTCCACACCCTCTCCAGCATTTGTTGTTTGTAGATTTTCTGAGGATGCCCATTATAACTTGTGTGAGGTGATACCTCATTGTAGTTTTGATTTGCATTTCTCTAATAATTAGTGATATTGAACAGCTTTTCATGTGCTTCTTGGCCATCTGTATGTCTTCTTTGGAGAAGTGTCTGTTTAGGTCTTCTGGTCATTTTTGGATTGGATTGTTTGTTTTTTTGATATTGAGCTGCATGAGCTGTTTATATATTTTGGAGATTAATCCTTTGTCTGTTGATTCGTTTGCAAATATTTTCTCCCATTCTGAGGGTTGTCTTTTTGTCTTGCTTATGGTTTCCTTTGCTGTGCAAAAGCTTTGAAGTTTCATTAGGTCCCATTTGTTTATTTTTACTCTTATTTCCATTACTCTAGGAAGTGGATCAAAAAAGATCTTGCTGTGATTTATGTCAAAGAGTGTTCTTCCTGTGTTTTTCTCTAAGAGTTTTATAGTGTCCAGTCTTACAGTTAGGTCTGTAATCCATTTTGAGTTTATTTTTGCGTATGGTGTTAGGGAGTGTTCTAATTTCGTTGTTTTACATGTAGCTGTCCAGTTTTCCCAGCACCACTTATTGAAGAGGCTGTCTTTTCTCCATTGTATATCCTTACCTCCTTTGTCATAGATTAGTTGACCATAGGTGTGTGGGTTTATCTCTGGGTTTTCTATCTTATTCCATTGATCTATGTTTCTGTTTTTGTGCCAGTCCCATATTGTCTTGATGACTGTAGCTTTGTAGTATAGTCTGAAGTCAGGGCGTCTGATTCCTCCAGCTCCATTTTTTTCCCTCAAGACTGCTTTGGCTTTTTGGGGTCTTTTGTGTCTCCATACAAATTTTAAGATTTTTTGTTCTAGTTCCATGAAAAATGCCATTGGTAATTGGATAGGGATTGCATTGAATCTGTAGATTGCTTTGGGTAGTATAGTCATTTTCACAATATTGATTCTTCCAATCCAAGAACATGTTATATCTCTCCACTTGTTGGTATCACCTTTAATTTCTTTCATCAGTGTCTTATAGTTTTCTGCATACAGGTCTTTTTTCTCCCTAGGTAGGTTTATTCCTAGATATTTTATTCTTTTTGTTGTAATGGTAAATGGGAGTGTTTCCTTAATTTCTCTTTCAGATTTTTCATCATTAGTGTATAGGAATGCAAGAGATTTCTGTGCATTAATTTTGTATCCTGCAACTTTACCAAATTCATTGATTAGCTCTAGTAGTTTTCTGGTGGCATCTTTAGGATTCTCTATGTATAGTATCATGTCATATGCAAAGAGTGACAGTTTTACTTCTTCTTTTCCAATTTGTATTCCTTTTATCTCTTTTTCTTCTCTGATTGCCATGGCTAGAACTTCCAAAACTATGTTGAATAATAGTGGTGAGAGTGGGCATCCTTGTCTTCTTCCTGATCTTAGAGGAAATGCTTTCAGTTTTTCACCATTGAGAATGGTGTTTGCTGTGGGTTAGTCGTATATGGCTTTTATTATTTTAAGGTAGGTTCCCTCTGTTCTATTGTTTTTATAACTAAAACTAATTAGTTATAACTAATAACTATAACTATAACTAAAATCCTATATATTGGATATAGGACTGGACTGAAAATAAATTAATAGAAAAATTGTGTGCCAAATTCACACATTATATACTTCTGTGTTTTACAAAGAAGTTGAATGTTTCAGTTCCTGCTGTAGAAAGTTAGGGGGTGCTGGCCTCTTAGCTGCATCCCTGAGCACGGAGACAGGTTGGTCTTCCATCCACACACTTACCTTGTTGGTTCTTCAATAGCCACTCTGAGATTGACCTGTACTTCAATCAGATTGTCTGCCAATCCATGCAGATCTACCCATTCCTGGCAATGGACAATAGACACAGTCTATATATTTACTATTGAGCACAGTCTTAAGCCTTTAACCCCTAAGTATTTGTCTAAATTCTATGGGAAATCAATATTAAAAGATTTCTTGACTTGGATATTAAAAATATAACTTCACAAGATCAGTAGAAAGCATATAGTTCGTCTCCTGCACAATTGCTGGGTTTTTTTTTTCCAATTTTATTGAGGTGTAATTGACATACAGCAGTGTGTACATTTAAGGTTTATAGCATAATGATTTGACCTCCATATATCATGAAATTATTACAGTAAGTTTACCTAATATTCATCATATCATATGATACAAAAAAAAGAAAAAGAAAAAACTATTTTTCCTTATGATGAGAACTCAGGGTCTATTCACTTAACAATTTTCATGTATACCACAGCAACCTTAACTGTAGTTATCACATTGTTTATTGCATTCCTAGTACTTGTTTATCTTATAATTGGAGTTTGTACCTTTTGACAACCTTAAAATTGCTGTCCTTGTTCTATTTTGATGACATGCTATCAACTTATATGGAAAGTCATTACTAAAACAGGTCTATGAAGTTCCCTGTGTCATTTTTGTTCAGGGTATTCTTGATGGTAGGATGTTCTTTCATCTTTATGACTTCAGAGTAAAATCCTTGACCAATCTTCATATCAGGAATATGTGTGAGTCACCTGAAAAAGTGTTCTTTTGTTATCTTAGGGGCACTGTGAACGGGGTATCCAAGCTTTCCCCTTTCAATTGGTAAATAAAAGGCCCAGGGCCCAATTTGCGATGCTTTTGCAGTACACACAACATTTGTGCTATTTAGCCTGTGTCTTTGTCTTACTTTGAGCCATGCTTTTTTTTTTTTTTTTTGTGGTACGCAGGCCTCTCACTGTTGTGGCCTCTCCCGTTGTGGAGCACAGGCTCCGGACGCGCAGGCTCAGTGGCCTTGGCTCACAGGCCCAGCCGCTCCGCGGCATATGGGATCTTCCTGGACCGGGGCACGAACCTGCGTCCCCTGCATCGGCAGGCAGACTCTCAACCACTGTGCCACCAGCGAAGCCCCATGCTTGTTTTTATTCTTTCATAAATTCATGTTCCTTTGTTATAATAACAGTAACTGTTTCTTTGTAAGGCACATTTTGGAGTGTGCGATTAAAGGATACCTGAGAAGAGCAGACGAAATTTGGCCATGTGTAGATTTGGTAAATGCAAGAGAAGTGCTGCAAATTTCCAGTCCAGGCCATCAGCAGACATCATTAATCAATAAAGATTCTTGTTCCTAGGAAGCCTGGACACCCCTCCAGATTCCTTATCAATCCATGCTTCCTATAATCCCTACCAATTGATTCACATTGGCACTGGGAACCTATTTGCCCTCTCTGCCTTAAGGTTTTCTCCATGCAGTTTTTTGATGTACTGCCTCCTACCTATAACTTCAGTAAAATTGCATTCTGGTTTCCTTAGTGTGAAATATAACCTTTATATCTATTAAAAGACAGTAAAATCAAATGGTGCTATAATAGCAACAATATGTACACTGAAAAATAATTTAAATAAATAATAATCTGCCAGAAGGTATCTTTTTTAAGATTGAAAAAGCAGGTTCCTTGTTCCCTTTGGCCTGCAAGGTCCCTGACATTTAAGAAGTAGAATGGTAGGGCCATGCCTTCACTCTGAATGATTCTGGCTCTTGAAGATCGTGGAAACCTTTGCCTAGGTGTGACTTATCTCAGCCATGTGTTGCGTAAGGAAAATGATTTCCATATGTCCCCACTACTTCACAGCCAAAATATTCCTGCACAGGTTGGGCGAATGCTTCCCATAGGGTGCATTCCCTTGGTTTCAAGTCATGAATTTAGAAAGGCTTTGGATCGTAGAAAAGAATTTGACTGTCTTTATAGTGTGTACACACACACACACACACACACACACACACAAGCACGCTCGTGTGCGCATATATTCTCTTTGTCTTGCAGTGATTTAAAGTGGTGTTGTGTTCATTAACCAGTTATACGTGCTCCAATGAAAATGCCATCATCAGTGTGTAAGTCAGTGTTGCGTCAGAGGCAACACAAGTTAAAGTATCAAAGGGGAAATGGTTATAAAAATTTATTCTGGTGTGTGTCTTAGAAAACCTCAGTACTCCAAATATGCTGCTTGCCTTCCTATTGCCTTCTTTCCAACCCCCCAGAGTAACAGCCCATTCCAAATCCAAGCAATTTTGAAAATTAAAAACATATTTTATTAATAACTCAAATACAGGAAGAACACAACAGCCCTTCCTGGTGATGTAATTGAACCTGATGATTTGAATTAAGAATATGCTAACATCTGGTAGTACCCAAAACACAGCCTATTAGAAATGAAATAGCCTAATCTCTGAAGTCATATTCATATTTTTAATATATTTTTTAGAAACAAGAAGTCTATTCCCCCAGTAGAAATCTATATAATTAAAAGAAAGATTTTAAGGCCGTGTTCAAGCTTACAGAGATGGTAGTCATGCAAAAAAGGCTTCTGAAGGGTCTCAGTGTCAGACATGAAATGAAAACAGAAAATCCCCTTCTCTGATGTTATGTCAACATGTTTCTACCAGGTCAGAACCAAAGTACTGTATATTTTGCTGCACGATAGAATTTGGGTTAAAGTACACAGATAAGTAGTTAGATATAAAGTTAAACTGGGCCAGGAACTTTAAACAGCTCCATTAATGTGTTGTTATGAAGAGACTGTCAGACCTTGAAAGGAATTAAATTATATCGTAGCAATTTGAAATGTTTACCTTTACATGCACACACCAAAAAAAAAAAAAAAAGGAGAAAATGAAAAAAAAAACAGTATACAAAATTTTTTTCATTTCAATTATCACGAAGGGCCTCAGCAGGGGTTTTCATTTGATAAATGTAAAACGACAACTTAATAACAGCTTGCTTTGTTCCAAAATTAGGAAAGGAAAAAGGTGGGAACCAGCATGTCGCAGAGTTCTTAGAAAAAGGACAGTTTGTTTTCAGGACTGAATATTAGAGACAATTTTTTGTCTGGAGCATGGAAAATTACTAGAAAGTTTATAGAAATTATTCCTAAGGTGGCTTCTGGCATCATTGGGCCCACCGCTGGTTGCTTCTTTGTTTTTTTTTTTTGTTTTTTTTTTTTACCCTCCTCAGCAAATGTTCTTAAAAATGAAGAAGGCTTTCTGTTTTAGGTTCCTTAAGAACAAACATATCTCCACAATGTTCTTTCCATAGAATGTGCCCTATGCTTCTGTTCTTTACCTTTCCATCATGGAAATCTATTCCTTTGTCTAACTAAGAGAGCACCTCTCAGTTGCAAAATAATAAAATAAATCAACATTCATTTGTGTAGCAGAGTTTAATTTTTATAATTTTTAATTTTTCTATGGGATCAACATTTCAGAAAAAATGCAAGAAAAGGAAAAAGGAGCTCTTGTATATTGCTTACCAATTATTTATACTCTGCTTATTTTGCTTTATTATTCTCTCTTCTCTCTCTCTTCACAGACACCCATACTGACACACACACACATATGCATGTTATATTATTTTTTTGGAAACATTTTAGAGTAAGTTAGAGACACCGTGTCTCCAGATCCAAGCCAGCATCACAGCATTTTGCCATTTTCCATATTCGTGACTCTCTTCTCCAAAAGTAAGAAACGTGGCTCCCATTACCCTTAATACAAATACTGATTTGCTCAAGTCTAGAACACATGGAAAGCTGTCTCAGAATTGTTCATCATATTACTGCAAAATACAAACTCACCAGTTGGAGTTCATATTTGTTTACAGTCTTCTGAGGTATAGTTGCATACGATGGAGTGAAAAAGTCTTAAGTATACAATTTGATGAGTTTTGACAAATGTATATTCGTATTTATCCACACTACCAGCAAGATATAGAAGTTTTCTATCACCTTGCTCCTTGCTAATCAATCCCCACCACAAAGCAAATTTACCTAAATAGAATAAATGAAAGAATGAAGTTATGACTAGAGATCAGTAAAACAACAAATGACAAACAATAGAGAAGAATCAACAAAACCAACAGCTGAATCTTTGAAAGCCTCAATAAAATTGATAAACCCTTAGCTCGACTGATCATTATTAGGAACAGAAGAGGAGACATGAGTACAAATCTTTAAGAGAGTAAAAGATTGCAAGGAGATATTGTGAACAATGTTATGCAATTTAATTAGTCTATGTAGATGAAACGGGCACAGCCCTTGAAAGACCCAAATTAATAATACTGACACAAGAAGAAATAGAAAATCAGACTAGCCCCTTTATCTATTAAAAACTTTTTCATTATTGCTTTTCAGAAAATAGAGGAAGAAAATCTTATTTAATCTTACTAGGGCAACAAAACTCTTATACCAAAGCCAGACAAAGACATTACAACTAAAGAAAAGCTATAGCCTAATATCCCTTAGAACACAAATTAAATATAGCAATATATAAAAAAATAGCAATATATAATAAGAATAGAGAGTAATACCAAGTGGGATTTATTTTAATGGTTCAACATTTGAAGATTAGTTCAACTTGCTTTATGAACAAGATAAAAGGAAAAAAACTATACTGTTATTTCAATAGATGCAGAAAAAACACTTGGCAATATTTACCCACTTTTTATTTATTTACTTAGTTATTTATTTTTGGCCACACTGGACGGCTTGCGGGATTTTAGTTCCCTGACCAAGGAATGAACCTGGGCCTTTGGCAGTAAGAACGTGGAGTCCTAACCACTGGACCACCAGGAAATTCCCAATATTTGTCCATTTATGATTAAAAAAAAAACCCTCAACAAAATAGGAATTTTTGATAAAGGGCTTACAGAAAACCTATAGATAGTGCTATACTTAATATTGAAATACTGAAGCCTGTACTGTAAGAATGGCAACAGGGCAAGGTTGTTCACTTTCAAAATTAGAACTGGCAAAACTAATCTATGGTGATATAGAAATCAGAAAAGTGTTTGCTGGGGAAATGGTTAGGATTGACTAAGAATGTATTCATTCCAATCCATGCATTTTGTTGTATGTAAATTATATTTCAACGCTAATATCAATTTAATGTTCAGCTTTGTCTATCCTCTTAAGCCATTCAGCTTTTGAGTTTTTACTTTGTATTTTGATGATTATAGTTAAAATTTTCCTTATTCCTTAATGTGGTAGGCAAAATTCTATAACCCCTAATGACCCACAGTCATATAATCCCCTCTTCTTGAGTATGGGCAGGACCTATAACTTGCTTCTAACCAATAAAATACAGCAAAGGTGATGGATGGGCTATGAATCCTGTGATTATGTTACATTATATAACAAAGATGAAGGGATTTGGGGGAAGTAAATAAGATCCCTAATCAATTGATTTTAAGTGAATCATAAAGAGATGTTCCTGGGTGGACCTGGTGTAATCAGATGAATCCTTAAAAGGTCAAGATGTCAAAAATCCCAAGGATCAGGTAACATGCTAACCCCAGTGAATGCACCCTTGTGAGATTCTGAGCAAAGGGTCAAGCCAAGCTAAGCTCTACCCGGTTTCCTGACTCATTAAAAATGTCAGGTAGGGCTTCCCTGGGGGCGCAGTGGTTGAGAGTCCGCCTACCGATGCAGGAGACACGGGCTCGTGTCCAGGTCCGGGAGGATCCCACATGCCTGGGAGCGGCTGGGCCCGTGAGCCATGGCTGTTGGGCCTGTGCGTCTGGAGCCTGTGCTCCACAACAGGAGAGGCCATAAGTGAGAGGCCCGCGTACCGCAAAAAAAAAAAAAAAAAAAAAAAAAAGTCAACTAATAAACATGTATTGTTTTAAGCTCCTAAACATGTGGTAATTTGTTATTCAGCAATATAAAACAAATGCACTTAATATTAGTTTCTATTTTATACATGTGATGCCTCTTGGATTTGTCTCCATGTATTCTATTAATTTTCCCCATAGGAGATAGTTTTTCTCTTTATTGAGTTTTGTGTCTCTCATGTCATTAGTTTCCTTTTGTTTCTAATAATTTGGGGTTGTAATTTTTATCTTTGTATTTTATTCATCTTGATCACTGTTAGTGGCTGTAGGTTTTATTTTTAGTACCTTGCTTTAGCAATTGAAGCTTACATAAGAGAAGGGGCAGGGTGTAGAACAAGATTCTCTTCTGGATATGGTGCTCTCTTCCTTAGTAAGTTACCTGGGTCATCTACTTATGCCCTGCTCAGTGAGGCTCTTATATAAATACCCCCACTTCAGAGAACAGTGCTCAGAGAACGCTGGCATGCTGAAATCAGCTCCTGTCCTCCTTTTCTTTCCTGCTGTGGCTGCCAAGGTCTACAGTGGTCTCAGTCTAGTACCAACACCCATTCTAGGCTTCCTCCCTAGCTGTGCTATCCTCCGCCCTTTCTTTTTTAAGAAAATATTTCTCTAATGTTTAAATGGAGAGAAAATATCGTTGTTTCATGGTTGGCAGAAGAAAGACAAGACTGTCCAACTATTTTAAATGCTGTTCTTTAATTACTTCCTCTAATAATTGCCCAACGCCTTTGTCCTGCTCTTAACAGGATTTTTCCTGAGCTTGGGTTATCCCTGGAATTTGTGGAAGAGCTCTTTTCTCTTGAATGTGTGTAAGTTTGTGGTTTCTCTGCTCCTACTTATCCCTTAATATGAGCCTACCAGCTTCTCATCTCAGGAATTTGTCAATATCTCTGGCATACCAATGACATTTTCCTTGTTTTCAAGCACTGATGTGAATTTATATCATCTTTCTTTTTTTCTTCTTGCGAGATTTGAGGCAGAGGAGAGGTGCTTTTTATCCATTCTTTTGTTATATTCTCATCTTTAAGGTATTCAGATAACATGATCAGTTTTACAGATGAAAAAATGAGATTCAAAGATGGCTACCTGATTTACTCAGGTTCACTCAGTTGGCAAGCTGTAGCCCGAGTTTAATCATTTAACTCTTCATGTAGTGTTTTCTTGTCTCTCAGGATCCAAATTATAAATGCTAGCATAATGGGATATCTGTTCTCATTACACTTGATGAGCAGTTATGTGTACTTGCATAGTAAGGCAAATTATCTTGAAATTCTGGGAAACTGCATATTGAATCATACTTCAGTGACTCTGAAGCTAACAATGTGTATTTTAATATCACTGCAATCAGTGCGGCATGTGTTTTTGTTTGCTACCATAGGTTCATGTTTTCTCATATCACACAACATACACTCACACACACACCCTCAAATTAATAAGCTAGCTCTTAGGGGTGTGTGCACGCATGCTACATAGGTGGCTATCGACAGCTTTCTTTCAGGGGAAGTTGGGTATATCAACCCAGTTCCTCATTAAAGTCCTTCTCAATGTTAATTCCATCATTTGCTTTGGAATTTGCATTTGTATGATCCTCCTGAGTGGGAGTTGTTTCTTTCTATCTGCCTAATTATTCCTGTCTAGTCATTTATAGTTGTCTCCACCTGATCTCATTCATTCTCAAGTCAGTATGAATCTCGCCTTTGTGGGTTGGGGCCACCATGCCATGCTGTTTTTGTGGAATCTCAAGATCCAGTTACTGAACTGGGTTTCTCTGCGTCCTTCTGTACTCTTCCTGCAGGTATGCAACTTCACACACACTGCAGTCCTAGGGAGAACATGCACATTATTTTAGCTCTTCCCCAGCCTCCTGTGTAACATCACGAGCCTGATGTTGGTCCATCCTACAACATGGGCTCCTTTTGACCTCTGTTGCCCATGGATTCTTGACGTGGGCGCCAGCAGGTTCAAGGCTTCTTTCTTCCTGCTCATAACTGTGTGAGTCGGTCTCCTTGTTCTGTTACTGCTGACCCAAGAAGATGTCTTCAATGGAATCTTCTTGATTTTATGTCCTCAGTTGGATCAGCTCCTCAGTGATCACTTTCCTCTCATCTTCTGTTGCATGGGAGTAACTAGGACGGGCCTGTCCCTCACTGTGTTTTAAAAGTTCACTGTGATTCTGATAAAAGTAATCTGTAATTAATTTATTCATACCAGTAAATGTTTAACAGCAGGACTCAAACACTTTCAAATCACACTTTGCGTTAGCCAGCTCAAGGGCCAGACAGATGCCAAAATATTTTTCATCTGTGTTTTGGTATTTCATATTTGCTAAATAGGAGTCGTTATGTGATATATTTACATATATATGATGAGCATCAATCAAAACATTTCCTTCTGATTTTCTTAATTGGTTGTGGAAGGAGAAATGTCTTTAATCTTGTTTGTAAATGATGTTTAATTATTTTAGTGTTAATTGGTGGCAATATGAAACAGTCTTCATTGGTAAAACACATACAGGAAGATCTTATTTAAGGATATTAAGGTTTAATATCCTTAGTTAATGATTCTAGCACCTGGAGCTATTCTCTTGTATGACCTGACTCAAGTGGTAACAATAGTAAGATGAGTTGTAAATTATAGACCTTTATGGTCTAAGGAGAAAAAAACATGGGGGGAATAAATTACTCAGATCAATTTTTAGCAAAACACGTTTATGGGTATCAATCAGACATTTTTCATAAATATGTCCTACAAGGCTAATCCAGACTTTTATGAAAAACAGGGAAGCATATTAGATCAAGGGGAAGTGATAACTACATGAGTTATTGGAATAAAATTACCATGGGTTATAACAGCCTTTTGTAATAAAAGTCTCAAAATTTTAAAAAATTGAATTTTTTTAATACAAATATTGTCCAACCCTCTCTTACATCAGCCCTCATAGCATTTCCAAAAGGTTAAAAAAACCTTTTCAAATTGTGTTTACACTTGTATTTAAAATAAGGAAAATCACCTCATGATTGAAATCACTGAGATCTGTGACAAGGGCTCTTTTGATGAAAGGTTGATCTGGCCACACACAGTGCAAAGCAAGAGCTCAAGGGGCAATCACACAACAGACGTTCTTCAAACATTGCCCCTTACACGTTATAAACACACATCCATGCCTGCGCAGGACACAAGGTAGGAGGGAAGGACAGCTGAGTTTAATAAAACGTTTCCAGATAGCTAGATAATAGGTTTTTGAGAATACAGAAGGCATAGAAAACTTCATTCTTTTATCATTTTCTTTCATAGAAATAAATCTTATACCTGTCTTTCCTCCTCACCTCCCTGCTCCCCTGCTACCATCCACATTGGATCCATGAGGATATGACTTACGATCCTCTCAGGAAACTTGTTTATACTTGGAAATAAGCGATCTGATTAGCCTTATCTCTATTTCGTCCTGTCTAATTCAGATGTTACATGGACCTTTTATTACCCAGCTTTCCTGTTGTAGTGAAAAGCTGCACTTTGATTAATTGTTGACTGCTACAGAGGTATTGAAAAGTTTTGTGTGTGTGTCTGCCAAAAAAAAAAAAGAGAAAGCACAGGAAGAAAACTCAATAATAAATGGCTCCATGTAAGAATAGTACTATACTAGGGGCATATAGAACATGTATAAAAGTGTTTTATCATTTGTTACTATGTCAGAGTTATTGTCACGAAAGTCAAAATTAGACTTAAAGACCAAACACCATAATGGAAACAGTGCAGGCCAGTGAATACAGATATATCTCTGGGGAAAACATATTTATTTATAAAACAAATGACAGGGAGCAGAGAACCTACAGAGGAGAGAACCTTTTCTTAAGTATTTTGAAAAATGTATAATTTCGCAGAGGCTGAATGTGCATTGACACAGGATATTTGCAGCAAGTCGAAGGTACATTTTGGTGCTTATTCCTTTCAAAGTAATATCTTTAGTTGAACAAGTACAGCGTAACTAACCTCTTAGAATCTGGACTTGAAAAACTGCTTTGAGTGGAAAGCAGTTTTCAAATACAAATTCACTTTGTCAATGACAATCTGGATCACAAAGAATAATACAAGTATGTATACCAAGTCGATTAATTTTTCTGGGTTCACGTGTATGGAAAGTAGAAACAGGGAACAATGGTATCTCGTATAGAATCCATTGTGCTTTAAGGCAAAATTGTATTCAAATAGGATTATAAGTATGAATGTTGTTCTGAAAACCAATAGATGACAAGTTTAAAACACAGCAGAATCCTTCTGTGATAAAAGGGTAAAATGGTAATATAATAAGATATAAGAGCTGGAGGAATTCTGGGAAGTGTTCTAGCTCAAAATTTCTCAAATGTTTGTGGTCTGCAAACACAGGATGTTCATTAAGGAATAAGCAGGAAAAAAAAAAGAAGATAGGAACTGTTTCTGGGCAAATTAGTTTAAGAAAAGCTTGCTTAAACTCTTAAATTTATTTCTTTACTGCAAGAATTTTCAAGCTCTCGAATAGGTAAGTTCATTTTGAGTCTCTGAAAAAGAAAATCCCCCCAAATTAAGCATGCGCAAGTGCAAATGAGGTACGTATGCACGTGTGTGTGTGTGTGTGTGTGTGTGTGTGTGTGTGTGTGTGTGTGTGAGAGAGAGAGAGAGAGAGAGAGAGAGAAAGAACTAATGTTCTCGGGGAGACACTTTAAAAATTAGATTCTCATTTTAGGCCCCTGTCTTTCAAAGTTGGAAAATGAGGTCGAAGCATTTGGTGGCAAAACCCACGGTGGTCATGCTGTGCAGTGCATGAGCTGTCCTACAGCTCAAGTTTCCTGACTCTGGGACGCTGCCCTTCACCCTGTGCTGCCCTAAGGAGAGTATGTGGACTGTTACGTCCACTGCCTGAGTAGAACAGATGATGGCCAGCAAGGTTTTACATTACCAACAAAAACAAGATTCAAAATATTCACCCACTGGCCTGCTAAAATGTCAAGAGTTTTATTTTTTAAGGGTTTCTTGGCATAAGAATTTTAATTGAGCCTCAGCATGAAATAACTGGGAAGAATCCTATACTTAGCCAACTTAGAGTATTTTCACAGCTAATATCTAAGATCGGAAGAAGCAAGGGGCAAAACTAGTCTCCTTTAAGGAGTGTCTGCCTGCTTTAAAGAGAGAGATTAGGAAAAGTCTAGATTAGTGCTTTCCAGTTTAATTGCTTACATGGCCGTCTTATTGAATTCACTAGGTCTGGAGTGGGGCCTGAGAGTCTGCATTTTTACCAAGCTCCCAGGCCTGGCCGATGTCGCTGGTTTATAGGACGATACTTCTGAGGAGCAAGGGCCTGGATTATGGAATAACGAAGCAAGGTTTTCTGTGTGTGTGCGTGTGGGGAAGAGAGAGTGGTGTGAATGCAGAGACCAGAACAAAAATCCTGGCATTGTTTCTTCACAGTTTTGCTGAGGAGAAATAAAGCCAGAAAATATCTGATAAAATGATGGAGTTGGACTTAAGCATTAACTCTAAATTCTGGAACTTTGCTGTTTACTTAGCTACTGTCTTTACTCTGGACCTTTCATTTCACTCACCCACTTTTTATTCTGAGACTGAGGAAAGACCCAGGTATGGAGTTTCCCTCATCCATTTACTATCTCTGACTGAACTTTGAAAACGCTTTTTGGAGAGAATAACAAGGCCCTTAATTGCACCACACGTACAGGACATTTTTTACAATTGAGGTTATGGTCATCCATTCCTATTTTGCGTGTACACTTTTCTGAGCCTCTGTTTTCCGACCTATTCAATGAGGACTAAAGAAATATGAGTACAAAATGAGATAGTATATGCGAACTTACTTTTAAAGCACTCTACACCATTCCCTCATTTTCTCTCTGTCCCTGGAAAGAAATCAATGGATGAAATTTGGGGCTGGAAATGAATACAAATTTTGGACGACAGCAAAATTTGCAGTTACAGTGCTGTTGTTTTGTCTCTACTGTTGTTCCGAAGATGGGCACCTGTTCCCCCAGTACCTCTGTTCTCCATCAGTAAACATGCTTCCCATGTTGTGGAGTAACTGGGTACAGATGGCAGTGGGCAGCAGTGTTTTGTTGAGGAAACAACAGTTTAGCCCGTTTTGGAGTCCCTGGCTATTTTTAATTCAAGACCCTTATTTCTGTCACACGATCAAGTATTTTCTAGACAAAAGCTTTATGCAGACTATCAAGGAATTAGTTTCCCACCACTGTGCCATATCTGAAACACTCCCTTTGCACAACAAAGACGCCAGAGAGAGCAGAACACAGCATAGTCATCTGGGAAATTCTTTCAGCTTGAGATACACACATCAGGTTTGCTGAAATTTCTCAGTGGCCCAGAGTTCTACGAAGAGGGAAGAGAGGGCCGTGCTGAGGAGGGTTCACTTTCACTGAAAAGGAACGTCTGCCTTAGTTGCAGTGGGGCCTCTAGATGGAGGTCGTGAATGACCCGAAGCAGCGGAGCTCTTCTCCACACTCACGCATGGACCATGGCGCTGACAAACCAACTTGGGTTCAGCAGATCCCGCCATCTCATCGCTGTGCAGACTGAACTGACTTCACTGTTCTGAAACTCAGTCTCCACATCCAGAAAATGGCCATGGTAATACTTGCCTTTCAAATCTGAGTGAAAATGAAAAAGCACACACGTTGAACACCGTTCCATAATAAGGCCTAAGGGAATAGCTGTCACTGTACTTTCACCATTTATTTATCTTATTGTTCATTCTACTAGTAGTGCTTATTTTCTTTCCAGATCTTTGTTGATGCTATCTTTGCCCTGCCCTATGGCGTTAGATGCTGACCCTTCCCACTGCCTACTGTCCCCCGCCCCCCTTGTAGTATTCATGGACTTGCTGCTGTTCTCCCCTGACCCCTGCTTCCTTCTCCCCACCTGCCACATTGTTAAATCCTATTGTACACTGATCCTCACAAAACCGGCAGGCACACGCAGTCCCACTGGGCATTCCAGGTATAGAGCCAAGGCACGGAACCAAGTCATAATTACTTTCTAGAAAGTTATTTTTTAAGTGCTAATGTAGTGCATCCGAAATCCTATGCACGTAGGACCTAGGATTAGTTGGAAAGTGTTAAAGTACCTTCTGTTACTGCTCTGCCTTTTATAACTTTGAATAAGTCATTTTTCACTCTCCTTTTCTCACACGCCTAATGGAATGATTAGAGAGATATTATCAGAAAAGTGCTATCTAAATATGAAATGATATATAAAGGAAATACGTATCAAGCGCTGTCTGTCAGATGCTGCTGATTCTTCCACCACGTTTTCTTCTATGAGCTTCAGTCTCCTAGGATTGGTACAGGAATCAATAATACAAGTCAAGAAGTACTTCAGTTTTCCAGAGTCTTCTTAGGGTGGCTGTTCTGCTTGTCTTGTTGCTGGCAGATTTTACATCACTTGTTCCATGTACTGGCCCAGTTTCCTAATAACAGAGCCTATTGGTGTTGAGGCTTAAAATGAACTTATACAGACATGCAAAGAGCGTAGGATAGGGCCCAGCGTAAGGGTAAGGTGAGTACTCAGTAAATGTTAGTGGTAGCATTTGCATTTTAAAGCCTGACCCTTGCTGGCTGATTTACTTCTGACCTATTTCTCAGTTCTTACCTTCAGGACCTAGGATTAGACCTTGTTCTCTGGGACCCAGACTCTAATTTGACAATCACTGCTTTCTAGACCAGCGGTCCCCACCCTTTTTGGCACCAGGGACCAGTTTCGTGGAAGGCAATTTTCCCATGGACCGGGGGTGGCAGGGGGGAATGGTTCAGGAGGTAGTGAGGGTGATGGGGCGCTTGCCCGCCACTCACCTCCTGCTGCGCGGCTCAGTTCCTAACAGGCGGTAGCTGTCCACGGCCTGGGGGTTGGGGACCCCTGTTCTTAGTCTTCAGACCCTTCCTTCTCAGTTTTCCCCCAGCTATTTCTGCCCTAGATTTAAGTCAGGTAATTTACAATCCACTGCCTTTGGGGCCTTGCACTGACAGTGAGAGGGTGAAACTCATTGCAGAAATTACCTGTTCTTATAAAGTAAAACTTGACTGTGTTGATGGGACTGGGGAGAGGGAGGAGGACAAATGTAACCAAGTAGACTCACCCAATCCCCCTGGATTCTCCCCGGCCACAGGACAAATCTAAAATGACCTTGGAATTGGGTCATTTTGCCAACCCAAGAGTACATTGTTTCCTATCATTTGAAATGTCCTCGTGAGCAAACTCATTCAAAATCTTCACCCTTACAGCCACCTAAAAGATGTGTTAATACTTCAAAATAATATTTCAGAACGGTAAGCTGATGGTTTAGTGCCGGATGCTTTAGTCATTGATTGGTGCTTTAACCAATAGTGGTGATCTGCCTGTTCATCATTTACCTGCTTTTTAAAAATACCGTATTTTAGGCCAATGATTGTAAACGTATAAAATTGCTTCATAAATGGCTTAAATAGAAATAGTATATATTTCTAGGTCTACGGTTCTCTTTTCTTGGATCTATAATCAACTATTCTAGTAAAATTATATTTTTCTTTCTTTGTGACGAACTTTTCTTAAATAGCTCATTTTTCTTCATTGCCAGAGCTATTTTCATTTCAAAGTTACAACTTCTAAACTGGAGATCATTACTTCCTCACTTTTCAGCCAGTAATTTCCATTTGAATACTATAAAAGTGTCATTCTCCTTAAATCTCTTAATATTTTGAGCTTTCTATTTATAATTAAAATAAAAACTCACTTTCACATATTTTCCAAGGAAGAAAGTTTTATTTAAGAAATTATTTTTGCACACAACTTTCTGTTTTACAGTAGCTATGCAGGCTACCCCCAGGCAAAATCCTGTTGAGCGTGCAGCTGGTTTTTAGCATCTCTCTGCTCCCTTTCATGAGAAATTCATGTCCAGGGTCACATGAATGGTCCCCTCCATAGGCTTGTTGCTAAAGGCATCACTGCACACTGTAGACCAGGAGTCCAAACCCAAATGCCTACAAAAATGAAGTAGTTAAAGGAAATGAGGGCAGCCAACAGCATAGAAATGGTGAGGACTGTGGTAAGCTAGAAAGTAGATGCCCCACCCAAACTGGGTAGCCATTATTCCATTTCAATAGGTTTATTGCCAAACCATTATTCTAGATCTGCAGCTTTTTCAAGAGAAGCCTGAAATCCAGATTCAATTCAAAGTATAATATGAACAAAGATTGCATGGACCAAAAAAAACATGTCAACCTGCTGGCCTTTTGAGATCTCCTTTGACCCCTAAATGTCTGTGACATCCACACTTATCTATTCTGAGTTGTACCTTTCCCTGCTGGGATTAAAATGAGTAAAAGTAATAACTACTCATAAAAATACAAATAATGTGTTAATAAAGTAGAAAATGACTGTCTCAGAGTAGAGTTAAGGGTGGAATAAGAGGCAGGATATCAGTCAGACACGTTCTTTGGTAAAAAGATAAAAATGAAAACAGACTGAAAACCGACTTTGCCTTTTGATAAGGCACTTTTGGCCATGTCAAAATGTACTGCTTTAATTGATTCTAGGTATGGTGCCAATGGCTGTTGAAATTAAACATGTTACCCATTTCTTCTTGCTTTTAGTGCATCTTTATACCATCCTCAGTCACGGGAATTCAATGGAATGTGTGACGAGGGATACAGGGAGGGAGGCAGCCACCTCCAACTATTCTGTAAGGAGAGGCTCAATGATTCTCCTTCGTGATGGCAAAAGTCAGGAACAAATATACCAGATAAAGTGATAATGACAGAAAGAGCAATGGTATTTAAGTCTCGCTAGTCCTTTCCTGATGCATTTTCTTCTTTTGGATTTAGCTTCAAAACAAACTTTTAGGAAAGCTCTGAACCTCTTTGCCATGGATGCATATGAAAGACCACACAAGCACACACAAAATAGAAATTTAATAGAAATTTACCGTAACCTCAATTTAAAACATTTCCTGTATGTGTGGTGTAATTAAGAATCTGGTTGTTCTCCCCAAGAAGTGTTCTCAAAGCGACTACAAATCTACTCCTTTGAAACTACTTGTTTTTGAACCCTAATTATCAATACAGAAATCTGTACATTTAGCTATCGTTTAATCTACACAGTTGCAAACAGTATGTTTCACAAGCTCAGACTTTTCTCTATACTAACAAGTATTTGAATGCCTGAAAGATTGTTTATTTATCTGTTTCTCTTTTTTTTTTCCTTAGGAAGGGGAAAATCAGACTGTAAATTAACCTTGAGAAATGTCCTGCACAACTTGGCCTTCAAAGGTCTAAGATAGTTTTTAAAAAGAATATGTTGACTTTGTCACAGAATTTTAGAAAAATTATCAAGGATACCACAGGAGAAAACAAAAACAACCAAACATTGTAATGAATTATGCTAAATTTTTGGACACATATAAACTAAATATGGCATGATTCTGATAGGCACTAATTGGAGATTTTTAACCCTGAGCAATAATAAATAAGAACACACTGTTGCATTGGCTATAACCAAGCAAAACAGCAAGATTTCATTCACACAAGTAAGAAAATTTCAAACTTCAGTCTCAACTCAGTTCTGAATTATATATCTTGGAACATTGTTAAGTCAAATATTTGAGTATCTGTAAAACTAAGCCTTCCCATTTCAACTGCAATCCATTATGAGTCTGTCCTTTTTTACAAGACTGATGTCAGGAGAGCAGCGTGATCTAGCTCTGCTAAGGCAGATCTTTAAAAGAAATCTGGTGGGCTGGCCTCATGTTGAGAGTGGTGGGAGCAGTTTGGGGACAGATCTCCGAAAATAAGTGATAAAACATATACCCTCCAGGAAATTGTTTCAAACCAAGTCTGTGTTCTTTAGAAGTCATTTTTATGTAATGGACGTTGAATACTTCCTGTTAGGTGTGATTTTATGGCTTTTGGTTTCAGAGACTAGGGAGTTACTCCAGGCAGTTCCCTAAATGACTTCCTTGTATTCCATAGGAGCAGTGGTTGGTGGGCTGATCAAAATCAAAAGTGAGAGTATCATTCTGAGTCTTTTGTCAATTCATGAGCGTTCAGTCAACCCATGGTGCATAAAAGACATGTTCTGACACTACTGATGGACTTAGGTACTATATTTCGTATTGCTCCAGAGGGAATATGGATTCCATTTCGAGATCCCAGAACACATCTCACCCAGTTAAACTCTGATAGAGAAAGCAGACAATCTCCGATGCAGTCTTCAGTGATGGCCCTTGTGGTTTTGGAGAAAACAGTGCGTGCTAGGGAGAGTGTCCAGGCTGAGCTGGAGGTCCTCAGAGCAGTAGGCCTACCCAGACAGTGTTTGAATGACAAGGAGACAAGACAAAGACCATGGATGGGGCAAAACATGTCCACTAAGTCCCAAGGATAAAATGGTTTACTGTGTCTTAGACTTCATTTACCCCTCATAGTGACTCTTTGTATGGTTAGCTATTGATGCATAATAATCCACCTAAAAACTCACTGGCTTAAAATGAAACATTTACTATTGTTCATGAGCCTGCAGGCTGGTTGAATGGTTCTTCTCATTCCAGCTGGACTGACTCATATATCTGTGGTCAGTTGCAGTTGGGTATGTGGCTCTGCTGATCTTGGCTGGGCTTTTACCATGTCCTACCCTTCATCACAATATTTCAATGGCTCTCTGTTACCTGTTCAGGAGTTCTGAAATCTGTTTGGTTTTGAGACCACTTTGTGTTTTTTAATATTAATGAGAACCTCAAAGATCTTTCATTATGTGGGTTATATCAATCCAAACTTAACATGTTCAAAAATTAAAAATATTTATTTGTTTAAAAATTAAATTTTTATGTGTTCACATAAAGAACATAATTGTAATGAAAAATGACTATATTTTCCAAAACAAACAAAAAAAAATTACTGAGAAGAGTGGTGGTGTTTAAATTTTTGTAAACTTTTTTAATGTCTGGCTTAAGAGAAGAGAGCTGGAGTCTCATATCTGCTTCTGAATTCAATCCATTGTGATGTTAAATGTCAGGTAGACTCTGGAAAACTCCACTGTACACTTGTGATAGTATGTGAGTGGATAATGTAAATGAAACTTTGGTACTGTTATGAAAATAATTTTGACCTTGTGAACTGCCTTAAAAGATCAATGACATCAGGGGTTCCTGGACCCAACTTTGAGAACCCTGGTCTTGAAATGAAGTATGTACTTTCTGCTTTCTGTTTTAAAGATTTTATGATTTTGGTTCACTTTATCCTTAATGTAAGTATATTTGTTTTGCCATTTACTAGCTGTATAACTTGGGAAAGTTATTGACTTTCCCTATCTGAAAAATGGGCATACTCATATCTTACTCACGGGGTTGTAATGTAATGAATTAGACATTCTGTGTAAAGAACTCAGTATCATGCCAGGCACATTGTTAACTGTGAAGAAAATGTTACTATTACTATTTTTTTTAGTAGTTATATTTCATTTAACACATATCACTTAAACCCGTTCACTGGAAAAAACACTGTTTAGACACTGCAATAAAAGTTGTATTAATATATGCTATGCCGATGCCCCTTGGAATATTATAGTCTTTAGGAGAAATGAGATCTTAATTTGCTCATTTCATGAATGTTTATTGAGGAACTAGCAAGTGCTTCTGAGAGCTCTGAAGCCTTTGGGAGGATTTCGTGGCCTAGGCTTGGCTAACAGAGAAGACCCCGTGAAGGTGGCATTAGAACTGGGTCTTGAGAAGTAAAACATTGTTGTGGGCAAAGGCGACATGCTGAAAAGTATTTTAAGAAGGAAACTTTTAGCACAGAGTCAGCAAATATCTTCTAGAAAGAGCCAGATAGAAAGTATTTTAGACTTTGTGGGCCATCTGGTCCATGCCGCAACTTCTCAACGCTGCCATTGTGGCGAGAAAGCAACCGTAGACAATACATAAGGGAACGAGCATGGCTGTGTTCCAATGACGCTTTATTTATGGGCACTGAAATTTGATTTCATATAATTTTACACGTCCCATAATATTATTCATCTTTTGATTTTCTTTTTCTTTCAACCATTTAAAAATACTAAAACTATTGTTAGCTTGTGAGGCCATATGAAAGCAGGCATTGGGTAAGAGTTGACTCAAGGACTGTAGTTTGCAGACTCCTGCTCTGGAGCAAGGGTTTTATGGTGAGAAAGTGTAATGTCTGAGAAAAAAATGAGTTATCTAGACTGATGTTTGTGTAGGGCAATTTGAAAGTGAGTTATCTAGGCAGAGATTTGCTATCTTGCAGAAGATAAGGAGGAAGGAGTAGAGAGTGGTAAACCTTGAAGGACGGAACAATAACAATAATAATGATAATTACGACCTCCAGATGTGGACATCATACTTTATAATAGTTGGGGCATATAATATCATATTCTCCTTTGTAAATGGCCGAATTGCAGCTATTTTTCAGGTATCTCCTCTCATTTCATTCCTCCTCAGCTCTATGATGCAGAGTTTATCCTGTAAGCCGTGGGTAGGATACTGTTTTATAAAAGATTCCTGCAAGCATTTTTCTGTTCAAGGGGTGAAAACACTGGGAAACAAGTATATTTGAATTTGAAAAATACCCTATTGGGGTTTTTATTTAAATTAAAACAAGTCCTAGAATCCAGTCCCAAGAGATCAGATAAAGAAGAGTTAAGTAGTTCAGCAGGATAAATGAATAAAGTGTTTTCTGAGGATGGGAAGTTATACTAATTGAGTTTTTGCTTTTGGGAGTTGAGGTAAGTCCTTGGGCTCCTAGGACTCGGGCAGGAAAGGTCAAGGTCACAGGGACTTGGATCTGAGCAGTATCAGGCTCCTATGGCATGACCTCACAGCAGAGGGAGCCAGCAGGGGAGTTTGCAGATCAGGTATGGTATGTGGATAATATTGGATGCGGGGATCAAAATTCACGTTTTTTGCATTTCTACTTTCTTGTGTGATCCTTAGATCATCAGAAAAGAGAGCAAAGTATTAAACTTTGTTGTAGCTTTGGATTAGCAGTGTTTTCATAATACAATGAAGGACTTCATTGTTGCTTGAGGCAAGGTGGTGCTGGAGATGGTGCTGGCTATAGATATAGATTTGGTAGATATCAAAAGGGAACCTAAAGAAGACCCCTGAGTGACTGATTAGAGTAAAAGATAGCAAGTGGCTGTTTGGCTGTGTATTCACATTCAGGAATTCTCAGGAATATTTAGGGTATTGCAAAACTTTAGGCAGTGATATATGATAAAGTCCTATGTTTTATTTTGTTTTTGTTTTTGTCTTTAAATGTAGACATCAAAAGAAAAGCAACTCCAGAAATCTGGGAACTTTAAGACACTAGGGTTTGCAATTGCTTGCTGTGGAGAAAGAAGTAATCAGATGTATGTTTTAGGAAGAAATTCTGTGGGCAGGGTGAAAGGTCCTTTAGAGGGAGAGAATGGAGGTAAGGAAACCAATTAAGAGAATCTTACAAAAGAGATCATGAAAACCAGAACTAGGTCAGGGCTATGGGGCTCAAGGAAAGGAGGGAAACATTAACATTTCAGAGGGATTGGGAACCTCCTGGAGGTGGATGAGCCGACAGGGGGCTTTTTCTTATAAATACAACCTAAGACAGCTAGGGCATGTTTTCATGTGGGGGAAGTTCCATTCCCTGCCAACATGGGCAATGTAATTTGTTCCTGGCAAAATTTCAAGTTCCTGCCCAATCTGTCTTCCACCTCTTCTAGAACAGGTTCAGGATCCTTAAAGACCCTTTAAAACTGGGTGAGAATATATATTTGAAGTATGTGTGTTAGTACCTACCCCTTGGTGAATTTGGGAAGTCACTTTGCCAGCATTCTTATTTTTCCCTCAGTTTTTTATTGAGATATAATTGCCACACAACAGTGTATTAGCTTAAGGTGTACAGCATACTGATTTGATATATGCATATATTGTGAAATGATTACCGCAAGTTTAGTTAACACCTATCATCTCACAGTTATCATTTTTTTTCTTGTGATGAGAACATTTAAGATCTACTATCTTAGCAACTTTCAAATGTAAAACACAGTATTGTTAACTATAGGTATCATGCTGACATTATATCTCCAGAACTTACTTATAACTGGAAATTTGTACCTTTTGACGACCTTTACCCAGTTCCCCACTCCTTATCTCCCACCTGTGGTAATCAACAACCTATTCTGTTTCCATGAGTTTTTCATTTCTTCAGATTAAGTGAGAACACACAGAATCTGTCTCTCTCACTTGGCATAATGCCTTCATGTTCCATCCACATTGTTGCATATATGACAGAATTTCCTTCTTTCTTGTGGCTGAATAAATATCCAATCCCACACTAGACCTCTCTGTCTCTATTCAGGTTGCCTTGTGCCTCCTAAGATAGCAATCTTGGAGCCTAACCTTAGAGAAGTACCATACATCTTACTCTCTAGATATAATGTTGTCCAAAAGAACTTCTGTGGTGAAGGAAATCATCTATATCTGTGCTGTCCAATAAGTAGCCATTGGTTACCTGTACCTAGTGAGCACTTGAAAGGTGAAGGAGACTGAGGAACTAATTTTTAATTGAAGTTAAATTTACATTAAATAGCTCCATGTGGCAAGTGGCTGCCCTATTGGATGGTGCAACTCTAGATCTCAGCATCCGACATCCTACCTAAACTGTGGGCACCTGGAAGCTTAAACAGAGGAGAGTTTTACATATTTGTTGAGTCCACTTGCACCAATAGACATGGCAGGCATAAGCATTTGCTCTTACTACTATTCTTTCATGAATTCCTTCTCGGAATCATGCTGGCAGACTGGATTAATTAATATTGTGCAAATGAAAGAAACTGAATGTAACTAAGTATACTTCAGGTTTAATTCTTTTAAAATTACATAATGAAACTTAAATATTTAGCAATATTACTGGGAAAGGACATTTAGATTCAATGCTCTCCTCTTTAGCCCTTGGTTTGAATCACATATATTTAGTATGATCGTCCTGACACCTCCTCGTTATCGATGCAGTTTTCTTGTCCAGCAGCTATTTTGACTCCTGGCCTTGTGAACAGGTACTGAAAAAGCTTGGACCACCACCCTCCCCAACGCCCACCCCCCACCCCCGCCGGCCAGCTCTAGACCTTTCTAGCTACATATCCTGTCATCTATCTGGGCTTGCGGTCTTGAAGTCTCGCCATATGTTTGGCTAGTTACACTTTAACTTAGATTGTGCTACGATGTTAATAAGTAATAACAGTTTAATCACTGTCAGATGATATATTAGTATTCTAGGGCAGGAGCCTTCAGAGTCTGAAGCCAAAGAAAGAACAGATAGGGAATGTTCCAAATTTCCCTGGCTGGCACCTGAGCAGTTTAAAGTAAAGGACAAGATGAGCACATCTAATTCAATAAGTATTTAGAATATGACAATGACATTGTGAAGCTTTGAGGTAGGAAAAAACTACTTCTCTTTCTTGGGCAAAGAAAGTCACAGGGCAAGGCCCCTCTTATATTTGCAAAGTTGAGTCTAATATATCTGCAATTTATTGGGCTTTTCTTAAGACTTCAAAGTACTGCCTAATCAAACCCTGATGTTTTTATTAAAAGTATTTAAAAAAATTCTAAACTATTCAAACAAAGAGGTAGAGGGTAGGGACATTTGCTAACCTTATGGTTTGTTGGTACACACACACACAGGCACACACACCCATATGTGTGTGTAGGTAAATAAGGTTTATTCCCTTTCCTGGGAGTTCAGGAGCTTCGCGATTTACCAGCCGTGCAACCTAGGGCAAGTCTCAATCTCCCTAAGCCTCAATTATCTTGTAAAATGGGGGTAATGATACTTACCTCTGAGGGTTATTGAGAGAATTAAGTGAAATTATATATGAGAAAACCGTAAAATAGGAAACGTTTTCAGGCTAATGTATTTGATGGGGGGAGGGGCAGGAACTGCCCTTTCTCCAACATGAGGATGAAGACTTGTGCTGAAGTCTAATTCAACGAATGCCCTGGGAAGCATATGGATACGTTTTTCTGGACAGATGGCTGATACATTCTGTGCTGCACATGCAAGGCTTTCTATGGAGCTGTTTTAGCACGAAGAGCCTCTTTCAGGAATCTTTATGGGGCTAAGCTATGTTAGGTGAACCTCAACAAACAGGGAGCTGGAGGCTTGCACCTAATACAAACAGTTGCACGGACGTTCAGAACAGTGAGTGTAAATACCATCTTGAATGCCACCAAATGTCGATACCAATGCTTGATGGTATTACATAAATTCAGCTTTAATTGAGTAAAGCTAAATGAACCTCTTTGTATTCTGAAATACTGAAATAAAGCCTAAATCATGGAGATTTTATGTCTTGTGTCTGAGATGTCTCCATATATAAGACACACACACAAATATATGTATATTTCCTCTGCTTGACAATTCTTATCTACATGAAAACAAAGTCTAAAGTAAATGGCCATCCTCAGATACCAGCTGTTCCAAGCATTAGTCTGTGGAATGGAGGAAGGGTGATTTATGCAAGAGGAGAAATTGTTTATATTCTGGGGCACATGTGTCCCTGCTCCATTAAAAATTAGTAACGGAATCCATCTATAACAACCTTAAAAAATAACATGGGTTCATAAGAGGTTCAGTTTCCGGGTGCTAGCACATTTATGACTTCAAAATAGATAATCTGGGGAATTTAAGCAGACTGCTGAAAAGAACTAGATAAAAGGTGTTTTTTCTGGATGCTCTTACTTTTGTAACATGCTGGAACTGGGCTGAATGACTGCTTTCAGGCACAAAATCAAACACCCAAACTGCCTGTTTTTTCCTAACCAGGTATCTGATGTTAAACTAAATGCATATATATGTAAAATAGGACAGACATGGAAGAATATTGCAGTTGGTGAGCAAAATAGATTTTTGTTTTAAAAAGAAGATGTCTGGGAGATAGGAGGCTGCTGTTGTTTTAAAAACAAAACAAAACAAAACAAAACAAAATGACAAAAAAACCCAGAAGAGAAATTGTAATCTCTCTTCCACAAAAACCACATCCAGTTATGAAAACTTTCATTTTCAAAGGAGAGCTGAAATGTCTGATTTGCCACTTACATTCTTTCCTCCCTGTTCTGTAATCAGCCAAAGTTGAAGAAGAGCTGTTTATGAGCTTCTGTATAAGAGATAGCACACAAGTGTGGATTTATTATTTTGCTGCACTTAACTGCCTCTTCTGTAGGCTAAATAGTCTAGTTCTACGAACATTTTCTTAAGTGTAGATCACTTTTCAACTGTTTAATAGCCATCTTTGTTGCTTTCCTCTGAAGGGTTTTGAAATTATTCCCACCCGTCTGAAGTTTTCATCATCAGTAATATTCATTGTGCCCATGCACTCAGTGTTCTGCTGGGCACAGTGCCAGATCTGATTGACTGTGTGTTCTACCTGCCCCCAAGCTTTAGAGCCATGTTACAGACAACACAAATGAGATCAATATATTTAATAAGATGGCAACAATGCATGGCCTTTGATTTAGGAGGAAAGAAAGGCATAGGCATTGCCTGGTTTTTTTTTTTTTTTATCTTGTTTCACTTACTTTCATTGCTGACTTTGGTCATCCACCAAGAATCTTTTGATATTCTTAATCTGGTGGGTTGTCACTGACTTTTAAATTCAATGTGAGGGCATATTTGAAATTCACTCAGTTTAAATTGTACAGGTTGGGAGAGAAGACCTTGAATTATCATCAGGGCTAAATTGGTACATTGTCCAAGAGGGAGGGAGCAGGAGACCAAAGGAAGTGGCAGTGGATACATGTGAGACTCGAACCTGAGCATCAGTGTATAATCTGGGATCATGTACAAATCAGGAGCGTGACCCCCAAACCAGAAGATCCAGGTGTTAGGAAAGGTTGTATACAAACCAGCTAACCACCAACAGCATTGATAACAGCAAAAACCAAAATAGAGATAATTATGGGATCAACCAGACAGAACTCCCAAGTCATCGGTTGAGCAAGGGCACCTGGCTGTCCCAGGTTTCTTTTTGGGGTGGTGCTGGCCCTCTAGTGATGTCAGTTTAAGGACCAGGTGTGGGTTGAGCTGGGGTTTGCACCTGAGTTAAGAGGAAGTCAAGAAAGAACCCGGAGGGGAAGAGCTCTGAGTTCAGAGCTGTGAAAACCCCATTTCAAATCATAAATGTTGGTTGTTAATGGGATTGCTTAGTTGGCTTCCTCCCTCCAATCCCCGCCTTGGCCCCCGTTGCCGCATGCTGACTACCAGGAAATTTAGACCACATTTGTAGATCAATTATCACAATTAAGGAGAACTTCTTAGCCTGTACATTTGCACATTCTTAATTTCTCCCTTATCTTTATTTCCTACTCATTTGTACATTTTCCCCGGCTCTGGTTTTGTATCCTTATTCATATGTTTCTATACTTTATAGTAAGAGTTTTTGTATCTGAGAACTTGTACTGAAAAATAAGGCAGAGCATAAACAAAGAAACTTTTGCATCCATGAAATAAAAGCACTGAATGGCTTATAAAGCTTGCTGGTTTATTTGTGCGTTCTACCTGTTGTTATATTTATTTCCCAAGATCTGTCTAGTTGGGCAAGATTCACAGTCTACATTGGAATTGTTTACCTGAAATTTTCTTGCTTCGCAGGAGACATTATGTAGACGTTGTTTTCCTTCAGCGAAAACTCTTCTCTAGTGTAGTTATCTCTTTGGATGGACAGGAATCACACGTGTGCTTCTGATCATATATCTGTCATGCGCATTCTCAAAGATCTCTGATAACCTTGAGGAACAGAGGCAATTTTAAACTCAGGGCCCTAAACTGAGAGTTCCAATGACACATGGCAGGAAAGGCTTCTTGTCATCACGAGTTTTAGTAGGGCAGATCTATACTAGCATTGTTCTGCTGTACTGTGAATTTGTAGTAGGATATACAATTGAACTCTGATGCATTGAAAATATTTTTTGATATTTTGATGCGTTGAAAATATTGCATTGAATATTGCATTGAAAATATTTTTAATGCAATGATGCATTGAAAATATTTTTAAGTCTTGGAGTCCCTAAATTTTATTTCCCCAGGTTGTGTGGAGAATATTCACAAAGAGACACAAGTTTAGTCTTGTGCTGCCCACCACTCAGCATTGTATTCATCTTTTTTCCTTTTCCTTGTTATGACTCTTTCCCAGAAAAGGCATTCTTTTTGAGAGTAGTGAACTAAATAGATAGTAGAGATACCATAAAATATCTTCTTAGAAGAATATCTTTATTCTTGGGTTGAGAGTTCAGGGTTTGGAGTTGGAAGACCTGGGCTCCAGTCCTGGCTGTCATTGTTCTTTACTCTGTGATCTTGCACAAGACAGAAAATTCTCTGAGCTCCATTCTCCTCAACTGTTAAAATGGGGAGAATAATTCCCTTTTGACCTTGTCAGAGGGAGCTCAGATCATTTATGTGAAGGTCAAAGGTTTAGTTCTCTATTAATCTAAGCCATGGACCCTTATGGTCATATCCTCAACCTCAGAAGACCTCCTGTCCATTAAACCTACCACTATCTCACTCCCAGGCATCCTATCCTGCGTCTTCATTTGTCTTTTTAACCAAATCAGACTCTATTATCTATAACAACAACACTCCTTTGAAAATATCTAATTCCCTTGCCTTTCTCTCTCTCCTATAGGTGTTCATGGAAAAGCCCAGACTCTGGTTAAAAAAACTCTTGCATAATTTATGCTTGTATCTGAGTCAAATGTCCCCAGAGAGACATACACACACTTGCTGACTATTTTTACTTTAAATTTCTGGTTACAAATCTCAGATGGGCACTCCATCTGTCCCTACTCTACCTGCTAAAGGCCTTTTCTCGATGTTCCTTGGAGAGAATAGAAGCACAGGCCTCTTGTCTGCCCACCATCAACATTATCAACCTCCTCACATCTGTATTTTGTACACAGTACCAGGATCTATGAATATTAATTATTATTGTGATTCTATAATACTTGGTTGGAGATATCTAATGCATTTGGAATATTTTCAGGGAAAAAACCCTTCTCAAATTTGACCTCTATTAAACTGTTGTACAGAAGGGACTATATTAATTATAGTACATATTGTGATATTTAGCATGATTAAAAAGTGTGCTATGAGAGTGCAAGGCACAATAAAGAGCCACTTAAGTCTGTTCAAGGTAAGGAGCAGTTTGATTATTTTGTCATTGCTTTTCTAAAACATATTTATATTGGGGAGGATACAGAGCATTCCAATTTGAGTATCAGTCGCTGGGTTCGAATGCTGAATATAGGTGATACACCATTCCCTATGTTTTATTCTACCTAACGTTTAGGAAAACCGCAGTGACCTGTGGTTGTGATGCTAAAAACTCAGATTCCAAATACATTTTTTTTTTTTGCGGTACGCGGGCCTCTCACTGTTGTGACCTCTCCCGTTGCAGAGCACAGGCTCCGGACGCGCAAGCTCAGCGGCCATGGCTCACGGGCCTAGTTGCTCCGCGGCATGTGGCATCTTCCCGGACCGGGGCACGAACCCGCGTCCACTGCATCGGCAGGCGGACTCTCAACCACTGCGCCACCAGGGAAGCCCTCCAAATACATTTTTTAAAGTTCCTTTTTTTCTCGGGCCTTGTCACTGGTGAATCGATAAAAGCCCTATTTGTTCATAGGGGTTAAACCATTCAGCCGAAAAGTTATCCTCAACCACTTGTTAAACTTTCTCCAAGAAAGGGCCCTTCATAAGCTCTTCTCTGGGAAACAGCAAGAAGCCAAATTAGCAACTTGAAAAATAAGACTGTATTTTCGCAGTCTGTCGTAATCTCTTTGATCTTGTTATGAAAAAGATGCGTCAGATTTAGTTTTCTTCTCTAAGTTTTGGCTCAGTAATGATCCCAATTTCTGTGATGCTACTAGGTGTGCTGAAAAGCCAGCCTTCAGCTTCTGTTCCACAGTGCCCTGCCTGTCTACCATCTGTATTCCCAAACCTGTTAGAAGTGAGAGTATAACATCTGAGCACAAAGGCGAGACCATATAGGTAATGTCTGGGGACATGAACTTTTTCAAAATGGATGAAATAAGCCATGTCGTCAATGTGGCTGTTAATATGCAGCAAAGGAGAATTGGATACAACATTTAATTCTTTCTCTTTGGTTTGTTCCATAACCTTTCCCTAGATATTTCCTTTAAAACACTGATCCTATGAAACGTTACATTAGAGGGAAAAAAGTTTCCATGGTCAAAGAAAGTTGGGAAATATTTATACTCTAATCTTTCTAAGAAATTCAAAATGCAAAGTACTGAAAAACTGCTGTGTGACCTTGAGCAAACTACCTAACCTCTCTGGGTCTGTTCGTCTGTAAAATGCGGATAATGATAGCGATAGTGAGGATTAAAAGAGTTAATATATGTAAAACATTTAGATTAGTGCTTGGCACATAAAACAGCTATTATTTTCAATCTAGGATTTTCCGAACCTTTGAGCAGAGAACCCATTAACATACCATAAAAGGAACTCTGAAAAATCTGTCCTAAGATATTAAATGTTCCACTAGCTGGTGAGTACCTTGCAGACAAGAATTCTGCTCTGTTTAGTTTTGTATTCCCTGCTCCTAGCAGAGTTCCTGGCACCTGGCAGGCACTTGGTAGATAGTCGGTGCATGAGTGAATGACTGTATGTTCAATGTTGTCCTACGTGTCACCTCTTGCCTCCCGGCCATGCTGAGTTTAGATGGTTGATGTCATGGACTGAAGGTTTGTGTCCCCCCCCCCCGCCAAATTCATATGTCAAACTTCTAATTCTCAATGCAATGGTAGTAGGAGATGGGGCTTTTGAGAGATTGAAACCCAATCTCCCCCTAAAACCAAGTTCCCCTGCTGAGTTTATGATTAACCTCTCCATCCAAAACTTTATTCCTTTTCTTCTCCTGCCCCCATTCCCCTCAGGACTGAGGAGTATCAAAGAAAAGAGGGGATTGGAATTGAACAGAACCCTGTGGGGCGTTCCTGGGTATAAAGACGCCTCTGTGGCCCCCATCTCTTGTTTGTAGAAAAAGGCTTTCTTCTCCTAGGCCTTCCCTGAGTTTCAAGTGATTACTAATTAGAGAAGTGATGGAATGCAGAAACAAAGAAAAAGCAGTTTAGCAAGATAGCTTCAATAGTTCAGGGATAAAACAGAGTCTTAGTTCCTCTTCAAGGGATCTACATAACAATGCACACATTTGAGTTGTTCTACAGAACCTAAGACCCTTCCCCAGCTGGAGGAGGGTGACTACATGCTGACCACAAGCATGTAGACCACAGTCTGGTTGTAACCAGAGGCTGATGATTGAGATTCCCAAAATACCACCTTCTTACCTTACCACCAACCAATCAGGAGAAAATCACGCACCCTGCAAACCTTACCTCAATTGTTGCCTTTAAAAACCCTTCCCTGAAAGCCATCAGAGAGTCTGGGTCTTTTGAGCATAAGCTGCCTGTTCTCCTTGCTTGGTGCCCTGCAGTAAACGTACTCTCCTTCACCACAACCTGGAGACAGTAGATTGGCTTCGCTGTGAGACTGGGGAGCAGACCTAAGTTCAGTTCAGTAACAAGGTGGTTAGGTCATGGAGCCCTCATGAATGGGATTAGTGCCCTTATAAAAGAGACCTCAGAGAGTTCTCTTTTCCCCTCTGTCACGTGAGGACACAGCAAGAAGACAGACATCTACAAATCAGGAAGTGGGCTCTCATAAGATATCAACTCTCCACCATCTTGATCTTGGATGTCCAAGCCTCTGGAACTATACGAAAATTATTTTCTGTTATATATAAGCTACCCAACATGGTATTCTGTTATAGCAACCCAAACCCGACTAGGACAATTGGCTTGTTCCTGTGCATGGCTGGATGAACCCCTGTTTTTTTCCCCCTTGGTGTTAAAACTCTTCCATTGGTTAGTATAATACTTTATAAACTAGTGTTGTCTCATTTCATTCCCTAAACGGAATTCAATTATCAATTAGGTATTTGAGACTGAATGTCAGAGCTGGGATTTGAACCCTCAGTAACTCCAAGAACATGACTCATCATTCAGAAGAGAAAGCTACTTGAAACTGTGAGGCCAGAAGTGACTTGGAGCAGAGGTTAAATCTTAATAATTCTTTTCTTTTAGCTTCTGCACCTCTCCATGACTTTTGTGATACAGATTTTGTCTCAATACACAGGTATATTAGTGGATTTGATCACTTTGTTGGTTACATAAAACTACACCCTTGGGCTTTTTTCCAGTACATGTATTTTGAATGATTTGAATGAATTTACATTAATAATATATGTACTTTGTTCACTTTGTTTGATTTGTTTTAAAATAGGTAAGTTTTGGGGAATCCCAACAAACAAAGGATTTGGTAAGGAGATCCCAGATAGTGGCTGGGAACTCTTGGATTCTTTGGCTTTCTGTTTGCCAACTTGAAGAGGAATAAGAATTTTCTTAGCATAGACCCAGATCTATGCTTCAGGTTATAACACTGTGTGTATCTGATGGAATAGATCCACAACTTGATAATATCTCCTATCAATGTTTTCCTCATCTCAAACATGATGCTATTATTAGTGGTCCCCTCAGTGTGAGGGAGAGAAATTTAGTTATAGTTTCCTTTATATATAAAGATTTTTTAGTCTCGTTTTAGTTAGATTTCCTTTTTACTGAATTAGTCTTAGAAGCATGTTATTTTATTCCCTAGTAATCTAAGAATGACCCTCCCTTTCTTTCCTCCCTTTTGAAGGTTTTAGAATCATCAAGAACATTTCCTTTCTTCTTTACCTCAACCACCTATGATAATAAGTGCTTTCATCATTGGTCATTTACAGAGACCTTTTTGAACATACTCTTTGAGTCATATATAGAAGAAATTCTAGGGGATATTTGCATTCAACTTTAGGCTAAAAATCTAGGAGCAAATAGAGCTTGAAATATGTTCTGTGGCACTGTTCTGAGGCTGTGCAATATGCCTCTTAAATTACAATTTCAGTTTTGCAAGGGCACTGCAGAAAATCAGAGGAATGAATGGGGCCACCCAGCTGGTTCCTTTGTAACCCCTGAAAGAGTGATGAATTCCTTTTTGAGTTTCACCTAGAGTTCTGAATTTGATTGATGACATTCAAAATGCAGGAGCAGTACTGGAAGTAAATAAGTGAGATCAAATGAAATAATGAATATGAAAATGTTTGTAAATGAGGAGTACTGTGCATACATAAGGTACTATTATGAGCCAATTACTGCTGGAGAAAACATTGAAAGAGGTTGAGAGTATGGCCTGTGTATTCTTTCAGTTGCTATCAACACAACTGAGCCTTGTAGCTATAGTTTTGGAAGTGAATATCTGAGAAGGGCTAGGTTGGACTCAGTCAAGACAGAATATTTGTCTGATTCCATTCTACATGAATTTTGCCACAGAGGTTTGTAGTTTGCTCTTCATCTTGATTTTGGAGTGTTCATAGAACATGAGGGGCCTTTTTTGTTTGTATGTCTTTGATTCTCTAAAACTGAATACAGTGAGATTAATGTTGTATTTAATGCATACGGCAAATTTCACTTTATCCAAGCTCTTCTCAATTATACTATCTGCTGTGAGATCCTCAAATTTTACAACACCAAGTGGGTGTCCTACAACTGAATTCAATTCTAACACTATCTACCTGGAGTTAGCATCAGACCCCACAGATTGAAGGGCTCAGTCCCACAAGACTGCCCTCACCTTGATTCCAATCACAAATCCCGACCACCTGTATTTATGACTAACTGACTATGAATTAGGAGTTCTCACCACCCCACCCCAGGTTTGATAGTTTGCTAGAGTGGCATGAATAACTCAGGAAAATACTTTACTGACATTTACTGGTTTATTATAAAGGATACAACTCAGAAACAGCCAAATGGAAGAAATGCATAGGGCAGGGTATGGGGGGTGGGTATGGCATGGAATTTCTATGCTCTTTCCAGGTGTACCACCCTCCCAGCATTTTGATGTGTTCATCAGACTGAAGGTTCTCTGAATCTTGTCATTCAAGAGTTTTTATAACTCAGTCTCCAGCCCTCCTCCCATCCTCAGAGGTTGGTGGGTGAGGCTAAAACTTTCAACCTTCTAATAATTTGCTCTTTCTGGTTTCCAGTCCCATACTGAGGTTATTGAGGGGTCCTGCCTTAAGTTATCATATTAGAATAAACTCAGGTATAATCAAAAGGGGCCTTGTTATGAATAACAAAAAACATTCCTATCACTCAGGAAATTCCAACGCTTTTAAGAGCTGTGTCAGGAACTGGGAACAAAGACCAAAATATTTCTTATACCACACCTGCTCTTTTTTTAATAGACTTTAATTATTTTTAGAGCAGTCTTGTGTTCACAGCAAAACTGAACAGAAAGGACAGCATTCCCATTTACCTCTTGCCCCCTACCCACTCACAGCCTGCCCCACTATCAACATCCCCCTCCATCCCTAGAGTGGTACCTTTGTTGCTATTGATGAACCTACATTGACACATCATTATCACCCAAAGTCCATCCTTTGTATTAGGGTTCACTCTTGGTTTTGTACATCCTGTGAATTTTGACAAGTGTATTACAACACTGAAGGGATTTAGAGTATGCCACCACAAAATACGCTACTCTGGCATAGGGATCATTTTAAGCTGAAGGCAATTGAGGACAAGCAGACCCAGGATCAACTCTCTGCCCTCCTCCTCTCTACCAGGAAGGTCAGGAGATTCTTAATCACCAGAAACAACTCTAGACTCTTCTCAGTCCAGAGACAGCACCAGAGGGATCTATATAAGGCATCCTACTAACTAGCCTGTATCTTCCATTAGTTTCTCCATATATTTACGTTCCCATGGTTTGCTGTCCTTATAAACCTAAAAACCTCTTTCTTTGTTTTGTCACTTCTCTACAAATATATTGTTCTTTGTTCAGAAGCTATGTGAGCCCCAAGTTCTGACCATCCCTTTGAGTTACTTATGACCAAATTCTCCTGTGTGTATGCACGATGCATGCATTAATAAATTTTTGTTTGTGTTTTTCCTGTTAAATTTTCTTTTGTCAGTCTAATTTGCAGGGTCCCAGTCAGAGACCCAGAGAGGAGTATAAAGAAAAAAAAGAATCTTTCTTTCCTCCCCACAACATATATTCTTTATTGTAGTATCATACAGGATAGTTTTACCCACTGCCTTAAAATCCTTTGTGATCTGCCTATTCATCATTTACCTGCTTTTTAAAAAAATATATTTTAGGTGACATGATGGCCAAGCTAAGCTGAACCCATTTGGTCCTCTCACGTAGCATACATGGAGGAAAAGCAGTTTTCGGGGGTGCCCAATAAACATTTGTCTAGTCCCCAGGGATGACATACCCTCACCGCAAAAAACCTTGGTGATGATCTAAAAGATTCTCGCGTTATGAGTTGAGTCTTCCTAAGTATACGAAACACCCGAGATGACTTGAAATAACATTCAGCCCAAAGCTTATTATACGAGGTGTCATAGTTACTGAAAAGCTAAGAAGGAAGTTCAGCCAAAACAGAACTTGTTTTGAAGAACGAGTCTCCAAATCACAGGCCGAACGTTGGCACTCCAAGCAGCAGACATGAGAGCTGCTGGCAGACAAACAGACCCTGGGCCGTGGCTCACTTCTGTTCCACATTTCATGGTCCCAGGATATTTCGAAGATGTGTCACTTCTCTGCTGCATTAATAGTAGCACAACTCATTCCTAATAATAGAAAACAGCACATCAAGTTAGAAATTTAATCAAACCCTTGGCATTTTACCAATTAGGATTATAAGGTGTTTTATTTCATTCTTTAACAGCAGTTCAAAAAGGCACAAAATGATTTACTTTACTCTCAGAGAATACAGAAATCTAGAGCACTAATATCATATCAGATTAGAAATCCTCCTTGAAACTGTCTGGCTGTAAGAATCAACCCCCTTGGACCAATATTTAATGATTCGGTCTTTTGGCAGCAGCCAAAGTCATGCTGAACAACGTAACTCAAAGGCTCCAGCCTAGAGATCTTAAAAGTTCGTAAAACAAAAGGATAACATACAAGACCTTTGTGAAAAGTGCTCAGATGGCTTGGAAATACCAAATCGATTCTTATTTTAAATAGTAAAATAAAAGGAAGACTCCATAATTAAAGAAGCTCAGTTTGTTGATGTTTGTTTTATTATAAGAGCTCTATCGGGTGGTAAATGGAAGTCAAAGGGGAAAAATAGAGATATATGAATAAGAACATATATAACTCTTGGGTGTGCATGTCATACACACACACAAACACACACACATACATACATGGCACACATTGTTGAGATGCTTTCAAATGAGGTTACCGCTGGTGAGAACAGCTCCTTCTCAGAGTTGGGGGGTTTTCCTCCCCCCAGTCCTGCAGCACCTGCTGGGGTCTGACTGCACTGGGAGGGGCTTCAGGCACCAGGTTGCTTGGTCCTGAGTTCACTCATCCCATCAGAGAGTGATTATATAGAACAAAAGCTCTGAGCACCATATTCTCTAAGAGGATTTAGAGAGAAATCTCTGAAGGAAGTCTGTACTTCTAGAAAGTCTGTACTTCAAAGCTGCCTGGCAGGTAGAAAGCCCCTAATTCATTCATAAAAAGAAGATGGAGGAGGGGGCCTCTATAAGGGAGCGTTTTTTAAATTGTAATTGTGCTAACACCTTGCATACAGCCTTACATTTGTCGCATGTACACCTATTTATTTCAATACTTTATGGCTCAATCTGGAATTACATTATGTATTTCATTGATGTATGTCTCAATATGGAATTCTCCATTTCCCATTGAAAACCAGAAATGTCACTTCTACACTATAATTGAGATAATGGAACCCCACTTTGTATCTCTTTGAATAATATGCTACAACTGTAGCATAGCCCACATATCATAGGATGTGACACAAACAGTAAAATTTGAGCTGCTGGGTTATGGACAGAATGGCATCCCCTTCTCCCCCAATTCATATGTTAAAGCCTGAATCCCAATGTGACTGAATTTGGAGACAGGGTATTTAAGAAGATAATTAAGGTTGAATGAGGACATAAGTGTGGGCCCTAATCCAATAGGAATGGTGTCCTTATAAGAAAAGGAAGAGATACCAGGAGTGTGCATGCACAGAGGAAAGGCCATGTGAGGACATGGTGAGAGAAGGTGGCTATCAGAAAGCTCTCACCAGACACTGACTTTGTCAGCCCTTTGGTCTTGGACTTCCAGCCTCCAGATCTATAAGAAATAAATTTCTGTTGTTTAAGCCACTCAGTCTCTGCTATTTTATTATGGCATTTCTAGCAAACTAACACATCCTGTAACTCAAGAGAATAGTTATAGGAAGTTTCATGTGCTTTATGTTTTTGAGCAGTGGAAGATCCATCTTTGGCCCAAATCCTAACTAGGATAACATCGTTTCTAGCAAATGGGGCAGAATTCAATTTCTCTATCTTTTCCTCAAATGCAAATGCAAAGGCGGCAGAACATGACAGTATGAGAAAACAAATTCCAACTGGATCAGGACACATATAATCCTGTTGGTCACATCTATCTCAGGGTTTCCAACTTTCCAGCATATACTCATGAGGAACTAATAGAAAGTTTACTGCTTTTTAAAAAATCACTTGTTGTTTGTGATGGATAACTATGCTTAAGTTAGGAAAAATAACTTCCTGTGTAGGAAAAATAAACCTAGTTTTCATTCTACAATATGGGTTTGGTTCTTCTAAAAACATGACAATTTCATTACATTTATAAAATTTGTAGTTAAAAAGTTGTATGATATTCTTATGGGTAGATAACTGGGTTAGGTGGACATTATTTAAAATTTAATTATGATATCTAAATTCACGGTAGAATAAACACACAAAAAATGTTTAAAATAAAAGACTTTCAATCTCTTCAGATGTCAACAGAAAATTTAATCTACCAGGATATGTAATATTTTACCTACCAAACTGACAAAGAGAAAAAAAACCTCACTTTTGTTCTGGATATGATAAAAACAGATACTGACAAACACATTTTATGGGAGTATAACTTGAAGAATAATCTATCAATAGTTCCTTAAAGTATTAGGAAATACTCAGTCCTTGGTAGTTTCGCTTAGGAAAATTCACATTATAGAAGTTAATGATCTAAACACCGCCTGTTCAGGGACTTCCCTGGCAGTCCAGTGGTTAAGACTCAATGCTTCTAATGCAGGGGACGCAGGTTCGATCCTTGGTCAGAGAACTAAGATCCCACATGCCATGCGGCGTGGCCAAAATATTTGAAAATAAATAAATAAACACTGCCTGTTCGGTGTTCCCAAGCCCTAGAGTTCTCCTGGTTACATTTTCCTTTAATATTTGAATGCCATTCCCATGCCATATTTCTATAGTGCTGCTCCTTTCCTGAAATTCATGAGGGTTCTCTGAGGGCCGTTCTTCCGGTCACCCCTTACTCCAGTTCCTGTCTCCATGGCATTTTCGGATTCAGTCTTGCCACTGTCCTCCTTTCACTTGTTTCTCCATATTTCCTTATTGTGTAGCCCCCGTAGTCCTTGCTTTCCCTAACTCTGCAAGGCCACTCACAGCGTAGCAGATTTTTACTGAAGGCTGCTGGTGATGAAGGAGAATCACACACAGCATGATACGGACAACAGTGTAAAATATAAGCCAAGACTCTTCCTCATCCATTGGCTGCCTCTGTCATGAGGAAACTGTCATTGGCTGTGCTTCTTTCCTACTTAATCCCTCTGGGTCCTGGTGTCCTACTGCTTTTTCAGGCCTTTCTCTCTTCATCTTGGAAGCCTGTTTCCTCTCTAGCTGGAAGCCACTAACTTCCCCCTGAATCAACTTTCTCTAAGCAGAGTAAAGATCCTCCCTGAATCAATACTAGACATCTAGCTGAAATTTGCATTGTGAAAAGTTATTGAAGTATTTTCTAAGGCATATGTCCGACCTTCCTGAATCTTCACTTTTAGCAGCAAAAAAAAAAAAAAAAAATGCAGAAACATACAAACATACATACGTGTAACTGCATCTTCATGGAGAAGGGTAAAAATCAGAGAGGAGCAAGGGATTAGGACGTCAAAACAAAAACCACAAACTGGATTTAAAAACTGAAAGGAGAGGAGCTTCAAGATAGCGGAAGAGTAAGACGCAGAGATCACCTTTCTCCCCACAAACACATCAGAAATACATCTACATGTGGAACACCTCCTACAGAACACCTACTGAACGCTGGCAGAAGACCTCAGACCTCCCAAAAGGCAAGAAACTCCCCACATTCCTGGGTAGGGCAAAAGAAAAAAGAAAAAACAGAGACCAAAGGATAGGGACGGGACCTGCACCAGTGGGAGGGAGCCGTGAAGGAGGAAAGGTTTCCACACACTAGGAAGCCCCTTCGCGGGTGGAGACTGCGGGTGGCGGAGGTGGGGAGCTTCGGAGCTGCGGAGGAGAGTACAGCAACAGGGGTGCGGAGGGCAAAGTGGGGGGATTCCCGCAGGGAGTGTCGGTGCCGACCAGCACTCACCAGACCGAGAGGCTCGTCTGCTCACCCGCCAGAGCGGGCGCGGCTGGGAGCTGAGGCTCGGGCTTCAGTCGGAGCGCAGGGAGAGGACTGGGGTTGGCGGCGTGAACACAGCCTGCAGGGGGTTACTGCGCCACGGCTGGCCGGGAGGGAGTCCGGGGAAAAGTCTGGACCTGCCGAAAAGGAAAGAGACTTTTTCTTCCCTCTTTGTTTCCTGGTGCGCGAGGAGAGGGGATTAAGAGTGCTGCTTAAAGGAGCTCCAGAGACGGGAGCAAGCCGCGGCTATCAGCACGGACCCCAGAGACGGGCATGAGACACTAAGGCTGCTGCTGCCGCCACCAAGAAGCCTGTGTGCGACCATAGGTCACTGTCCACAACCCCCTTCTGGGGAGCCTGTGCAGCCCGCCACTGCCAGGGTCCCGGGATCCAGGGACAACTTACCCGGGAGAACGCACAGCGTGCCTCCAGCTGGTGCAACGTCACTCTGGCCTCTGCCGCCGCAGCCTCGTCCCGCATCCATACTCCTCCCTCCCCGTGGCCTGAGTGAGCCAGATCCCCCGAAATCAGCGGCTCCTTTAACCCCGTACTGTCTGAGCGAAGAACAGACACCCTCAGGCGACCTGCACGAAGAGGCGGGGCCAAATGCAAAGCTGAGCCCCGGGAGCTGTGCGAACAAAGAAGAGAAAGGGAAATCTCTCCCAGCAGCCTCAGAAGCAGCGGATTAAAGCTGCACAATCAACTTGATGTACCTGCATCTGTGGAATACATGAATAGACAACGAGTCATCCCAAATTGAGGAGGTGGACTTTGGGAGGAACCATATATATATATATATATATATATATATATATATATATATATATATATATTTTTTTTTTCCCCTTTCTCTCTTTTTTGTGTGTGTGTATGTGTATGCTTCTGTGTGTGATTTTGTCTGTATAGCTTTGCTTTTACCATTTGTCCTAGGGTTCTGTCTGTCCGTTTTTTTTTTTATTACTTAAAATTTTTTTTCTTAATAATTATTTTTTATTTTAATAACTTTATTTTATTTTACTTTATTTTATTTTATTTTCTTCTTTCCGTCTTTTTTTTCTCCCTTTTATGCTGAGCCATGTGGAGGACAGGCTCTGGGTGCTCCAGCCAGGCATCAGGGTCGTGCCACTGAGGTGGGAGAGCCAAGTTCAGGACACTGGTCCACAAGAGACCTCCCAGCTCCATATAATATCAAACAGCGAAAATCTCCCAGAGATCTTCATCTCAACACCAACACAAGCATCACTCAACGACCAGCAAGCTACAGTGCAGGACACCCTATGCCAAACAACTAGCAAGACAGGAACACAACCCCATCCATTAGCACAGAGGCTGCGTAAAATCATAATAAGGCCACAGACACGCCAAAACACAACACCAGATGTGGACCTGCCCACCAGAAAGACAAGATCCAGCCTCATCCACCAGAACACAGGCACTAGAACCCTCCACCAGGAAGCCTACACAACCCACTGAACCAACCTTAGCCACTGGGGATAGACACCAAAAACAACGGAAACTACAATCCTTCAGCCTGCGAAAAAGAGACCCCAAACACAGTAAGTTAAGCAAAATGAGAAGACAAAGAAACACAGCAGATGAAGGAGCAAGGCAAAAACCCACCAGACCTAACAAATGAAGAGGAAATAGGCAGTCTACCTGAAAAAGAATTCAGAATAACAGTAAAGATGTAAAGTAAAGATAGTAAAGATAGTAAAGATGATCCAAAATCTTGGAAATAGAATGCAGAAAATACAAGAAGCATTTAACAAGGACCTAGAAGAACTAAAGAGCAAACAAACAGAGATGAACAACACAATATATGAAATTAAAAATTCTCTAGAAACGATCAATAGCAGAATAACTGAGGCAGAAGAACAGATAAGTGACCTGGAAGATAAAACAGTGGAAATAACTACTGCAGACCAGAATAAAGAAAAAAGATTGAGAAGAACTGAGGACAGTCTCAGAGACCTCTGGGACAACATTAAATGCACCAACATTCGAATTATACAGGTCCCAGAAGAAGAAGAGAAAAAGAAAGGGACTGAGAAAATATTTGAAGAGATTATAGTTGAAAACTTCCCTAATATGGGAAAGGAAAGAATTAATCAAGTCCAGGAAGCACAGAGAGTTCCATATAGGATAAATCCAAGGAGAAAAACGCCAAGACACATATTAATCAAACTATCAAAAATTAAACACAAAGAACAAATATTAAAAACAGCAAGTGTAAAACAACAAGTAACACATAAGGGAATCCCCATAAGGTTAACAGCTGATCTTTCAGCAGGACATATTTAAAGTGATGAAAGGGAGAAACCTACAACCAAGATTACTGTACCCAGCAAGGATCTCATTCAGATTTGATGGAGAAATTTAAAGCTTTAGAGACAAGCAAAAGCTAAGAGAATTCAGCACCACCAAACCAGCTTTACAACAAATGCTAAAGGAACTTCTCTACGCAAGAAAGAGAAGGAAAAGACCTACAATAACAAACCCAAAACAATTAAGAAAATGGGAATAGGAACATACATATCGATAATTACCTTAAATGTAAATGGATTAAATGCTCCAACCAAAAGACATAGACTTGCTGAATGGATACAAAAACAAAACCCGTATATATGCTGTCTACAAGAGACCCACTTCAGACCTAGGGACACATACAGGCTGAAAGTGAGGGGATGGAAAAAGATATTCCATGCAAAAGGAAATCAAAAGAAAGCTGGAGTAGCAATTCTCATATCAGATAAAATAGACTTTAAAACAAAGACTGTTACAAGAGACAAAGAAGGACACTATGTAATGATCAAGGGATCAATCCAAGAAGAAGATATAACAATTGTAAATATTTCTGCACCCAACATAGGAGCACCTCAATACATAAGGCAAATACTAACAGCCATAAAAGGGGAAATCGACAGTAACACAATCATAGTAGGGAACTTTAACACCCCACTTTCACCAAGGACAGATCATCCAAAATGAAAATAAATAAGGAAACACAAGCTTTAAATGATACATTAAAAAAGATGGACTTAATTGATATTTATAGGACATTCCATCCAAAAACAACAGAATACACATTCTTCTCAAGCACTCATGGAACATTCTTCAGGATAGATCATATCTTGGGTCACAAATCAAGCCTTGGTAAATTTAAGAAAAGTGAATTTGTACCAAGTATCTTTTCTGACCACAACACTATGAGACTAGATATCAATTACAGGAAAAAATCTGTAAGAAATAACAAACACATGGAGGCTAAACAACACACTACTTAATAACCAAAAGATCACTGAAGAAATCAAAGAGGAAATAAAAAAATACCTTGAAACAAATGACAATGAAAACACAACAACCCAGAACCTATGGGATGCAGCAAAAGCAGTTCTAAGAGGGAAGTTTATAGCTATAGAAGCCTACCTTAAGAAACAAGAAACATCTGAAATAAATAATCTAACCTTACACCTAAAGCAATTAGAGAAAGAAGAACAAAAGAATCCCAAAGTTAGCAGAAGGAAAGAAATCATAAAGATCAGATCAGAAATAAATGAAAAAGAAATGAAGGAAATGATAGCAAAGATCAATAAAACTAAAAGCTGGTTGTTTGAGAAGATAAACAAAATTGATAAACCATTAGCCAGACTCATCAAGAAAAAAAGGAGAACACTCAAATCAATAGAATTAGAAATGAAAGAGGAGAAGTAACAACTGACACTGCAGAAATGCAAAGCATCATGAGAGATTACTACAAGCAACTCTATGCCAATAAAATGGACAACCTGGAAGAAAAGGACAAATTCTTAGAAATGCACAACATTCCGAGACTGAACCAGGAAGAAATAGAAAATATGAACAGACCAATCACAAACACTGAAATTGAAACTGTGATTAAAAATCTTCCAACAAACAAAAGCCCAGGACCAGATGGCTTCAGAGGCAAATTCTATCAAACATTTAGAGAAGAGCTAACACCTATCCTTCTCAAACTCTTGCAAAATATAGCAGAGGGAGGAACAGTCCCAAACTCATTCTACAAGGCCCCCATCACTCTGATACCAAAACCAGACAAAGATGTCACAAAGAAAGAAAACTACAGGCCAATATCACTGATGAATATAGATGCAAAAATCCTCAACAAAATACTAGCAAACAATATCCAACAACAGAGTAAAAGGATCATACATTATGATCAAGTGAGGTTTATCCCAGGATTGCAAGGATTCTTCAATATACACAAATCAATCAACGTGATACACCATATGAAAAACCTGAAGGATAAAATCCATATAATCATCTCATAGATGCAGAAAAAGCTTTCAAAAAATTCAACACCCATTTATGATAAAAACCCTCCAGAAAGTAGGCATAGAGGGAAATTTCTTCAACATAATAAAGGCCATATATGACAAACCCACAGTAAACATCATCCTCAATGGTGAAAAACTGAAACCATTTCCACTAAGATCAGGAACAAGACAAGGTTGCCCACTCTCACCACTATTATTCAACATAGTTTTGGAAGTTTTAGCCACAGCAATCAGAGAAGAAAAAGAAATAAATGAATCCAAATTAGAAAAGAAGAAGTAAAGCTGTCACTGTTTGCAGATGACATGATACTATATACAGAGAATCCTAAAGATGCTACCAGAAAACTACTAGAGCTAATCAATGAATTTGGTAAAGTAGCAGGATACAAAATTAATGCACAGAAATCTCTTGCATTCCTATACACTAATGATGAAAAATCTGAAAGTGAAATTAAGAAAACACTCCCATTTACCATTGCAACAAAAAGAATAAAATATCTAGGAATAAACCTACGTAAGGAGACAAAAGATCTGTATGCAGAAAATTATAAGACACTGATGAAAGAAATTAAAGATGATACAAATGGATGGAGAGATATACCATGTTCTTGGATTGGAAGAATCAACATTGTGAAAATGACTCTACTACCCAAAGCAATCTACAGATTCAATGCAATCCCTATCAAACTACCACTGGCATTTTTCAGAGAACTAGAACAAAACATTTCACAATTTGTATGGAAACACAAAAGACCCCTAATAGCCAAAGCAATCTTGAGAACGAAAAACTGAGCTGGAGGAATCAGGCTCCCTGACTTCAGACTATACTACAAAGCTACAGTAATCAAGACTGTATGTTACTGTCACAGAAACAGAAATATAGGTCAATGGAACAGGATAGAAATTCCAGAGATAAACCCACGCACATATGGTCACCTTATCTTTGATAAAGGAGGCAAAGAATATACAGTGGAGAAAAGAGAGCCTCTTCAATAAGTCGTGCTGGGAAAACCTGACAGCTACATGTAAAAGAATGAAATGAGAACACTCCCTAACACCATACACAAAAGTAAACTCAAAATGGATTAAAGACCTAAAGGAAGGCCAGACACCATCAAACTCTTAGAGGAAAACATAGGCAGAACACTCTATGACATAAATCACAGCAAGATCCTTTTTGAACCACCTCCTAGAGAAATGGAAATAAAAACAAAAATTAACAAATGGGACCTAATGAAACTTAAAAGCTTTTGCACAGCAAAGGAAACCATAAACAAGAGGAAAAGACAACCCTCAGAATGGGAGAAAATATTTGCAAATGAAGCAACTGACAAAGGATTAATCTCCAAAACATACAAGGAACTCATGCAGCTCAATATCAAAAAAACAAACAACACAATCCAAAAATGGGCAGAAGGCCTAAATAAACATTTCTCCAAAGGAGATATACAGATTGCCAACAAACACATGAAAGAATGCTCAACATCACTAACCACTAGAGAAATGCAAATCAAAACTACAATGAGATATCATCTCACACCGGTCAGAATGGCCATCATCAAAAAATCTACACACCATAAATGCTGGAGAGGGTGTGGAGAAAAGGGAACCCTATTGCATTGTTGCTGGGAATGTAAATTGATACAGCCACTATGGAGAACAGTATGGAGGTTCCTTAAAAAACTAAAAATAGAACTACTATACGACCCATCAATCCCACTACTGGGCATATACCCTGAGAAAACCATAATTCAAAAAGAGTCATGTACCACAATGTTCATTGCAGCTCTATTTACAATAGCCAGGATATGGAAGCAACCTAAGTGTCCATCAACAGATGAATGGATAAAGAAGATGTGGCACATATATACAATGGAATATTACTCAGCCATAAAAAGAAACGAAACTGAGTTATTTGTAGTGAGGTGGATGGACCTAGAGACTGTCATACAGAGTGACGTAAGTCAGAAAGAGAAAAACAAATACCATATGCTAACACATATATATGGAATCTAAAAAAAAAAAAAAAAAAGAAAGAAAATGGTCAGAAGAACCTAGGGGCAAGACAGGAATAAAGATGCAGAGCTACTAGAGAATGGACCTGAGGATATGGGGAGGGGGAAGGGTAAGCTGGGACAAAGTGAGAGAGTGGCATGGACACATATACACTACCAAACGTAAAATAGATAGCTAGTGGGAAGCCGCCGCATAGCACAGGGAGATCAGCTCGGTGCTTTGTGACCACCTAGAGGGGTGGGATAGGGAGGGTGGGAGCGAGGGAGATGCAAGAGGGAAGAGACATGGGGACATGTGTATATGTATAACTGATCCTCTTTGTTATAAAGCAGAAACAGACACACCATTGTAAAGCAATTATACTCTAATAAAGTTGGGGGAAAAAAAACCCTGAAAGTTTTCCATAACAAAACAGAAATCTTGATATCTAATTTACTCATTTTAGTAAAATTAAATGTGTCTGTGTATCAAGCTGCCTATGAGTGCAAACTATTCTTGGTGGTTATCTCAGGCAGAGGAGATTCTGTGATTTTTTAAAAAATTAATATCTTCTAATTTTAGGTATTGTGCTAATTATTTACAGGGTACAATATTAAGTATATAATCAGAAAAAAATCTATCTATGTTATTTTTTACTGTGGAAAATAATTTGCAGTTTTTTATGAATAGGATCATATGTAGGCAGGGCTATCACTTCCGTCCTGATGCATGTGATGAATTAGGCTGACAGAGTAGCATTAATATGTATTTTCTCTGTCTCCAGTGCAAGACTTGTATGGGCTTGTATGTGGTCTCTGTGTGTTTTTCTTCCAGTTGGTATGTGCTGTATGGTAGGGTATAAACATAAATATGTGTACATTTGGATGTATATCACTGTGTTACTATGTGCAAGAGGGAAGCAGCAGCTCACAGAATCTAACCATAGAAAAGCTACCTTCATTCTGGTAGTTGTTAGAATTGCATGTTACCCCACAGTAGATGGACTCCTGGAAACAGCTCTCTCTCTCTCTCTCTCTCTCTCTCTCTCTCTCTCTCTCTCTCTCTCTCTCTCTCTCTCTCTCTCTCTCTCTCTATATATATATATATATATATATATATATATATATATACACACACACATGCTCTACATTTTTTTTTTTTTTTTCCGGTACGCGGGCCTCTCACTGTTGTGGCCTCTCCCGTTGTGGAGCACAGGCTCCGGACGCGCAGGCTCAGCCGCCATGGCTCACGGGCCCAGCCGCTCCGCAGCATGTGGGATCTTCCCGGACCGGGGCACGAACCCGTGTCCCCTGCATCGGCAGGCGGACTCTCAACCACTGCGCCACCAGGGAAGCCCCATGCTCTACATTTTGCAGATGTGTGCAAAACACCTACACCTCTGTGTACATTTTCTGGAAGGGAATCTAAACAGTTTGGAAATAGCAAACAGGGTATGACTAGGATGAGACTGGGCATGGAGGTCACTATGGGCCAAGCCTTGTGAGTGAGGTGGGTAAGGAAGTGACAAAATGGGAGCCAAGGTGCCGGGGTGCAGCCCTTCTGCAGGCGACAGTGACAACAGCAAAAAGGCATACACGTCAGGTACTGTGGTCAACATCGGTCTCAGCTCAGCTGATACCACAGCTAAGTAGCAATCCTTGTGTATAAGTCACATTGTACATTGTCTCGTTGGAGCAGATTCTGCAGAATAATTTAGTGTTCTGATTTTAGGGCTGTTCTTTGCGTCATCGGGAAAATCGGTAAATGGTACAGGTCAGAACTGTGGTTCATCTTTGTCTGCTGACTGATGTTTTTAAAAGTCTCTTTTACCCTTAGAGAGGTACACTTCAAATTTGCAGTAGAAAAGCAGATCAGGTACTACAGTCATCCTCAGGAGGAACTATAAAAAAGAGCATTTCAAAGTTACTTAACAATGATTAATCATGTTACATTGAGAAATAAAGAATACTCAAGAAGAGTAAATCTTATAAAAGGGAACCTTACCTTTTTTCTAACCAGAATCAGTTTGCAGGAGGAATAAAAAACAAATGTTGAAATAAATATGTAAAACATCACTTAAATGGGAAGTAATTTTGATGTTAAATTTTGAATATACTTCAGACATTGCGGTATTGGCTGGTATATTGACGTTCTATTGCTGCAGTAACAGATCACCACAAACTAAATGGCTTACAGCAACATACATTTGTTATCATACAGTTTTGGAAGTCAGAAGTCTGGCAGGGATCTCACTGGGCTAAAATCAAGGTGTTGGCAGGGCTGCCTTTCTTTCAGAAGCTCTAGAGGAAAATCATTTTCCTTTCTTTTCCAGCTTCTAGAAACTGCCCACATTCCTTGGCTCAAGGACCCTCCTCCAACTTCAAAGCCAACGATGTTGCATCTCTTTGATCCTTCTTCTGTAGTGATCACCCTCTGATCACAGCCAGGCAAGAGTCTCTGCTTTTAAGGACTCATGGGATTATAGATAATCCAGGATAGTCTCCCCATCTCAAGGTCATTAATCTCAGCTGCAAAATCTCTTTTGCCATGTAAGGTAACCTATTTGCAGGTTCCAGCGATTAGGACACGGACATCTTTGGGGGGCTATAATTCTGCCTACCACACTGACTATGAAGTGTGGTATTACAATACAAAATAATAACACTGAAAATGTTTGCATAGGGAGTTTTGACTCCGATGACATTTCATCCTGTTATGAATGCCTCTTTGAAAAGAGGTATTTTGGCACCTTATAATGCCAAAGCAACAGAAATGAACCTTGAACAGCAACAGCCTTGCAACATAACAGCACCCAGAGTCACATTGCTGCATGAATTACCTGATGGTGAACCATTGTGTTTCATGTAGATGGCATTTGTAAATGTGGCTATTTAAGCATAAAGCAATAATTTGCCCAAGAGTTAAAGCAGTTAGCAAACATTAATTTGTGGGGATCAAGTAATGGGAGATAATTTGTGATGAGGGAAATTACTCTGAAATCTGGAAATCTAAGTATTAAGATTCTTCGCTTTCTTTTCCATTTGTAGAGTGGCTTTTTATTACTAACTCGTCTGTAAGGCTAATGAATTGTCTCCTTAAACACTGTGTACTTAGTTTTATGGTTTAAAAAATAAGTATGATTAACGCATCTTAAGTAAAAGAGACTTTTTGAATTCAACTGCATTTGGCTAGTGAAAGTAAATTGCATAATCGTTACTTTTTTGGCTTGAAATGCTGGTTCTGATATTCAAGTTCACTTCCTCAGAATATTAAATAAAAAAGAGAGCCAGTTATCAAGACTATGTGATATCACTAAAGAAGGGATTCCTAAAGAATGAGGACGTTATGATATTCACATATGAAAAATTTCTGTTATTAATGTTTTCATTTGGGATTTAAACAATAGTTAATTTCCAATTAATTTCTAATTAAGTGCAGTGGATACTTCAGCTGTTTTCCTGGCATATGTTTTGCCCTTTCTCCTTCCCAATATGACGCCAGCTGTTCAGATTGTATGGGCATGCTGCCTCTCTTCCAACGCTTGACTCAAGGGACCTAAGCAAATCAATATGATTTCCCTCCACTGGCCACAGGGATTGGCATGGTATCACCATATACACCAGTGTTTGTATGGTGTTTCCTGCTGGAGACTTTAGATTACTGTTTGGGAACTCTTTCTTTTTTTTTTTTTTTCCGGTATGTGGGCCTCTCACTGCTGTGGGCTCTCCCGTTGCAGAGCACAGGCTCTGGACACTCAGGCTCAGCGGCCATGGCTCACGGGCCCAGCTGCTCCGCGGCATGTGGGATCTTCCGGAACCGGGGCACGAACCCGTGTCCCCTGCATCGGCAGGAGGACTCTCAACCACTGCGCCACCAGAGAAGCCCGGGGAACTCCTTCTTTTGGATGGCATTGGGAGTGGATGCCAGTCTTGCAAATATAAGAAAAGAATACCTAAGTGTAAGGCTAGCTGTTTGTGATGAGTAATTATGTTAATTAAAAAAATTTTTTTTGACGATCAGTTTGCTGAGGACACCAAATCAGCATGGTGTACAAAAGTTAAAGAGATTTTTTTTTTTATATTCATAGGTTCTAGAAGAGGGATGCACAGCAAACCCAGAGGGCCAAGCAGAGGATCCCCAAAACCTTGAAGTGGGGTTTCTCAATCTGAACGCAGGGAGAGAAAGGGGAGAGCCAAATAACTAGTGAACAGCAGCCTTTATGAGGAGGATGTCAAGGGCAGGATGGCTTTTGGCATGTGAGAAGCCCACTTGTTGGTTAATTTGAATGTACCTGGGTCGACAGGAAGGGGAGATCATGGAAGGATATAAAGATGTCTTCATGAGGTGTATTGCTTCGTTGCACATGTTTAAGTTGGGTGGATGTGGGGTAGATTCAGGGAAACTAGGTAAAGGGTCAAAGAGAAGTGGGCAGGGGAGGGACACCAAGGCAACACACATTTTAGCCGTATCTGACGCGAGCTAAACAAAAGGAGAAAGGTGTTGCTAAAAGAATTGCAGAGACTTAGGGGTGAAATCCTGGTAAACAGAGGTTGAGCCTTAATTAATCCTGAAATTTTCAAATTATAGGAGCTCCATATCCCTCATGTTTTTTAGGACATTGTATGTTGTGTATTCTGTTACTTTCAACCCAAAGCATCTTAAATGATGCTTCAAACAATATGTCGATACATTCTCCTTTCAACAAATACAGGTGCATCTAAATTCACTGCCACTCTTAATCCCAGAATGTATAAAAATAAGATTGCCTATGGTTTTAATATCGCCTCAATTGTCACTAAGATCTAAAAACAGCATTGAGAGATATACTGAATTTATATAGAATTTTTTCCTAATTTAGGTAGGTCCGCAGAACCAGATCAGTTATAATCCTTGGTTGATAACTAATGATGCATCATTGCATTATTGCATCATTGCATCTCTTGTTTGTTTATGTAATTTGTTTCTATAATAATGGATACCTAAACCCACCCAAGAACTATAGTATTACCAATGTCTTACATCAACCCAAGTGTTGTCTCTCTACCTCCCCTGGAAGTAACTACTACCCTGACAGTGTGTTGGTTTTTCCTGTCTTTTTTACATTTACTTTTATCACCTAGATTTGTGTGCCTAACAGCATATTGTTTATCTTTTCGAGTTTCATTAAAAGGATTATGCCAGAAGTTTTGTGTGACCTTAATTAAGTCTTATGTGGAACAGCTGAACGAGGAACTCCTACAGGGAGAGTAGGTGTCACTGGTTAACGTGGTAGAGACAAGTAGCTTCTCTCTTTCAAACCCAAAGCGATTCTGTTTAGGCCCGTGATTTCAGGAGGAGTGAGTTAATGCATCCACCACTTTCCAAAGTTGTCATGGAGGAATGTACTGTTGGTGGGAACTCAAAAGGGAAGGACAGTGTGGATTATTTCAGTATAGAGAAATGTCTTCCTTAAATATAAAAGCAAAGGAACCAACTTTCAAGAAAAGTACTGACACATTTGTCTGTTATGAAAACAAACAATACAATTTTTATATGAAAAGATAGTACATTTCACATTAATATGGAAAACAGTAAAATAACAGTTTAATATACAAATAACTTTTTCATATCAGTATGAAAGTGATTAACAATTCAAAATGGGCGAAGTATGTGAATAGATAAGAGTTACAAATTACCAGAGATACATGGGCATTCAGATTGATCAATATCACCATCTCAAAGAAATTCATATACATATGTTTCATCAATGCTAATTCTCTGTGTTAATAAGGGTGCATGTTACAAATAATTTTTAAACTCACATCATGAGAATATATGTTGATATAACCTTCTTCAAACACTACGTATCAAAATCTTCCCCTTCTTGGAATTTATTAAAAATGGAAAAGTAGTCTAAACATATGTTAACAGGCCATCAGTTAAGTATATTATGGCATATCTGTGCAGGGTTTTTTCTTTTTTCTTTCAGTTTTCCAGCATTTGAATCACCATCCTATATTTAGAGAATATCCCAATTTCTAAGTCTTGTTGAAGAGGGAAGGGACAGAGTGTCTCAATTGTTTCAGAAAATGAAAAGGTAACATATTGCTCTGTGTTAGTTTGCTGAGGCTGCCATATCAACGAAACACAGACTCTGTGCCTTATACAACAGAAATTTATTTTCTCATTATTCTGGAGGCTAGAAGTCCAAGATCAAGGTTCAACAGGGTTGGTTTCTTGTGAGGTCTCTCTCCTTGACTTTTAGATGGCCTTCCCCCTGTGTTTTCCATCTGTACCTGCTGTGTCCAAATTCCCTCTTGTAAGGATATCAGTCATATTGGATTAAGACGCACCCTAACAACCTCATTTTAACTTGTTTACCCCTTTAAAGACTCTCTCTCCAAATACAGTCACGTTAGGAGGTAACTAGAGATTAGGACTCCAACATATGAGTGTTGGAGACCCACAAGTGAACCCAAAACACTCACCTACCCAGCTTCCCTTTCTGAACAGATGTCAGTCTTTGACTTGGGCTCAGCCAATCAGGTTTATTCCCTCTGGAATTTGAATTGGAACTAGTTACACAAAGGAGCATGGGCAGTAGAAAATTCATTCTGGCAGAGGTAAAAGGTAATACTGGAAGCAACATACAGTTTCTAGGTCCATAGTAGCTATCTATAGTGCTGGGTTGGAAACTGCACGCTGCAGAGAGAAAAGGCGGAAGCAATAATATCCTCACCAGACTAGTTCTACTTCTATTGTTCATGCCATTTTATGAGCCTACGTCTCCAATATTCTAAGTGAATTTATGAGATACCCAATATCCTCTCAATAAATGTCTCTCTCCTTAAATCATCCAGAGCCAATTTCCATGGCTTGCAACCAGCAACCTTGACTGATATACCTCATATGATGAAATATTATACAGCCATTTAAATAAGATTTTCTAACAATTTTAACAGCTTTGGAAAATATTTATGACATACTACTAAGTGGAAAAGAAGTTTACAGTACAATCTATACACTATGATCTCAATTTTATTTAAACATTATATATGTATAACCATAGACATTGATCAGATGGGAATAGATCAAAAATTTATAGTGATTATCTCTGCATAAAGAGAATACAGTTGACTCATGTTTTCTTCTTTAGACGTGCCTAAATTTTACAAATATTCTGTATGTACAATATTACTTATATTATCATACAACACTTAGAAGAAGGAAACTCATCTCAGCATTGCCTTTTGGAATTCTCCATGTTCCCATAAGGTTAGCCCAAATGTATCTCTCTGTGCCTCCATGACAATCCTTATGGCAGTTCTTATTACTCCTCGTGACTCTAACATGGTTCCAAGTTCCCTGAGTTCACCTGTCAGTATTTCCTATTAAATTGTAAGTTTCTTTAGGAGAGTTACTGAACCTTACATCCCTATATTACCAGTGACAAACATCTGGTATAGGGCAAATGCCAGCAAATTTTGTTGAATGAAAGAATAAAGCTACTTTAACATAATTTGTTAGTTTTCTTTAGTTGTGATAAAGCTATTTTATTCAATTGCTGTGATGACTGTAATTCTAACATAGTGTTCCTGAGCTTTTATGTCATTTGATTATTTGTCTTGGGTGGAAAGAATTAACATTACTATTTAGAGTTTCTCCACTTTCCTCTCATAATGGTGAGAAGTGAATGAAGGGGTGCAGAAAAATGATTTAATAAGTTGCCTACACCTAAAATAAATAATCAATTATGGTAACTATTAATATTATCACCAAATCATTAAGCCAGAGGCATAGAGCTAGATAGATTTTATTTGGTAAACATTTCATATGTCAGGATCTACCTCAATTCCAGGCCACTGATAGAGAGTGGAGGCTCAGTTTCAGTACCACTCTGTGATTAAGTATCTCACATGTAGGAGGCAGCAGGAATCTCATTTCATGGATTGTAATTCCTCTCAAATTTAGCACATGATCTTATTCCAGCCTAAAGCAATTTGTTCAAGAAGGACAACCAGATTCTTGGTCTGGGGTGGTGACTGGTACCCGTTCCACGCTAGTGGTGGCACTCTAGACTCATGCTCATCAAAGAGCCCACTTGCAGTGAGATGAGTAACTCGTAGCAGAATGTCAATCAACACAACACTCTCTTTGTCAAGAAAGTCTTGTTATGAAATGACTGTCAGCTGAACTTAACAGTCCATTGAATAAACCACTTTTGAGCAGCAGATGTAGAGGGCCACAAATTCCGAAAACTTAGTGTCCTGATTCTGACATTCTCCAAGTATGATTTCTTCTATCTTTCTAAAACTCTTATTTTCTTTCCTTGTCCAAGCAACCATAATAACTTGAACTAATAGAGTAGAGCTATGCAAATGTCATCATGGAGCCTTGGAGTATGGATTTTGAAGTCATGCCCTTAGTGGTGTTCATTGGAACCATGGGCAGATAAACATGAAGGAGAACACTGAGAGGAGAGCCTACTGATAGAAAATAAAGCCAGAATTCATCAGTTTATTTATAGAGCTGGAATTGGAAGATGCATAATCAGAGGGAATTAGGAAGGGACACCAGAGAATGGGAAAAGCCAAGAAGGCACACATCATAAAATCCTAGGGAGGAAGGTGTTTGACAGAGGAGATACTGGTCTGCATCAGCTGCCTCTGTTAGGATGGGCTTTGCATGGCCACAAATAAACTCAAGTCTTTTAATGGTTTAATATAATAGATGTTTATTTCTTGCTCACCTAACAGTCCAAGATGGGAGGTCATAGTTGCTGAGTGATTCAGGGAAAACTGCTCCTTCCATCTCATGGCACCAGACCCCACAGGACCTTGCTGTTATTGACTGAGAGAGAGGGACTTGGAAAAGTCTTTGATCTGAAAATGACATCTCCTTCTGTTTATATTTTATTGGCAAGTACTAGCCACAGCAAAATGTAAATGCAAGAGTCAGGAGGCTTCTTCTTAGAAATAATCTCTACTCCGGGAGTGGTAGATGCATTTTGTAGACAGTTGGCTTCTCTTCCTCAGGGTTTGATGTCCAAGCAAGGCTAAGAAAACAAAGCTTGAGGAATATTGTGGCTGAACTGGTGATTTCAAGTCATTTGGTTATCTTCCGTACAGAGAGAGGAACTAAAGCCATTTCATCTGCTAAAAGAAAAATGGATATTTAAAGAGGTGCAGATGGAAGGGATAGACTTCTCTTTCAAATAGTCAGGCAGTGCAAGGGCAGTAAGAGTAAAACTAACAGACTGAGGAGGTAGCCGGATAGAAGGAAATGTTTCATTTTTATAACTCAGTTGATCTGGGCATGTACAGAATGAGTGGAAAGAAATGGAAAGGAGACAGGAATGGCAAGAAAAGAGTGGCTGGAGAACACAGGTGCAGGGATTAGCAAGGGGCAGGAAGAAGACAAATCATCCGGAGAGACTAGAGATTAAAAATGAGGATGGACACACATGGCGTGTCAGTGGAGGAAAACAGAGAGAGTTAACTGCTGAGTACTGTCCAGAAAATCAGGAAGAAAGGCTATCTGCTTAGATTGGGGGATATGGATATAGGGTCGGGTTTCAGGGGATTATAACAACTATGGAATCTCCAATGCAGAACTAGGAGGAAATGTCAGGAGTTAAGTAAAATGACAGCTAAGTACAGAGAGCACAGAGATGAAGTTAGAGATTTATAAATGTCCCAATCAAACAATAAAGCCCTTGGTCATATTTTTTCTTTTCTTACAAGTAAATTTCCATTTCCCTCTCTTTTTTTTTTTTTTTTTGAGACAGGAATTTTTTTTAAAGTATCTGTTAAATTAGACAAGACATATAAGATCAAGCCAGTAAACTATATGAATACACGGGAAGTAATAATTCCTTTTTATAATGCTTGGTACTGTAGTTTGACAAAGAAACACGGCAAAATGGATATGAAAGAAAAGGTCATATAAAGTGACTGAAATACACAAATCGAAGGTGTTATTTTTACTTATCATTTCATATTTCAAATAGTTTCTGAGTAATGATCCTAGTAAATGTTTGTTCACAAATAGAGGTATGAATTCTGTGTGGGTGTTAATACCATTTAAAAAGGGGAATTACTTAAGATGCATTATTGGTACAGAGGTAGTAGTAATTTTTTCCTTCTAATATGAGAAAAAATACAAATAACATTCTTAGGGAAGAGTGTAGTAATTTTTACTCAGTTGAATGACAATGTTTTCAATTTTATGATTTTCTTAGCCTGCAGGTTGTTATTTTGTGAAGTGTATTTAAGAATATATATATTTTTTCTTCCATTCTTCCTAGGAAACACTAAATCTATCCATTACCAGAGACTCCTACCAGCTTAAACAGAATTCTAAAACTCTAACTTTTTCTAGGCTAAGAAGAAACCAGCAATGTCCACCCAGAAGGCATTCTATAACCCACTAAAATGACCTCAGCGTGAGCCAGATTTTCAAGGGAAAAAATAATTCTGACATTCCACATTCAGCCTTTAGTTGCCACCAATTAGATATAGAAAGAATTATTTATATACATACACATGCACATATACAGACACAAACACATTCAAAAATATATCTTTGTGTATTTTAGCCTTATTTTTTAAGTCATATCAACTTCGAATAAAATGTATTTATAAAAAAATTTTAAAGGTACATTTTAATATAGAGACATCTATTAAAATAACTCAAAACATTCAATATCATAGTTATTTATTTTTTAAAAATATGAGTGCATTAAAAAGATTTTAATATCCATAGTCATTAATCTATATGATATTATGTACAAAATAAAACTGCATTTGCACTTGAGAAAAGGAAATGTAAATGTAACTTGAATTTGGTTTTCATTGGTACTAGAATTCTAATATATAAGCATTGTCCTTGAAGAAGAAACTTTATGGAAAATTTTGAAGTATTCAAAAGTTAAGCTTCAATAAAAATTCTTATAAAATAGAATAGCAAACTGGGTTTATTTAATTTATTATTTTTAAATTAATTAATTTATTTTTGGCTGTGTTGGGTCTTCGTTGCTGCGTGCAGGCTTTCTCTAGCTTCGGCGAGCTGGGGCTAACTCTTCGTTGCAGTGCCCTGGCTTCTCATTGCGGTGACTTCTCTTGTTGGGGAGCACAGGCTCTAGGTACACGGGCTTCAGTAGTTGTGGCACACAGGCTCAGTAGTTGTGGCTCACGAGCTCTAGAGAGCAGGCTCAGTAGTTGTGGTGCACGGGCTTAGTTGTTCCACAGCATGTGGGATCTTCCCGGACCAGGGCTCGAACCCATGTCCCCTGCATTGGCAGGCAGATTCTTAACCACTGCACAACCAGGGAAGTCCTGGGTTTATTTTTATTACACTGAGTCAGAAATGACTTTAGACAGTGTGTGTGTATATGGAGTATATTCATGCGTTAAATATATATCCATATGTATATAGCATCGTTAAAATGGGTTAAATTCCTATAAGCAGCAAATGATCCCAAAATACCACAGTATAATGAAATTACTACAAGTTGGCTTATTACATTTTATTTCTTCTGTATCTGATTTTTTTTAAAGCTAGAGAAAAAAAGTTACCAAATGTTTATAGACAGATGGTTTAAACTTAATCAGATTAAATATCAACATGGAAATCAATTCAAGGTCTGAGAACTCCAAGAATGCTTTAAAAAAAATCTATAACAAAGGAACTTCATAAGACAGTTTGGCAGAGCACTCATATTTCATCTGCTGGGTTTATTCTGCAATTGACTTGTTAAGTGTCCCTCAAATAAGCTGTCTTGGTAAATGGTTGCCAAAGTACATTTCTGAAGTTAGTATAAATGTATTGTTTGACAGTTGGGATTTGAGAAGTTTAACTAGTTTCTTTTTCTTTAGGAACTAGTTTCAGTACAAGATTGTCTAACTTTAAAATGTACAATAAGTTCCAGATTGGTAGTACCTAACTTTAACTTCAGCTTTGTGTAGGGTACTGAATAGTCACAATTTAGATGGATATTCACTGTTGTGATGTAGAGTTAATTTATTATTATTTTTCTAACTCTATAGACCTCTCTACTTCCTCTTATATAGTTTAACTGAAAAATTTATTTGTCTTTTGTGTGTGTGTGTTTTAATATTTATTTATTTATTTGGCTACGCCAGGTCTTAGTTGTGGCATGCAGGATCTTCGTTGTGGCATGTGGGCTGTTAGTTATGGCATGCAGGATCTAGTTTCCTGACCAGGGATCAAACCTGGGCCCCCTGCATTAGGAGCATGGAGTCTTAACCGCTGGACCACCAGGGAAGTCCCGTGTGAGTATTTTTTAATTTTATTGAAGTATAGTGGATTTACAATGTTGTGTTGAATTCTGCCATACAGTAAAGTGATTCAGAAATACATATATAAAAATTTATTGGTCTTAAAGGGATATCTGCACTCTCAAATTGATTGCAGCATTATTCTCAATAGCCAAGTTTGGAAACATCCCAAATGTTCATCAATAGATGAATGGATAAAAAATAAAAATGTGGGCTTCCCTGGTGGCGCAGTGATTGAGGGTCCGCCTGCTGATGCAGGGGATGCGGGTTCATGCCCCGGTCTGGGAGGATCCCACATGCCGCGGAGCGGCTGCGCCATGAGCCATGGCCGCTGAGCCTGCGCGTCCGGAGCCTGTGCTCCGCAACGGGAGAGGCCACAACAGTGAGAGGCCCGCGTACCGCAAAAAAAAAAAAAAAAAAAAAAAAATGTGGTATCTATATGCAATGGAAAGAGAGAGGGCAGGTAAACATCTTATATGCTAAAACAAGTTTGTGGCCAAGTCCATCTTAGATCCTGGGTCACTTGATTTATAATGTAAAGCTCCAAAACTAGACAAAATGCTACATTTCCTGAGTTTAAAACTCTTTCTGTAGCACCAATTACTTTGAAGTTAGACTTTGGTCATTTATGTACTTTCCACCCTCTGCCTCTCCCCTACCTACAGTCATAGATTATTTCAGGACCCACTCACAAACCTCAGAATCAAGGTTTGAAAGTATAGACCTGTGAGTGGATTTTGTTAGATGACCTCTAATAAATAAATGTTTTTGTCTTTGTGAAGAAATAGCCTAGGGGCTTCCCTGGTAGTGCAGTGGTTGAGAATCTGCCTGCTAATGCAGGGGACACGGGTTCGAGCCCTGGTCTGGGAGGATCCCACATGCCACGGAGCAACTAAGCCCGTGAGCCACAACTACTGAGCCTGTGCGTCTGGAGCCTGTGCTCCACAAAAAGAGAGGCCGCGATAGTGAGAGACCCGCGCACCGCGATGAAGAGTGGCCCCCGTTTGCCACAACTAGAGAAAGCACTCACACAGAAACGGAGACCCAACACAGCAAAAATAAATAAATTAATTAATGAACTCCTACCCCCAACATCTTCTTAAAAAAAAAAAAAAGAAATAGCCTAGATATAATTCATATCAACTTGGTCCCATGTTTTAACAAAAATAATTATGATCTAGCATCAGGTTTACCCAGCTAAAGTAAAATATACAGTCAAGTACAGTGACGAAGGTAATTCAAGTCCAAATTCTGCTTTTGTCTAAATTCATGAGATTGCTGCCTCCATCTTGTAGGTCTTAATTAGCTATACTTCATAGGACATGACTCAAAAAAGCTTAGGTTTTAGGGAGCTGTGAAAACTTCTTAGAACCACTAGTATGTCTTTCTCTTCCTCGAGCTGTATGCAGGCTTTTAAGGCTGTTACGGTTGAATGATACGTTTTCCCCGTGGCATAAATAGCGTTTCTTTCCAGGACACTTTCCTCTTAACAACTAGCATTTGAAAACCACTGGGTCACAATATATTTACACGAGTCTACTTCTTACCCCATATTTTCATTATCATTTTAAGCGAAAAATAGAATTTCTATATTCACGTCATATTCCTTTTTCCCTGAGGGTGAAGGAAATGATTAAGAAATTTATAAAAGTTGAATAGCTCCCACTTCCTCCCATCCCTACTTTATTGAAGAGTGGAGGATTTCTGAGACTCCACAGTATCAAACTCAGTGGACTGTATTCATGTTCCAGATCTCAGAACTAATCCACTCAGAGGGTTATATTTTGTTCTTGATTTTAAAAACTCTGGATACCAATCTGTCATATAATCAGTGGTGAACAACAAAGGCAGGTACATGAAAAAGACAGGTCTTGTCATGGGAAAATGTTGCCGCTACCTACTTAAACTTCCAATACTATGTATCAGGGTGACAAGCAATTTCTATCCTGCAAAATGTAACTTTCAGCTTAAGTAACAGCTTCTTAAAAGTTGTTTTGATCACCTCAACTTCAAAATTAGCATCTCAAAGGAGAAAATTGCAAAATGACACTTTTGCTGTAAGGCCCTATTTTCCTAGCCATAAATACCTATTCAATTCAAACAAACAAAGGAAGTGAAAAACAATTCCCTTGGTCATAGGAGTAGGTGTAAATCAATTAAAGTAGTTAATAATAACAAAGTACTTATTAAGCTCGGAGTGTTGTTATATACAGACATTTAAATTCTCCAAAAAGATTTCACATCTGCATATAAGATGATTACTTCTGCCATATGTCATTGAATATAAGTACCTATTTTACCTTTTACCTATTATGGTATTAACAAACCACCTCAAAATTTAGTGGCTTTAAACAACAAGAACCATTTATTTTGCTCATGAATTTACAATTTGAGCAGGGATTAGTAGGAAAGGATGGTCTCTGTTCCACTCAGTGTCAGCTGGAGCAGCGTGATTGTGGCCTGGAGAATCTGTTTCCACATGGCTGGCAAGTTGGTACTGTTACCTGGGAGTGCAGCAGAGGCTGAAGATGGAGCCTCAGTTTCCTTCCATGTGAAACTCCTCATGTTACATCAGCTTCCTCCCAGCATGGTGGCTGCATTCTAAGGGCAAGCGTCCTGACGGACAGCATCAGAAAGATGCTCTATAACCTTTTATGACCTGACTTTGGAAATCAAAGAGTGTCATGTCCACTCCATTCTATTCACTAGAAGCAAGTCATTAAGGCCGGTCCATACTCAACCCAAATGCAAGGGAAAGGGAATTAGACTCAATGTCTTGATGGAAGGAGGGTCAAAGAATGTGTGAACATATTTTTTCAGAGTATGAAAAAAGAGATGCTAAGAATAAATGCTAGGGAAATTCTGAAGAGCTAGAAAGATGAATTCTTCCTTGAATTATAATTTTTAAAATATAATGTATTGAACTCTTAGCATGTGCTTTACATGCATTTTCAGGAATGCTTACACACATTCTAATTAGTTTCCATTTTACAAATGAAGAAATTCACAGTCACAGTGGGAAGGGATTTGTCCAAGTTCACATAGATAGTGAATGGTAAAACCAAGAATTTAAAAACTGACCCTTTCTGCTACCCTGTGCTAAAGTTCTAAGGAGGGGTGAGATTTGAGTCAGGATTTGGCAGCTGGATGAAACTTAAGTGGTCAGAGAAGAAGAGGAATATTCTCTCTCTGGAGAATAATCTGATAAAGATACAGGACGGCACCAGAAAATTTTCACAAGAATCTTTTGGGTGGACAGCATAATTAAGTGCACTGTCTTGGTGGCCATATCTGAGACAGGTATGGGATGAAGGTAAGTTACTGGTCCTTGAGGTCTGGACAAAGAATATGGCAGAAGTCTTTCCAGATAAGCTGGTTCTAATGTATTCTCAGGAGGGTCAGGAGCAGTGAAGAGGGGGCTGGGCTGTGGGAGAGTTGGCACATTAGACCCAGTTCAGGCATCCTACAATAGTCACATACAGTTTAACAAGTAAGTTTTCCATTGACTTGACACAAACATTGTAATTTCTAGAAGTATTACTCACTTGGAATTCAGTGCTACCTTTTCTCCATAAAGAGCATCTGGTTCTCAGTGTGGATCTGGGTAGCCAGGCATATAAAACATTTTTCCATGTTTTTAAGAAGTTGTACCATACTACTCTCTTGAGTTTTAAGAAGGGCTGCATCCATCGATCTGTTCTGAATTCTGAAATAAACAGTTTCACTCCTTTACTCAAATTCTTTTCTATTTATTTTTTTCTAAAAACGCTTTCACAGCACTTGCTATGAGCCAGACACAGGGCTATATGCTTTACAAATGTTAAAAAAACCTCACACATGTCTGTTGTCATTACTATTGCTATCAGACTTATAATTACTATAGCACAACCATAGGGGTTCCTCAACAATGTGCCTTTTTTTGTCTGAGTGAGGAAGAGGATAAATAGAAGTTGATCTGGGTCCATCTCAGAGGCAGTTATAATGTAAAACAAAGGATCCTCGAATTTGAAAATTGCCATTTTCTTGAGAAACTCTAACTTCTCTGAACCTTGTTTTCTTCTATCTAAAGTGTCATGAAAATTTGATGAAATAATCTATAGAGCACCGTATGAAAAAGTATGCCGTGAAGTAAAGAGTTATCAGAATACTGAGTAATACTATGTTAAGGAGAATGAGTGATGGGACATGTCCCCAGGCCATGGAGGGCAGCTTTGGACAAGGACCAATCTGTTGCTCTGTGCTAGTGTAAAGCTTCTCCCAATTCCCAGACCTCTCTTAATCAACAGACCCTCCTGGCTTGTCTCTAGAGTTACTTCTACTATTGGCTGAACTGATCACTGAAGAATAAATGTGTATTAAACATAACGAAATGTGTTTTTTTGGATGCTGAAAGCAAGCACACATAGTCATCTTAGGCTCTGCCATATTGGCTTAACCATGATTCTACCGAACCTTTAATTTTTCCAATTCTTTTTGCTAATACACATTTTTTTTAATTGTTACCTTTACCTTGTTCATTACAGATCTATCCTTACTATTGAACTCTAGTGAAGAGTTGATAATGCACTTATTTGCCATTAATGATATATGCACCTTTCTATGATTTATATGAAACTTCAAATAAGATAAAAGCATATCTATATCTATCTATCTATCTATCTAGGGAGAGAGAGAGATATTTAAAATGTATTTTTATATTTTACATATATTTAACATGTAAATTTGTATTTGATTTAACATGTATTTAATTTGCCCCAAGAATTCATTGCCTAAACCATATAATTTCAACTTCATACTGCAATTATTATAGGAACAAAATAACGAACTATTAACTGAAGGTGGAAAAAAGCTGAACAGTTTGCTAAATTTTAGTCTTTCAAATATTGTAAAATATTTTTATTACTTCACACTTAAATATTTTGTAAAAGCAGAATTATTTGTCAGACATTCCATGTTGTACATATTTTTTCTTTATAAAAGCTTTTGTGTTTTCATAAAAAGTCACACTTGCTGAAAATAGAAAACAAGTGGTTTAATCATGGTAAATCTAGCCATAATGTCAACTTGTTCTTGATTTCTAAAAAGAAGTTATAGCTATAAATAATGGTTTTTGATTATAACAGTAACATGTAACAATAGTAATCACAATAATTATAAGAAAATGATAATAAGAAAATTATAAGAAAACATCTATTGAGGACTATTTTTGATGGGCCTTCTATAAACATCATATCATTTAATAATTACAATAATTTATAGTATAAGTCATACTTGTTCTCATATACAAAGAAGCTTAGGCTCAGAAAAGTCAAGTGACTTACCCCAGCAATGGTAGAGACAGAAATCAAATCTATGCCTTTACAAAGGCATGCATCCATGCTGACTGTCATAATAACTGACTACTAACACCAAAAAAAGAGAAAAGTTTGCCCTAAAATTGAGAAAAAAAGCCCCCAAAAAGGTCAGGAAGAAGATGACCCACAGACCCAAGGCTCTAAAGGCATTGGCCTACTTCCTGTGTCAAAGACTTAAAAACTGTCCACTGGCCTATTCTCCATTACTATCTATCCCAGGCTCAGTCTTGAGCACACATAGTCTTTCTGAGCAAGATCCCAGATTGCCAAGACTTTGCTCAACCCAACCTGGAATAAAGATAAATAAATAAGTAAAGGAAAGCAGCACAGTTTCAACACATTCTGTCAGTTTTGCTGCCACCATAAATACGGAGGCATTTCCACAACTCAATCTGTCAACCCATCAATCAATTCAAAATAAAAATTAAAACAAGGAAAAGCATAATACTACACTACTTGATGTTTCCAAACAAAACACTTTACTGTCACGCATTCACTTTTCTTCCACTGCATACACTATGGAAATGCTCTTACCAGGCCTTGTTTTCTCTCATCTTCCCCCTTTCTTTGCAAAGCAGGAGATGTGTAGACATTTTAGGGGATCAAGTTCTAAAGAGGCATCTGGGAAGACAGTCACTCTTTACTTTTACAGTTTTGTTTTTTTTTAATCACAGAGCTTTGAGAATAAATGACTCTCTTAAAATTGACATAGAAATTTAGTATTTACCCTATTCTTCCCAACTCCATGATGTGCATTTATGAAGTATATCTGTAACCATTGTAAACCTGGGATTCAATGACGTAAGTAAGAAGACCAATATTGTTTGAGAGGCTGTAGCATCCAGAGGAAACAAAACTAATCTGCTATTCAGAAGTCTAGGAATATAATTACAGCTCCACAACTACAATCTAGAATTATTTGACTTACCATGCGACTGTAAACTTTCTTAGTTGTCCCCATCTGTAGCAATGGAAATGACAGTTTACTACTCAGGAAGGTTGGAAGGAAGAAGAAACCATTCCAGGTGAATCAACTAGTCTGTGTTCTTTGAAAGAAAGGTGTTGATTGTACTTGAGATGTAACTCTACATTTAAACTGAGTATGAATAAGCTCTGAGTGGCATGTGGAACCTCAAATGGGTTCAAAATTAAGCCAATGAAAAATGAGGTTTCATTTTCATTAAAAGATGAGGAATCATCTTCAATTTAAGTTTCAGTGCCCTAATGCTGACACATAACTTACACACAGACAATTCCTCTTGGAGTGAAAGGTCAGGTAATTAATCCATTGCATCACCCATTCACCTGTGTGTACCAGCTGTTTGGGAGAACCTGAAAAACTGATGGAAAATTCTCAATATTCTTTGACAGTACAATATTCGTACTTAGACTCTGGCTATTGCAGAATGATGCTTCCCTGTTAGAATGGCCAGTCAATCTTGCCACGTGATGGAAAACAGATGTTAAGATTAGGATGCAAAGTAGTTTTCCAGATCCTTGGTCCCAGCATACTGCACAGTCCAGCCCCAGAGTTAACCAGCCAAGTGCTGACACATGTCTTACAGCAAAATATCCCTCACAGCCACAGTTCAAAGGCCTCGCTACCCTCCAGGGCAATTAATACAGCATCACGTTCAATGGTGCTTGAACCAAATCCACTGAATCCTCAGGGGAGAAATAACGAAGCAATCACAGAGCTCAGACAAGAGCAGCATGCAGTGGTGGCTTAAGTTTCAGTCCCTGAAAACGTAGTTTTTCCTGATAGCACGTGTAGCGTAGGGTTACAGACTTACTTGAAGGGAACTGTGCTCAGATTATGTGATCTACATGTAGGACAGTTCTTGTAAGATAGCAGAAAAACTAAAGCATAGTTATTTAGAAAGAAAGAAAGGAGGCAGAAGGGAGGGATAGAGAGAGACAGAGAGACAGAAGGAGAGAGGGAGAGAGAAGAAAGAGAAGGAGGAGGAAGAAGAGAGAGAGGAAGGAAGGAAGAGAGGAAGGGAAGGAGGAAGATCTATCTATAGTTGTTCACTCAGCCGTAGCACAGATTTCCAAGTTTGCCTTTTTGGACATAACCAGAAAATTGTATTAGTTTATAATACAAAAAAATGTATTACTTTAATAAAACTGCAAGTCATTACTGGTGTGCCCTCCCAGAAGCAAAAGAGGTCCTTTCTGAAACTTGCAGTAAGCCTGGATTAATTCCATCCAGAAAAATTAACTCCAAGGTGATGTTTTTCTCAGTTGTCTTCAGCATTCCTTAAGGCTTACTGGATTAACAATGGTAGCAAGCAAACATATTGGTTAAATTTGAAAATAAAATAAAATCTAAACCGTGACAAGGTGTTTTACAACCTCTTATATGTAAATTCCAAGCAAATATTCTCACTTTTGGGTGGACCCAGCAAGTGTCACAACGACTAGCGTCTAAAGCTGCCTGGGACTCTGGTGATGAGAGTCAGGCTTTTTTGGAGACCACGTTAGCCTTAGATCACAGTAGCATCATTGAGCATTTTGTAAGCAAGCAATAATTCAGCGGCCAGAAAGAATAATTCAATATTCCAAGGTGTCTCACTTTCACAGAAGCTGAGAAAATAAAATTTATTTGATGTTCAGTCACTCAAAAGCAGATTTTCTGTATCTTGCATTATTTGTGGCCCAAGGGAGCTCCTCATTCACTATGCCCATTAGCTGGGCCAGGAAGACAGAGGACTGCCGCATGGAATGCACCCAGGCTGGAGCTGAGCAGGGTATATTTGTAGTCCTTGCCCTTCCCCCCCTCTTTAAAATGCATACAAGGTATATATTGTTCACTAAAGAAAATACAGCCACACAAAAATTAAAATAAAATTCCAGTCACTTAAGGATAACCATGTTAAATCTTTTTTTTTTAATTTATTTAATTTATTTATTTATGGCTGTGTTGGGTCTTCGCTTCTGTGCGAGGGCTTTCTCCAGTTGCGGAGAGCGGGGGCCACTCTTCATCGCGGTGCGCGGGCCTCTCACTATCGCGGCCTCTCTCGTTGCGGAGCACAGGCTCCAGATGCGCAGGCTCAGTAGTTGTGGCTCACAGGCCTAGTTGCTCCGCGGCATGTGGGATCTTCCCGAACCAGGGCTCGAACCCGCGTCCCCTGCATTGGCAGGCAGATTCTCAACCACTGCACCACCAGGGAAGCCCACCATGTTAAATCTTGATGAATGTTATCCAATATTTTTTTCTCTGCCTGTGTACATACAGAAATGAAAGTATGAGCAAAAGCCCACGGGTATCTATACAAAGATAGGTATTATGTTGAAGAGATTGAGAGTGTGGTCTCTGGCAGCCAGACTGCCTCAAAGATCACATCTGTCACTGTTTTATCTTTGGTGAATCACTTCAGGTCTCTAGGCTTGGTTCCTCACCTTAAGGTGTGTGTGTGTGTGTGTGTGTGTGTATGCTGTATATCAGGACATGTGCCTTTCTCACATTAACCACTATGTAAATATCAGCGATTAGCATTACTTTGCTTAGAATCCCTTTTTTACTTCACAATGTACCATGAACATCTTTCCATGCCAATGGATATACATTTACATCTTCATTTTGAATGTATGTAGAATTAAATGCATTTTATGACTATCACAGTGTACTTTAGCATAACTAGATGGAGTCTAGCTTTTTTTACTATAGATCATTATAACGAATATCCTTAAAATATATATTTGTATGTTGATACTCCTTTTAATAAATATCTAGCAGTGGAACTAATGCATCAGATGGCATAGACATTTTAAGGTTTTGGATTTGCATTGCTAAATTGTTCTCCAGAAAGTTTTCACCAGTTTTATTTTTGCCAGCAGTATGTGAGAGTACCCGTTTCCCTACCTCCTTGTTGATATAAATATTATCTCTCTTTAAAATCTTTATTAAATATAGTAGTCCTTAAAGGTAATGAAACAAAAAAACCTGACTTAAAAAGAAAATGACCTAGGAATAGTATATTTAGAATGTTTTTTCTCCTTGAAGATAATGCCGTTGTATGTGCAAAAGCTATGCATACCTTAGTATGTGTGCATTTATACACGTGTTTGTATATATACACATATATAAACACACATGGTTGTACAAGCATGTACATGTGTGCAATAACTATGTCCAAATATTTACAAATCTTCCATTAAGATTATATATCAAAGTTTGCAAAGATTTTTAGAATGATTTTTGTTTCATGGAAAGAGCAAAAAACAGTGTACCATAAAGATGCACATTCAGTGACTCAAGGAAAAGGGGTAATTTTCACACAACCAGTTTTCCCTCTTCATTTATTTTCCGAATCGCCCTATACGTTTCATCTGGGTGCACATTATTTAAACAGTAAAAGAATGAGATATAGTGGGTAGAGTAGAAGGATCAATTAATAGACAGTATTACATTACAGTAATAAGGACATGGTACAACCAAATTTCACATCTCTAATTGGCAAGGTTTTTGTTTTTGGGTTTTTTTCTTTTTTTCCTATGGGGCCCAGGTCTAGAATTAACTACCAGATTTTTTTTAAAGAGCACACCTCACCTCCTGTCTCAGCTGTAATACATCAACTTCTAGACCTTAAAGATCCCTGACAGCAGGAATTGTGCATATTTTAGTCTTTATTGTAGCTTCAGAAACTAACCAATGAATGAAAGGATTCAATGATATCTTCCTCTTCAATTTCTAATTGTTTAGAAATGCCTTTTTCCTCCATTGGTTGTCCATCAAATTGGAATCCAGTCTGCTTCACTGATAAACCTGAATTTATTCACAACAGGCTCTGATAGTTCATGAAACGGGGCACGAGTTTTACAATTTTACAGCACCACACAATCATCCTGCTGTGTGGCCTTCACATTGAGAGAATTTCTGTTCCTATCCTGGCTTCTTGATTCTCAATGGCCGTGATAATTCCAAATCTGTTCCACCATTCTTTATAGAAGAGATATTTGGTCTAGACCCAAAGACCCAGGGGTCATTTCTTTGTTTTTCCTTGCTCCCCACTATCCTAGGGAGGTAATTGATAGGTAACTATGTAATTATTTGAGAGCAGTAGAGTTTTTATGTTTCCTCTACCACATTCTAGTTTTCTTTTAACCTTTTTTCAACCTAATGTTTAGCAACATTAGTTAAAAAAAAAAATTAAATCTTAATGGTCTAAGAAATCAGGGAGGTATGGAACTCCTTAAAATATCGTAACACCAGATTCTGAATAAAAATAAATTATGATATTTTTGTAACTCTTTTGAAGAATACTTTGCATATCTGAAGTGACTATCAGAAAGCAACAGGAAGAGTGATTCCCTGGCTAAGTCCTTTCCTCAGTCTGGTGAGTCTGGTAGTAGACTAGGCCTTAAAGGGAATCAATGTTTTTAACTGTTAGAGGGGTTGTAGAGGAAGAATTTCATATAGAGAAATTGGTAATAATTTATATAACATAGGGTGGGTGGAGCATGATGCCTGTTCTGAAATGCTGAGCTGACCAGAATAGAATAGAAGGAACACGGGATTTTTGTCCAAGAAATAGTAGAGATTTTTACAAGGAAGAGTGACAGGTAAGGTTGTAACTAAGGATCTTTGTGGTTAAGCTAATTTGGATTTTGTTAAGTCCATAGGTGAGAGTCAGGCAATTTTTTTGAGAAGGGAGTAAGATGTTAAAAGAGTATTTAGGAACCTGCTGCCTGTTTCTCGAGTGTGGTCTATGGTACTGGGTTGATGGTGATGATGGTGGTGGTGGGATTAGTGTGTGTGTGTGGTGGCAGGGAACCCAATTTGGACCCATAGAAGCCACCCAATTGTGAAGCTGTAAGGAACTGCAAAAGTGGGATGAGAAGAAGGACCTGTGTGAGAGATGCTGTAAAGGAAGTGTTTTCGGGATGATGTGGTCCTGAGATGTACAGCATATCATGCAGGGGCAGCCATGAAGGTGCAGTCTGCCCTGAAACAAGTGGTTTCAGACTTCTGTGAAGCTTTGAGGTCACAAGCCATAGCCTGTGTTAAAATAGAACCAACTGCATGTTGGTGGAACAAAGGAAAAATGCAGGATCTAGAGACGGTCTTCTATTTTACAGTCTTTTGCTCTGTTGAAGTATCTGCTTACCTGTAGTCAATGAAATCTATAGTAGGAAGAAGACTGAAAATTTCACAGGAAATGAGCCTTTCCTACCGACACATTCAGAGTTGACCTTCCCCTTCCTTTTCTCCTGCAACGTCAAGGTGAGTTTGTTTCTCTATCCGACATGCTAGATGGGCCATCAGGGCATGGGGAATCCTGAGGAGCAGTGTACACACATGGGATCAATCTTAAAGGAAGAGTTTGGGTTGCCCCTAGAAATAAAACCTGTTCATGGAGTAACTTTTGTTAAATTTCCATCCCAATCTGTCCATGTAATTCTTACCCTTTTGGCCTTGGTAGCTAGCTTCCTTATGCAAACCTGCATAAAGTAAATGAACCAATAAAGACCATTATACTTTAGTAAAAAATAAAGATATGAGAGTAAGATTCATATAGGCAGAAGTAGATTTTTGAGGGGTGCTGTGTGCCTGTGTACAGCATCATAATGGAGCGGCTGAGGAGGACCCAGGAGAGAGGCTGCACAATGCCTTCCTATCTAATCCCATTGGGAAACATTTAGAATCTCACTTCAGTGGGAATTAAAGTTTCTTCAAGATGGTGCTTTGTGTGGAGGTGAAAATACAGCTGGCATCAAGGGCCCCAACACAATTCGTGGAAAGGCTGTGTTAGTTTCTTGATTGTGGTTTTCATGGGAAGTGAGTCAAAAATTTTCCTAAGCAAACCCCGGTTGTTCCATATGTATCTATTTAAAAGTTAAACTTGACAGTGTCTTTATTCCACTTCGCAACCAATTCTTAGAGGCTAAAGTGAAGGGAAGGGTTGAGGGCTTGGTGACGTCTTAACTTCCTAGTCAGTGGGAGCACATGCCTCTAGGCCATGCTGTCAGCCGGAATCTATTGCTTCTGTCAGATGTTTTATTAGATTCTTCTAAGCTGTACAGTCCTTTAAAAAAAATGTAATTCCAGAGCCCAATTATGATACCGTTTAGATTGTATCTCAATTCTTTGGGCTATTTCCCTGTGACAAACTGTGCATTTTAGTTCTAAGAGGCGCTTTTATGCACTTCTAGCCATAACTGGCAAAATTATTCATCAGACACGTTTAACATATTTGTGGGCATCTAATCTGATGTTGGTGCCACTGGGAAGTATCTGTCTATGCTGGTACCATAGCCATCTCTTCTGCATCTGTCTTTGTGCCCTGAGGGTCTAGGAGACTGACAATGTCTTAAGGACAATCTGTTACTTCTCCACCTCCTTTTCCTTCTAGAGAAAACCTTGTTCTGATAACTTAACATTTAATGATCTTTGATGAGACTAGCTTTCATCAGTTGAATGCCATTTGGGCATCAGTTAGCCTCTCAGTTCTGCAAAGGGGGCATTCTTATCCTCATTTTACCTAAAAGGACACCCACTCAGGTTCATTTTTTTTTTAAGTAATTAGCACAAGGTCACACAGCTAAAAGGAGGTAGTGCTGTGTTCCACTAGCCCGTGAACTAGGGTAGAGATCGTGTCTGTTCTCGCTCTTCAGGCCTTGTCAGTGTCTAGCTCAGGGACTGGCAGGTAGAAGGAGTCTAAATGAATAGTTTTAGAGTGAAGAAATTAATGAGTAAATTATCCAGGTGTATGAATGCAAAGCTTGAGTGCCTTCACCTAAATGGTTCACAAACGCTGGCAGATGCGATTCCACAATGAAGTTTTCACTGTTTTTTAGCAACATGATTTAAAGAGAAACTTAGATGATTTTAAAGGCATGTCCTTGATTCTGAACTATTTTAGAAATGATAATGTTGGTAGATGTGGTTTTTAAGGGCGATGTCTTTAATGCCTTAAATTAAAAGTTGGCAATAGGTCCATACAATAGAAAAGATTTTTTAGTCCTCAAAATTCCAAAGCCTGAGTTACCCTAGATGGCATCCTGAGCAAGCTTTATCTTATTAATTCACAGCAGCGGGAAATCCAGACATTGTTCCTACTTTCCTCTTGACTTTGAGAATCCCAAGGAAAGCCTGGGGAACCACCTTCTTCAATAAGATTGTCCTTGAGAATTCACACCTTCCACTAGGGTCTATGGCTACATTTCATGTGCTGAATCATAACTAAGAGCACAGCCTTGCCAATCTAGGTAATTCCAATCTCTTAAATTCACACAATTTAGAACTCATTCTTAACAATGATATGGTTAAAAATGAAATAAGGTGTTTTTTTTGTTTTTTAGTTAGGATTTACAAAATTGTTGTGTTATTATCGTATTGGTAGTTAGGGTAAATGTGCATTTCTGTTAAGTAATTGACTCCCCCCACGGTCACCCGCCAAGAGGTTCTCTATTTGAAGAAAAAAAAAATATATATATATATATAAACTGGGATAATTTCAAGAATAAAATATTAGGAATAACTTATGCATTAAACAATTCCTAAGAGTTGGTTAGACAATAAAATCAATTGTCAGTAGAGAACTTGCATTAGTCTTTAAGATTTAAAAAAAGGTGATCAAACTATGCTATTATTTCCACAGTATAATATGATATCAATCTTTATCAATGGGAGAAAGTAGCGACCATCATTTTGAAAGGGAAGATAGGAGATAAGCCAAAAAGTGTTCTCCCACAGACATTATGGTATTTTTAAACAAGCAGTAGGTAAAGGAGAACATTCTGATGTTTTCTCAAGGAAAAAACATAGATACTCCATTTGTAATTGTTCCAGGGGGAATATTTTATTTTTGTGGGTGCAAACACCAATGATTAGGCTGCAAAGTGAGGGAGGTTGGAGAACCCACGATGGTAGAAAAAATAAGCTATTTTCATTTCTTCCTCAGTCTTTGCAAAATTATGCTTTAAGTAATCTTTTGCCATTCTACATGGCATTGTCTTATTAAATCTGAAATAATTCTGCACTCACAATAGCTTAAAGTGTGACCAGAGACGCTTATTTGCAGACAGAACACATCATAAACACATTTATGTTCTGAAAATCTCCAAATAAGAGAAACTTGGACTACTCTTAGGTGAATAATGTCACTGGTCATCTTCAGTAGCCCATCAACTGAATTTCCAGCCAGGGCAGTTCAACTGAAATCTCAGAGAAATTTCCAAGATTCCTTTTCTTGGCTATACTGAAGTTTCCTTTTGTTCTAGCCAATGCATTTGTGGCTTCATTTCTGCCTTTTCCTGTACTTTTAAGAAGGTAATAGAATGGTATTCCTTAGACAGTAAGTGTTTGCAAGGCTGCCCCAAATTGACTTTTTTAAAGGGTACCCAGAAGACCCATTAAATTGATCTTTTACTCTATCACTTCCTCTTTCTCTTCTAAGTCTCCAATAATTCGAAGTAAAGTGATAAAAGCACATCTCAATGTCCACTGTAATGTTTTAAATGCACGATTTTGTATATCTTCATTTTTCACGTGTGTCGTATAGGAGTTGGATGTTTAAAAAAAGAAGTCACAGTTATTATCTAATTACCATAGCATTCTAGAACAAAGCTGGGCGCTCATCTAGTTCTGTTGGTTGATTCAAACGTGGTGTTAAAATAATTTGGGGCCTGTACTTTTTTTTTTTTTCCTAGAAGGATCATAGGATATTGCAATCAGTAAACTATTGTGTGGGATCACAGGCATTTCTGGGTATTTCTAATATGAGAAAATGCCAGATTTGATTATCTATGCATTACAGAAGTCTAGGTTGTCTGATAACTCACTGTTGCTGGCAGTATTCCTCACTGCCTAGAGCTATTTCTTTCTTTCCATTTCCAGGAATAGGAGGGATAAACAGTGTACCTGAAATTTTTTCTGATTATTCTGCCATTAAAAGAAAATCTGCACCACTGTTCTCCATGCCTCCAGCACACAAGCTGGAAGTTGATTGTAAGTTGTTTGGAAATTAATCATCCACAGTCTCATAAAAGTCACAGCATCACTTGTCTTCTGGCCATATATGTTAGTTTACAGTTTAAAATAAATGGAAAATTCCACTGTCTAGATGTTGCTACTTTATGACTGAGTTGTTCTTTTCGAGTTTCTTTTTACATCTTTCATTGGCCTCCAGGGAAGAATCAGTGTATTTAAATATACAGAAGATTTGTTTCAGGTTGTTGATGTCACAATGATTTGTAGTCCTATTAAAATGACATTTGCTGATGACATGAGACACTGTGTTGCATCATTGCATCTCAGCATGAAGACGCACAGATCTTTTCATCACAGCCACCCAGGTAATACGGTAACCCGTGGCTCTAATGTGATCAGCCACAACACTAACGCCCATATTTACATAAGTGCTTCTCTGAGATGGACTGAATCTCTAATCCAAAGTCGAGTCAAGGAAAAACAGCTGTTGCAGAATGATTTATCCTTTTATTGACTAAATGAAATTATTCAAATCCTGAAATCGGCTCTCTCCTTCAGCATTAAAATTTCAAGTAGACACACCCTGGTTCTTTATCTGTATTTTAAACACACACACACACACACACACACACACAAAGTTGAACTTTTAAAAGATAGTATGGAATGTTCGTGTTCTTATGCATTCCACTATTCTCCAGTACTAGTTACAAAAAATGGGCAGTTCATTAGCATGGAGTAATTAAGAAAATTAAATAACTCCTCTAGGTTAGATTGGGTGAGAGCTTTCACACTCTTTACACACAGAACCAGCACAGTTGTAACTTTCCTCCCTCAGTTCACAGAAGAGAACACTTTGTTGCAGTAGGCAACAAAGTGAAAAAAGCAACAGATTTCTTTGAAACATACATGACTCTAAGTAGTGTACTTGTCACAAAAGGAGACAAGGCCACACAGACAGGGGGCTTATTTGAGAGGTCATGACACTCTCTGAAGTAGAAAGCAAATTTCATATTCCCTCTTGAACATCATGGATGTAGAAAAATAGAAAAAAAAGCATTAAAGGAAACAAAATGAATAAAAAATACTCTCAAGTAAATTTTTAAAGTGCCAAATACATTTGAAGAAATTTATTCTGTCTCTCTAGCAGAGGTGTAGTACATATTTGAAACTAGATTCTAAGGCCAGGTGGTGAAACTTCAAAAATTCATGGGTTAAAATATCAAAAGGGCAGTTTTCTCCTGTGGTATTTTATTTTAAATCTCATGTGAAAATAAGAGGCTGTGGACATTTCACAAAACAGCCTGTTTTCCTGGCTGATTTTACAGACATGTGAGATTTGGATATTTTGGGCAAGTTCCAAGTTTCTGAATCCACCAGCGTTTGCCCATCAATATTTGAAACCTGTCAGTTCCCGACATTAAGTCTGTGTGATGACAGACAGCAAACTGGATGTGAGACTGTGAAAATAAGGTCCACCTGGTTCAGAAAAAGCCCTGCATTCAGCTTTTGGCCTCATGACTTGGCCCTGAAGATGAGCTGTGACAAATCAGATAGTCTACATTTTAAGGGGAAATAACCTAATTTTTTTAAGTGCATGCCTCAAACTGTTCTTCTGAAATGAAACCTCATTTTCTTAAAAAATATGTCAACTTGAGATTGCAGGATTCCCTTTTAGAGACTGTGAAGTTTCATGACTTATAAATAATTGTATATCATAGCCTTAGATGTCTATTTTGCCTTAGTACAATCCCCAATTGTAATTTTTAGGATGAAATTTATAGGGTATTGTCATGACATATTTGTATTTTAAGTTTTCATAATACTACATAATTGGAAAAGAAGACTTTGGAAATCATATAGTATTATGAATGTCGTTTAGGTTTCTTGTTTCTGCTTAAAAATCTCTCACATCTTTAAGTTTGATTAAGCTTGTTACTGTTTATTCATAAATGCCCCACTCTTTTGAGTAAGAAAAAGAAAAACTCCACAAGATAAATAACACTGCAAAACTAATTATTGAACTGTTCTTATTGAGCAGAATTAATAGTCCAAAACATCACATAGAATGAAAAGCTAATAAACAGAATGGTGAGAGCAGCATGCCATTTAAATAGAGATGTCTTTACTAAGATTTATACTATAATAAGGACAAATTTCTACCTTTCATCATTTGGGGAACTTGGAACTTCTTTTTGTTTTGAGTCCAGGATTTTATGGGTCATATATTTTGTAAATACACAATCCCGCTGTATAGCATTTTTTCTGCACTGCCCCATGGATCTTACAACCTTTGAGTATTGAGAAAACTGACCTTAATAATACCTTACACAATGGCTCAATTCAGTTTGCTATTTCATATGTTTGGGGAAAAAAAAAAAAAACAGCAGCTGAGTTAAAATAGCTTTCCTTCTTTTCACCAAGCATATGATATCAATCCTCAAACACGAAATATGTCCTGTAAAACTTTACACTTGACAATCTGTTCTGCTTTAGTAGATGGTTGGAAGTATCTATGCCAGTCTTCACAGAGTTGGTCAGTTCTTGGATCATTACTTTTATACTAGCATTTAATAAATATCTTAAAATGTTAGCAATTCAAATATTCTTTAGATAAAATATTCTTTTTTGGGGGGGAGGAGTTTATAGTTCCCAATCTATCAAAAAGATACTGGTTTTCTGAAATTTGCTTATTTCATTTCCACTAAACAAAATTATTTTTATACCCTCTAAGTGTTACATACTTTTTATCGTTACATGCAATAGTTCTTGACAAAGTGAAACTGAGGAAATAATGTGGATATTACAGTAACGAGGGCTACTATTTTCATGGTGCTTTGTAGTTTACAAAATGTCCAGTGGCCTCCTCCCAACAGTTTGGTGAGGAATGCTGCCCTGCCCTCGTTTTCACAGATAGTGCAACAAACTTATTCAAGGTCACCCAGCCAGGAAGGGGCTCATCCAAGTCTGCTTTTTTTCGTGCTTTGTTACCATGTTAGATCAAATAAACTCACTATTTTCATTTCAACGATCTAAAGAAAAATATAAATTTAGAATTATCCAGATGATTTCTAATACTCCATCGAAGACATTCAATTGATTTAATTACTGAATGTCTCTTGCACCTTCCCGGGGTCTTTTCCCTATGCAAAAACGATGCAAATTCATGACATCTAAAAGATGGGAACTGAGAATGCAGACTCTCCTATTCGATTTTAGTATTATATTAAAAAGGCAGAATTAGAATTGAAAGAGGTTGAATATATTAGCAGAGCATTGGCCCAGGATTCACTCAGATAAAAGGGAGCATTATCAAGATTCCTGGCTCCAGCTCAAAGGAGAGAGAGCTTTCTCTAGTGCAAATTGCCTCACACTTCGATACGGTGCCAGCATTGTAAATGGGACATATTTCCCCTCTAACTAAAGCCAAGGTATCATATTTACTTTTTCTGAATGCAATAATGAAGCCATTAAGTAGGAGGTTTCTAAATTGGACCATGTTTGAAGGAAAGCATTAGGAAAGGTGAGGAAAGGCCATTTTGTTTCTGAAACATCACAACCTGTTCATCCAAATCAACCCCACTGGACAGTCATTACCTTTCACTCCTGTGGAAGCTGGTTTTGCCTGTAAAGCTCATGAACAAGACAGGTACAATCAGCAATTTCATACAGTCATGACTGCAGTCTCTGTTAAAAGACTTCATGGATTTTTATGAATTAAGCTTCAAACTTGAAGACCTTAACCGCAGATGAAGAGGATCTTGGAACTTAGATAGGAAACCATTACATCTATATTTTCACTAGCATTATGGAAATTTAGCATTTTCTTCAAAAGTAAATCAAAGAAACACATCACCGTAGTATCAGCAGTGCCTTTGAATTTGGTGCCAAAGCCGCCATGGTTATTTTCATATTGCATTACCATCGCTGCAGCAATCTCACCTTATTGGTCAAATTTTACCACTTCTTTGAAATTACAGTAGTTAGATCTGTCACTCCATTTTGTTATTTAATAAGAAAGAAGCACAATATTACTATGTCACAAATTTATTTTAAAATATTTTTAGCAGTTGTAATTCAATATAATTGGAATTTTTGTAATTAATCCTAAACGCATTTCATTTCATGTATTTAAAAACACTCTTCTGAGAAGGAATTCAGAGTTTGCCAGACTGCCAAAGGGGTCCACGGTGCAAAACAGAAAGTTTAATACCTTTGAGAAGGATTCTACTGTTGAGATTGGCATTTATATCTGGCTCAGTTTCAACAAGTGTGTGTGTGTGTGTGTGTGTGTGTGTGTGTGTGTACACTATTTGCTAGACTCTGTGCTAGGCACTAGGAAGACAAATATAAATTACTACAGTGTTACTGACCTTACAAGAAGCAGATGCATCTTATGCATGTTTTACATGCAGCATAATTTTTATCTTTGCTTTATAGATGAGGAGACTTCGAAACAAAAAGTTAGGTAAAAATATCTTTTAAAAATAAATATTTTTGAAAGAAGTTAAACAGATCACGCAAGTTGTAGAGCTGAGATTTGTATCCAAGAGGTCGAATTCCGGGGTCCCCATGCAGAACCACTGGGCTGTCACATTGCCCAGTGTGAAGAGCGCAGGCATGTGGTTTATTATAGGCTCTCTGAGATCAAAGAGGGTAAGTAGGCAGCCGAAGAGTAGAGCGGGTATTTGCAGGTGTCTCTTCTTCCAGTTCTGATGCCTAGATAAGGTTGGCAGCAGTCAGCCAGGTGAGGAAGGGAAGTGGGCATTGCAGGAAAGGATGGTGGCACAAGCAATGAGGAAGAAGATTTCAATAGAGTTTACTGCGAAATATTACCAAGTGTACAATAGAGCCAGAGGGAGCTGGGACTAAATGGTAGATGGGAACAGACAGCAGGCAGGAAAGTTGGTGCCAAGCTCTCTGGTTTTCTCTTGATGAGTATGTGTACAGTTTTATGCAAAGTACTCCTTAGGTGATATCCTTGTGATACTGCTGCTTTGCCCCACCAGTTCTAATATCATGATATTTTCATTTAGGGACTAAATTACAAGGTTTCTACATAGAGCTTCACCTGTTGTTCAAGCAAGTAAACTTCTAAAGGAGACAAAAAACAAAATCTGATTGAAGACATCAGGAATAAACCAGATTCTTGAGGAGATACTTATCAGATACTAAAGCGCAGGAGGCTGACTGACGCTCCTTGTCCTAGAAGAGACTGTTTTACTAAACACTTGCCATGGGCTGTTGGTGGTGGTAAGGATTCTGCCTGTGTCGCTTAATTATCATTTAACAACATCGTGAGGGAGCTATTTTTAATTCCCATTTTGCAGATGAGGAAACTGAGTTTTAAGAGAGGTTGCATAACTAACTTAAGGCTACTGGCAGGTGGGGATGGCATTCAAACCCAATCTGTCTCACCACGAATATATCTGAACTTGACCACAATTCTACTTCATCCTCTTCAAAACAACACCAAGATAATAGCTAGACTCAATGACAAAATCTTCCTGACAAAGTATTTACATTGTATAACAGATAAACAAATATGTGTTCCCTTAAAACCACCTTTTTCTTTTCACTTGTAAAATGGAGGCATGAATACAGCTTAAAGAATGTGCAATATAAAAGTTTAATAATCTAGTGGAAATATTTTGGGCTTATATTTCAATTGTGAAATTTAACCCAGTCTTAAAAAGCCTTACACATTTTTTCAGACTATGAGTTCACTATGAATTCAGAAATCATCTTAAGTTTTCATTTCATTGTCTCTGAAAACCCAATTTGGTTCTCGTCTTTGGGTTATCTAGAAAATATTTGTGAATACTGAGGAACCACTCTTGTTACATTATCCAAAAAAATTACCACTCTGGAGAAATGTATTCGAAGAAGAGGATGCATTGCTCACCACCCCCTAATTAATGCAGCTGGGGAGCAATCTTATTTTAAGTTTATTGCCCATTCTTGCCACCTTTTCAAAATGTTGCTGGATATATATAATCCTTTCTCAGAGATCTTTAAACCTATTGAGTAAGCATCTTAAATTGCACAAGAACCTAACACATAAGACTTTCCAACTGATTTGCACCAATAGGCAATGGAGTCTAGTTGTCAGTCTTTGAAAAATTGACAGAAAAGGAAGATAATATCTTAGATTTGTATAACTTTAATGTAATATGAATGTCCTGGAACAGGATCCCCCCAACACATTAGAGCTTTTTTAATGTAATCCATTATGGTTCACAGTTCAGAAAGAAAGAGTTTTATCTTTGATCCCACCAGATTCAGGAATATAGAACCACGTGAGCAAATTTAGCTAATAGCTATCTCCCCAATAACAGGAATTGCATGGGAAGGATGCCAATTTTGAATTACAGGGATGTTAAATGACTCTTCTGTATAAGCAAAAATACACATAAGATTTGGTCACAGCAAACCCTTCCATGGCATTTACTCTGTGACAGGCTATCTTTTAATTCCTATGTTATTTAATATAAGGCTCACAACAACTTTATGAGGTAGACCCAAATATTCTCTGGATTATCCAGATGAGGAAACTGAGGCAATGAGTATTGAAGGAACTTACCCAAGGTCACATGTTCCAGGGAACTGGGATTTGAGCCCATACGGTTTGCTTCCAGACTACATGTTTTTAACCACCAAGCTTTACTCCTCCTCAACTTGAATATCTTAAGCATAGAAAGAAATGATACTGAATTCTTTTTAAAGATCTGAAAGTCTGTGAGATCTGGAAATTTCCTGAAACTTAAATTGAAATATGGTATAGTAAAAATATTTGCCAACTCCTCTCTAATTAGGCTCTTCAGAACAGAGATAACACCTCTAACACTTCATTTGTGAGTTAAAAATCAACAATAAAATGAAGAGAGTGGCTACTGTAAAGCACTACATTACAAAGACTTCTTTCCAAATGACGATGAAAATATACAATAAACCAAGGATAGATTACATTATAAAAATCTACACCAAAAGGGCTTTGATCAAAGCTAGAGATAAAATATTCAGAAAATAGTAAAGGACCACAGGTTGCTGTTGATCAAAAAGGAAGAGGGAGAGTGGGAAATAAAGAAACAAGTAAAGTACCAGTTGCATGGCTGCCAAGCATAAATAAGAGATGCTCAGATTCTGATAGCAAATGAGAGTCCCTGAGAAACCACAGGCATTTGAGCACCTTGTTCTTTTTAAGGGAGTTTACAAGACAAACAAAACAAGGATACAAACGTAAAACCTTAACTACAGAGAAAGAAAAATCAGAATGTCAAAGATCTAGCTGAAGAATGAGGTAGATTTTATTTTGGGCCATAGCAGACCTAAAGGACTGCCAGCATTTTTGAGGATAAGGTTGGGGAATTAATTAAAAGCTGGTGGAGTTGGTCGGATGGAAGAAGGAAAATTTTTTTGTGACTCCAGAAAGAACTCCATATATAAGGGTGCTCTGGCTGCGACATCTCTCTGTCATTCATTGGTCCCAGGGTTCGTCGGATGGACCTAGCTGGTTAAGCTGCTTCTTCAGGCACAGCTTTCCTGAGGCTGCTCAAGGAAAGAATCACAGGCATTCGTTTTTCAAACAAGTTTTTATAAGCTACAGACCTCCTTTGTGAGAACTTATAAGGGACTGTTCAAGAAATAGTTTGCAACTCTAAGTTAAGCAAGGTTAATATGAAATAATGACAACAAATAACTGTTCTCACAAAAGTTCTTAAACTGGGAGCCCGTGGACAGTGTGGTCTCCCAAGAAGCCTAGCCCCCAAGCCCCCCACTAAAAATCATGTGCATAATTTTGCATGTGGGATGAGGTCTACCATAACAAAATACCATAACTTGAGTGGCTTCAACAGCAGAAATTTACATGCCCCCAGTTCTGGTGGCTGGAGGTCCAAGTTCAAGGTGTGGGCAAGGTTGCTTTCTTCTGATGCCTCTGTCCTTGGTTTACAGACAAGTACCTTCTTGCTGCCTTTTCACGTGGTCTTTTCTCTCCGTTAACGTATACTTGCTATCTCTTTGTGTGTCCAAATTTCCTCTTCGGAGAAAGATGTCAGTCGAACTTGATTAGCTCCCATCCATATGGTCTCATAACCTTAATTCCCTCTTTAAAGACCCTGTCTCCAAATGCATTCACATTCTGAGGTACTGGTGGTTAGGGCTTCAACATATGAATTTTGGGGGGCCACAGTTCAACCCATAACAAAGAGCTTATAATTCTCATCTCAGAAAGATAAATAATCCAAAGAAAGATTAAGGACTATGGGCTTGGTGTCAAAACATCTGTTTCTTCTTTTGATATCCTGTTTTTTTAAAAGCCTGCATCAAATAGTATTCTTCCATGTTGCTACATAGATAGAGATAATTAGAGTATACTATTACACAGTTATTAGAGAAGTGCTGTTAGTATATATAAGGCATACTGACCTCCCTTTCACTAATACCATCTGTCTCATATGACTCCACAGCAAAAGCATCATCGCATGTCGGTTGGGCCACCACTAATACTGAAAATATGCTGTCTAGGATGCAGGTGACAAACTTGTTTGGGAAAAGACCACATATCTTAGTCTTACCAGGCCATGCTGTTTTTGTCCCAACTATGAAAGCAGCCATTTATCACACCTAACAAGTGGGTATGGCTGTGTTCTAATAAAACTTTATTTATGGAGACTGATAGTTGAATTTCACATAATTTTCACATACCATTCTTCTTTTGACTTTTTGACCATTTAAAAATGTGAAAAACGTTATCTCTTGAGCTGTACAAAAACAGACAGTGGGCCATCGTTTGCAGGCCCCAGTCTAGGAAAAAGAAGCAGTTCCAAGGACCTATGCCAGTGATTTTAGAGCTGTTTCTGTTGATTGGGAAGAAGAGTTTCATATATTGTCTACTTTATGCTGTCATGTCCAATATTAAAAATTCAGGCAGACCATATCTTGCCAACTATGTGCAGATAGTTTTCCTTGTAACACTTGTGTGCTCTCATGTTTTCATTCATTAAACAGTAATATAACAAGATCCCCTGTTCTGAGCTCCTGTATGCTAAATACCAATCTAGACACTGTAGATATTAGGGCTAAGGGAATGAAAAACTAAAAAAGCTTCCTGCCCCAATGGAGCTTATATTTCTTATTTCAATAATTGTAAGAGGAAAAAGTGATTAAATCTTACCGAGCACCCACCTGGTCCCAGATGCTGTATGAGCATAGAACATGTAATCCACATCAGATGTAGGCTGTGCACTGCCCAAGTCTCTGACTCCAAGAATGAAGCTCCCTGGTGCTGTTCTATGGGGTGGTCTTGGGGAAGTGTTATCTCCTTTTTATGAATAGAGAAATTTAGCCTAAGTCATATTGCTCTGAAGTAGCAGAACAAGGTGCAGGGCTGTTTGCTTCCAAAGTTCATGTCTCTTCCCTTATATAATTTTGTCTTCCAAAATAATGTTTGCTAATATAAAAAACAAAACAAAACAAACAAAAAAACACCTTTGGACACCATTCTCTGAGAATATGAAAAAGGTTGAGGTCAAACGCAAGTTTAGTTACCCAGGGCTCTTTCCACTGGGGATTATCTTGTAGCACCACTTTGAACATTAATTGAGGGATTTAATTAGATTTAATCAAACTTTTTTCCCTGTTATTATTGTAATATCTCCACTGAGCCTTATTTCTTAGGTAAATTTCCTGCTACATTTCTCTCACGTTTTTTTCCTCTCTTAACTTATTTTCCACAGTCTCCAATATCAATTTTCGAAAGTTTGTATTTGCCTTTGATGACCGTATTTAATGTCACATGCCAGTATATAAAAATAAAATCCTTATATCAGATTTCCATTTAACAGATAAGCAAAAATGCTCCAGTTGGGGAAACTTGAGTTTTGCTGAAAAGAGAAGAAATCTGATTCTAAACTTAGATCAGATTAGAAGGCAACATGATAAAATAAGGAAGAATGAGACTTGGCATCTTAAGTTTTAAATCTACCTAGAGTTATGAACTTGTCCAAGTCACCTCTCATGCTAGAATTCTTCCTTCCTAATTACTCAAGTGTTGGTTCCTTCAACCTTTTCATATGCCATCATTTTCTACTTTTGTGAGTCCAACAGGTGTATACAGTGGAGAAATCTCAGTGAGGACCATCAAGTGACCTGGCTTGATATGAACTCAGTATCTATTATCTGGGGTAATATTTAGGTAGTACATGAATTAAATTTTGAAAAAAAAGTGGCAAAATTAAAGTATCTCCAGGATTATTTTGAAACTTAAATAAACAAAACTATATGTGCCTCGTATAGCCCACAGCAGGTATGTCTAGTACATGATGGTGAGTGGTATTATTCTTACCAATAATTCTCAAGCTAAGAAAGCTCTGGGGGCGGGGTGGGACAGCCAGATGCCAAATGTGTTCATTCACAATGAGAACTGCAGCCGTCAGATGTGCCCACTCATGTATCAGCCTGACTGCCTTCATTCCAAGTAGGAAAATCCCATGGGTCGCCATTGTCCACAGGAGATTGTTTGGTAAGCTTGGAGGAAGAGCTAGAGGAGATTAATGGCATGAGGACAAAACAGCTTCATATGTTTGTTCCCACAGTCGAGTCAAGCCCTCTGGATTGAATGGATCTCCACCTGAACTGCTCTTACTTCATTGAGCTCTGCCAGTGTCTTTCTTTTTTAGTACCCCTGTGGTGAACTGAATAATGGTCCCCCAAAGATGTCCATGTCCTGACCCCCAGAACCTGTGAATACTTTACTTAACCTGGAAAAAGGGACTTTGCAGATTTAAGACAAGACTTTTGATATGGAGAGATTCTTCTGGATCATCCAAGTGGGTGTAATATATTCACAAGGGTGCCTATTAGAGGAAGCAGGAAGGTCAGAGTCAGGGGAGGTGACATGAGAGCACAAGCAGGGGGAGAACAAGAGATGTGAAATTCGAAACAGGTTGGACTGATTCTATCGCTAGATGGGGACCACGAGCTAAGGAAAGTGGGCAGCCTTTAGAAGCTCTAAAAAGCAAGGAAATGGATTTTTGCCTAGAGCCTCCAGAAGGAACACATCCCTCCAGAACCATTTTAGACTCCTGACTCCTGAAATGTAAAGTAATATATTTTCTTTGTGGTAATTTGTTACAGCAACTATAAGATACTAATACACCCCTTGACTGAAAATCCCCTTTCTCACTGATACTTTTTTTTTTTTTTTTTTTTGCGGTACGCGGGCCTCTCACTGTTGTGGCCTCTCCCATTGTGGAGCACAGGCTCCGGACACACAGGCTCAGTGGCCATGGCTCACGGGCCCAGCCGCTCCGTGGCACGTGGGATCTTCCCGGACCAGGGCATGAACCCGTGTCCCCTGCATCGGCAGGCGGACTCTCAACCATTGCGCCACCAGGGAAGTCCGATACTTTCTTTTATTAGATACATTAAAACCTATAAACAAGGGTAGCATGTCTAAGAATTGTTTAATTTCTTTCAAATGACCTTTCACATCTCCGTTATGATCCAGTTGAGTGAGTTTTATAGTTAACTCTTAAAATATTACCTGATATTCATTAAATTCAAATTCTTTTGTGGTAGTTCACAGTACCCTGTGTGTACCACCTCTTAGCCCAAATATCTACTGGCTTGATAGGCCAAACTTCCTAGTAGTAGACTTCAGGGCCACCCCAAAAGCAAAGCCCACACCTGTTATTTTGGAGAGCACTTAAAGGAATGCCTCCCATGAATCTGCAAGGTGGTCTGTTAGTAGGAGTTGTGACAGACTTGACCTTGGTGATTTCTCCGGCTCAGGCTCTCACGTGTCCATCTCCCGTCCAAACTACATAGACAACTCTCTCCACTGCCATGGCCCATGGAAACTCCAAAGTCTTGGGATGCCTCCAAAGCTTCCCCAATTCCAGGTACTCGATTATCAGAGGCCATATGCAGGGTTGGGAGAGGTTTATGCTCCTCTGCACTCTGAAGAAGCCCACCTTATACCTTGCTCCACACAAAATCTCTTTGAAGTACTTTATCAGCTTTGGCCTCTAACTCTCCCTCACTTCAGGCAGTCAAAATGATTCAGCTGGACACACTGAGGGACAGAGTCTGAAACTCTTCTTTCCCCTCATTATTCTTTATCACCAAAACCTTCCCTCTCCTTTTTGAGTTACAGAGCAAAATCTCAAGCTTATGAATGGATTAAAAGATATATTTTTATGAATGGGAAGAATTATTTTTCTAGACTGGATGCAGGGAGAGGAAAAAAATGTTACATGTGAATAGTTTATAGTTACTTACACCTAATGGTTTGATTGTGTATGCTGTTGTAGCTTCTAATGTCTCACTCTGTGCTTGTTCTCTTAAATCTGTTAATATGTGACTCCACTGCATTACAAAGAAGGACCTCTCTTTAGTAATTCACAGACCATTTGGAGGTCCTCCGAAAAAGTCCTCAAATCGAGACATGCCTCTGATTAAGCATTCCATTTCAGGTTTGAGTGTAGGAGAAGCCTCAAGTCATGTTACTATTTATGGTACCAGTACCAGTCATGTGACTGTTCATGGTACCAGTACCAGTACTATTTATGGTACAGCTGCTCCAACTCTTCTGAAGAAAAGTCAGCCTGCCTTTGCACCTATATTTTTGTATATCCTCAATACAACATCAGGTGCATAGGAACTGGGAATCGGACTCTCAGATTCTGCACTTCTCATAGGGACATGGGTAAGATGCAGAATGGCATTGAGCTTGAAGGCAGTGGTGACCTGGGGGAACCACCTATTTTAGGTCAATGATTGTTTGGGAAGTTTTGAGAAGACATAGAGATCTGACCCAGGGGCCCAAGAGAAAATTTTCTGCAATTATAATCAGCTGATCATTTTGTTTGTAGGGTAGTCTAGACTGAGGCCAGAGATTCATCATGGGAAAAGATGAATATTTTTTTCTTAAAGTAAAACAAACAAAAAAAGCTTTTGTATCTCTTCTTTCTTCCTACCCCACCAATGGAAAAAGGATGACAATAAGAAAGAACAGTAGGTACAAAGAGATTTGAAAAAAAAAAACAACTTTTGAACGTGATTCTAGAACTGCAACAAATCATGAAAACAGAGCTTGTCTTTAGAGATTCAATTTTATGCTTTTCATACCTGATATAAAAATAGTCATTATCTTGTTCTATATATACTTGTATATAAAGAATTCTTTAAAAAACACAAATGGAGGAGCAGGGAGAAGAACGTCTTAAGATATTTTAAATTTACTGAACTTGTTGCATGGACATTTTTAGATAATTTAAAAAGACTTAACATATTCCATAAAAAGATATTTTAAACTATTACATGCCTACACATGTTTTGCCATTAAAAGATTTGAGTCCATCAATTAAAGTTGGATAGAATGGTGACTACTAATTTTTTTGGAAATATGTTCATTTAAAATACGGAATACAGGGCTTCCCTGGTGGCACAGTGGTTAAGAATCCGCCTGCCAATGCAGGCAACACAGGTTCAAGCCCTGGTCCGGGAAGATTCCACATGCTGTGAAGCAACTAAGCCCATGTGCCACAACTACTGAGCCTGCGCTCTAGGGCCCGTGAGCCACAACTACTGAGGCCACGAGCTACAACTACTGAAGCCCGAGCACATAGAGCCCATGCTGCACAACAAGAGAAGTCACTGCAATGAGAAGCCCGTACACCACAACAAAGAGTAGCCCCTGCTCGCCTCAACTAGAGAAAAACCCGCGTGCAGCAACAGACCTAATGCACCCAAAAATAAATAAATTTAAAAAAATAAAATAAAATATGGAATACAAAGAAATAAAGGACAAATGCACATATGCGGGTTAATGAGCAATATGTTTCATTACGTGGCTATGCTAGCATGTAAGCTGTGTGATAGTAGGGGCCTTGTCTGTGGTATTCACTGCTTGTGTCCCAGTGCCTATTACAGTGCACAAGCCACACTAGGTGCTCAGGAAATACTGGCTTCAATTAATAAACACATACACAGCCTTCCAGATGTCAGGGACTGGGAATTATTGGTTTCTCCATCTACAGTGTCATACTCCATAGAAATGAAGCATTGTATTCAATTTGATCTTCTACCTAAAGACATAACCTTATATTCTGAACAATATACACAGTTTTACATATATATATATATATATACACACACACATACACATATATACACAAATATATGTATGTATGTTAAATCTTTTTAAAGTATCTGTATGTATGTCATTTCAATGCTTCTAGCTGCTAATCTGTTGGCAGAAAGGAATGTTATCATTATCAAGTTAATAGAAATTCACAGACAATAAATTAAACCTCCCTCTATTAGAAAATGCTTTGAATTTTCTTTTCTTGTTTTGGGAAATTCATGCCTCCAGTTTCTTTTGCTCTGAGTGTTATCACATTCTATAACTCTGGATCAATGTATGAAACCAAATCTTTGTTATCAACAAGATAGGCATAATCCAGTAACATATAGCTTATCAACAAACTGAAAATCATCCTTTCCTAGCCACAAAGTATCTTAAACACCTGCATTTTATTTCATGGAAATCTTTTCTCTGCTGAGATACGTAGTAAAATAGAAATGTTTAGATTTTCTAAAGAGAACTTGTTCAATAATACGATTCAAGTCTTTATTACGTCTTTATTACGTGTTCAATAATACGATTCAAGTCTTCAATTCAAGAGAATTACTAACGTTTCTTATGACCACAAATATATCTATTTCCCTAGGAAATAAGACACAAACTTTTAAGACATTTATTTTTGATCTATCCTTTTACTCTTGAATTTTCCCTCTGTGAAAAGACTTAAGGCTAAAGAGTTACTTTGATAGTTAAACAGACTAATCAGAGTAGATTCCAAGATTCAGACATTATTTGATTACAGTGCTTTATAAAGCAAGCAGAGGACCCCCGCCTTCGAGGGGATGGAGGTTGGATTTACTTTTCTATCTCAAAATCTGCCACATGAACATTCAGTCACCAAAAGAGGTCGAAGGAATTCACTTAAACATTATCCTGGAGGAAAAAAGAACATGTTGTTTCCTTCTTAAAAAAAAAAAAAAATGTTCAGTGGCTTCCCGTCACACTCGTAGAAGACTCCAGCTGCTTGCCACAAACCACAGTGCCCTACCAGACTTGGAAAGTCTCTTGAGCATTTCTGCCATGTTCATTTGTTTTAATATTCACGGCTCTCCTCACCAGACGTTCCCTGCCCACAGGTCTCCTCATGAACCCGCTAAAACTTGGTCTCTACACAGACTTTGCCTCAGCACGCATCTCAAGTAGCTCACCCCCTCCCACTAGAATATAAACTCCATGAGAAGAGGGACTTTTCCATCTCATCTGTCCTCAGCAGTGGACCGGTATAAGCTCAATGTCTGTTGAATAACTTTAAAAAAATAAGCTTCTTGTTTGTACCTTAATTTTATAAATGAATCTAAGAGACCCATTCAAGGTTAGTCAGCAGCTCTTGGAAGAGCTTCATTGTCACCGAGGCACCTGGCTTGCCAACGTTTTTCTACTGTGCTCTGCAATTAGAATTTTTTCATTTTAGTCTTTGCCCTTTATTACGTGTTCAGCTTTTCACTCTTTTCTTCTTCTCTAAATAATATTCCTATTAAAAATATCTGGAGGAGACTTTTTCAGACAGTGTGACTAATATTTACAGGGTTTCCTTTGATAAGGATAAGAATGAGGACATAAGGGAGTGTGTAGCTCCTGGGACCACCTGTGTCAAAAATGCAGAAATTGTAATAAGTATTTTGTATTTGTTTGTATATGCATAGAGAAACTCTGGAAGAATATGCAAGAAATGAATAATAGTGGGTACAATGTGTGGACAGTGGATTAGAAAAAGGAAGAAAATGAAATGGTTCATTTTAAAACTCAAAACATTTAAAAATTTTAAATTATGCAATGATATTCTTTACTCAATAAACAAATAAAATTTAAAACTCTTCACACACAAAATAAAAACTTTCATATATATATATATATATATATATATATATATATATATATGAAAGTTCATGTGTGATCATTTTTGTTTTCAAAAGCAGACTGAAAAAATAGTCATACCCTCATGCGGTTACCAAGTCATACAATGGGTAGATTTGCAAGTCTTTTGTAGTCAACTTTGGACTCCTGAACAATATTCAGAATATTTAAGGAATTTCAAATGTTAGTAAAAAATTTTTCTGCCATACTAGAGAAGGAAACACAATGACTAAAACTACCAAGAAGGATGAGAAAACTCACAAACAAATTTAATCCTGTTACTGATTAAAATTGGCTAATTCTTTTAGCTAATGGTTTTCATGTTATATTTAAGTGAATATATTATGTTCATAATTATTACAAAGCCCCTCCTATTGACTTGTAGCAAGCAAGGGTATACAATTTTGGAAAGAAGGTTCCTTTTAGGTGGAGAACATTGACACTGAAGGAAATATAATGATTTCGAGGAGGATTTTATAACATGGCCTGCTAACCTCACCAAGATCATCAACCATAATCAAGGTTTTAAACGCTGATTGACAGTTATAAATTAGTGCAGGCAGGTAAAAATATGAGAGGCCCATCTATGCATATGGTTAAAGATGAATGAACTAATTTTTCTTGGATTATAGTCCCATGAACCTACAGCTTTCACGATGAATAAAAGAATCCTCTATGTAAGCCTTAAGACATTTCTCTGTATTTTCTCCTTGACTCTCTCTCTCTATATATATTTTTGCAGGTTAGCTGATTTAATTAAATATTCTCTAAAACACTGGATGTTAAGAAATATACAAAATCTAAGATTCTGAAATCTCCCAATTTAACATTGATTAAAATCGATGAGTTTGGAGTTTTCTGTTAAATCAAAAGCTGCTGGCTTTCAGCAACTCTTTATTTTTGGAGAAAGCTTTTTCTTTGTGTAACAAAAAGGCTTAGGAAAGCTTCTTTAAAAAAAAAAAAACAAAAACGACATAGGCTGCTGATTCTTAAAATAGGCTTTAAGGTCAGCCTCAGGCCTAGCAAGACATGCAAATGCATCGGGCCCAAAACTAGAGGAGTGAAGTCTTCCCATTTCAGGACAAGCCGTTTCTTGGGGTCACATCCTCCAACTCAGTACTGCTGTTGTGTTGTCTGTGCCTTTCCTGGAACTCATCAAAGCAGAGGCCATTTCTTCTGTGTCTTTACCATTTGTCCCATTTCTTAAACAGCCTACTTAATTGCTGTCAAATATTAGATTCACAATATACATCATTGATTGACCAAAGTATAGAAACTGAGTTAATATAAAAATGTATTTCCTGTGACAACTGTGTTTCTTTGATTGCAAGAAGCTTGATATTAACCAAGTGCCCTCTGTATGTAGGCATTGTACTGTGACCTGGAAGTTCATAACTAAGAGACTTTGGTCCTGCCCTTGAGTAATTCATCACATGTAATGAAGGAAGAAATTGCAGAGATTTGAAATCTATATTGGATGTAAAATTTGTTAAGAAGTAACTCTGTTTAGTAATTGAGTTGATAATAAAAATGTGGAAATGAATGTAAAAATCATTTGTTTCAGTATTAGCTAAAGTAATGCTGAGTGCAGGATAGATTGAGGCCCATGAGATGTGAGAAAGCAAAACAAATACTGATGGAAAACTCCCATAATTGGTCTTAAAATGTTTTAAGGATAAGGAATTCTAAGATAAAGACAATTTAAGGATTATCTTTATGTTACCCGCTCTGACATTGGTTGATTTTACAATTCTTTTATTTTTATAGGGGATGAATGATGGGGAAAGATTGTTTCTTTGCAGGATACTGATAGAGCAGGATAACTTCTATAACAAATTGACTCCCAAATGTAAAATGACTCAACACAATAGGTTAGTTCTTGCTCATATAACAGGGCAGATGAATGGGTTAGTGAAATGGCTTATCTCCATGAAGTCATTCAGGGCCCCAGGTTTACAGAGGTGTAGCTATCTTCAACATGTAGCTTCTAAGATCACCCTGAGGCTGACTCCATTCTTGGAGAGAGAAGGCGATAAACATGGAAGGTGGTTAGTGGGCTGTTTCAGTGGACCAGCTGAAAGTGGTGCCCAGACACACCTCAGAGATATGGCACGTTCTGTTCCAGATCCTCACAAGAAAGCAACTACTGCAATAAGGCAAGTCACACATATGTCTTGGTTTCCCAGTGCATATAAAAGCTATGTTTATGTACTGTAGTCTACTACATACTGTAGTTACTATACGGTAGTCTATTAAGTGTGCAATAATAGCATTCTGTCTAAAAAAATACATAACTTAATTAAAAAATACTTTATTGCAAAAAATGGTAACCGTCATCTGACAATGCAGGGCTGCCATAAACCTTCAGTTTGTAAAGAAAAAAAAAAAAGATCTGCAAAGTACAATAAATAAACAATAAAACAAGGTATACTTATACTTCATTTCTGCTCACTTTTCCATTGGCTAGAGCTTACGTGACAGTTACATCTAGCTGCAAAGTAGACTGGAAAATGTAGCCTAGCTGTGTGCCCTGTACAATAAGAGAATATAGATTTGGGGGAATATCCATAAGTCTCTACCGTAAACAGTGAGACTGGGAAGAATGATTGTCCCTGTTAGTTGGTATAATGACCTGCCATATCAGTTCAGTTTATGCAAGTTGTCTTCACATATCAAACCACTCAGTAAAATGAGTGACTGTGATAGATGGCCCCAGGTTTATATATTAATTAAAGATCTCATTTTAATTTAGTGGTGGATTAGTTTGTTTTTTTCTCCTCCCCCCACTAGGGAGTGCCATTGCTCGGAAGTTTGGCTTTCCAATTGAGGCTTTTGCTAACGGAAAAAAGTTGTTTTCTTTTCTCTTAGTTTGTTTTTTGTTTTATCTCTGGAAGCCAATCTATCTCTCAAACCTTCATGATATAATTTTACATATTGTTTTGCATGTGGCTTTTTTCCACTTAATAAATTTTTGATGCTTTTCTATGGTGATACCACAGATGAATCTTTTTGTTTTTTTCTTGCTGAGGTGCGGCATGTAGGATCTTAGTTCCCTGACCAGGGATCCAACTCATGCCTCTGCGGTGGAAGAGCAGAGTCTTAACCACTGGACCACCAGGGAAGTCCCCCTGATACGATTTTAAATCCTTCACATTCATGAAATTTAGTGCACATTATTGTTACTCTTGTGAAAATGTTGTAGATGGAATGAGTGAAACTGGTGGCGAGGGGAAGGGACATGGAGCTCACATTTTGCAGAGATTCATTCACCCAACCATCCACAAATTATTATTATTGAGTTCCTACTCTGTGCCAGGCTGACACAATAGGCATGTTTAAGCAATGGGCATTGACTGTGTATCAGACTCCAGGCTGGGTGGCATACATCTGTTTCCTCTTTTAATCCTCCCCAAATCCTTCTGAGGCAGAAGTGAAAGCCCCTGAAAAATCAAAAGGCCAATGAGATTAAGTCACTTATCCCAAGTCACTTGTTAGTCAAAGTCAGTAGTAGAATTAAGGTTAGAAACAAAATCTGCCTGACTTGAAAATTGTGCTCTTTCCAATATGCCATCCTGACTACTGAGGGATTTGTCTACTGCCTGCTCATCCACAGGACTGTGGGAGCTTGATATATATTTGCACATAAGATGAAGTAATGGGGGCCTGAGGAGTTAAGGGATTTGAGGTGCTACCAGTTTCCCTTGTGGGAAACTCCCACCAGGATTGCAGCAGTTTGAACGTAAGCCATGGCTTTTGAATATTAAGCACAGATGTTTTTGTCTTACTCCCAACAATGTGGGAAAAGTTTCTGAAAGAGGAATTGAGGATAGCTATAGAGAAAATAATCTGTTGTTTTCTAGGAAAGTTATATCACTGTGACGCTTTCCTCAGAAGCTGTTTCTGCCAGCTCCCAACCATGAAGGCAAAATAATGAACCTCTCTCAGGATGCCAAGAACATTCTGAGAGATGTTGGGGCATTTGTGGAAACCATGGTATTTTGGTGGCAACCGTTGGACCATTGCTTGGCTGGAGCCCAGGTTGACTCAACACAGGTTGGGGATTCTGGTTGTGGGGTATCTATGGGTCCTTCAAAGCCTGCCAACCTAGCCATGTGACCCTGCAACTACAGGACCAGGGATGATCTCATAAAGCAATTGTGATTACCATTAATAAATGTATAGCCTACTAATAAAAAAATCTGGACCCAACTTCGATGGTTACAAAAATTGTTTTACTAAAAAAGACATTATATTCATTTATAAGCCTTCCCTTATTATAGTTACCATTTATACTAAGCATTAAGTGTTGATTCATTTCATACAAATTAATTGATCCCCTACTGAGTGCCTAGGCTGGGTGTAAAGTGATGAATATTCTGACAAAACCACACTTACCTTCTTATAGGGAGACAAACAGGCATATAAATACAAGTTAAATAATTTTAGGTAATAAGGAGAGAGAAAGTATTGATATTCAGAGTTAAAAGGGCAATTTACTTTCAAAGGATTCAGATTAAGGACAAGAACTAGTGGGGTAGAGGAGAAGACCCTTTTTTTTAAATTAATTTTTATTGGAATATATTTGCTTCACAATGTTGTGTTAGTTTCTTGCTGTACAGCAAAGTGAATCAGTCATATGTATACATATATCCACTCTTTTTAAGATTTCCTTCCCATTTAGGTCACCACAGAACATTGAGTAGAGCTCCCTGTGCTATACAGTGGGCTCTCATTAGTTATCTATCTTATATATAGTAGTGTGTTTATGTCAGTCCCAATCCCCCAATTCATCCCACCTACCCTTCCCCCGCTTGGTAACCATAAGCTTGTTCTCTACATCTGTGACTCTATTTCTGCTTTGCAAATAAGTTAATCTCTACCATTTTTCTAGATTCCACATATAAGCAATATTATATGATATTTGTTTTTCTTTCTCCGACTTACTTCACTCTGTATGAAGGCCCTTTAAAATAGATCAAGGAGAGTGATAGAGGCGACATTTGGGCAGAGATGTGAATGATTGGGGGAGAATGTGGGAAAAACATGTTTGAGGCATAAGAAACCACATTTTAGGTGATGCTGTGCAAGGTAGGGGGAGATTGGCGAACAGAAAATCTAAGAGGAGGCCAGCGGCCTCACAAACCATGGTGAGGACTTTGAATTTTATTCTGAATCTAAAAGGGAAGCTATGACTTTTTTTTTTTTTTTTTTTTTTTTTTTTGCGGTACGCGGGCCTCTCACTGTTGTGGCCTCTCCCGCTGCGGAGCACAGGCTCCGGACGCGCAGGCTCAGCGGCCATGGCTCACGGGCCCAGCCACTCGGTGGCATGTAGGATCTTCCCGGACCGGGGCACGAACCCGTGTCCCCTGCATCGGCAGGCGGACTCTCAACCACTGCACCACCAGGGAAGCCCGAAGCTATGGCATTTTTAATGGAATTATTAAAATCTGATTTATATTTGTATGTGATTACTATTGCTGCTAATTGGTAAGTAATCTACACCAGAGTAAGAATGGAAGTAGCTCATTTAGAAAGTCCTCCTATTTTTCCTTCCAAGCCATGAGGTTGGCTTAGCTTAGAATGGCAGTGACAAATGGAATGAGACAGTTAAGGAAATTATGAGTCAGAAATAGAATGTTATAGCTATAGTTTATACCAAAGGTAAGATGTAAGTTCCTTGCCCTCGTAACCTCACATTCTTGTGGGGAAGGCAAGAAATCTACAGATAAACGAATTACATAAAAGTCAGGAATCATATCAACAGATGGAATACAGAGAATTGAAATAGGTGAAGGATATGAAAGGTGACTGGGTAGCCAGGGAGGAACTCTTTCTTTTTTTAACTTTTTATTTTTACACAATTTGAGGCCTACAGAAACATTTTAAGATTAGCACTGTTCACCTAGATTCTCTGATTTAACATTTAACTGCCATTGGTTAGAAATGTTTGCATGTGTGTCTCTGTCTGTGTGTTTATGTATTACACATTCTCTAGTCAGCTATTATTACAAAAAATGCTAGGCCCTAAAATGTTTTAATAAACATTTCCTATAATTAAAAATGTAGAATTATACTCTCTTTTCAATTTGGTTTTCTGTAAGTTTTCCAGGGATAAGGGATTAATATCCAGCACATACAAACAGCTCATATGACTCAACATCAAAAAAACAAACAACCTGATTAAAAAATGGGCAGAAGCACCAAATAGGCATTTTTTCCTAAGAGGAAATGTAGATGGCCAATGGACACATGAAAAGATGCTCAGCATTACTAATCATCAGAGAAATGTAAATCAAAACCACAATGAACTATCACCTCACACCCATGATAATGGCTATCATCAAAAAGAACACAAATAACAAATGTTGGTGAGGATGTGGAGAAAAGGGAACCCTTGTACACTGCTTCGTACAATGCAAATTGGTGCAGGTGCTGTGGAAAATAGTATGGAGGTTTCTCAAAAAACTAAGACTAGAACTACCATATGACCCAGCAATTCCACTCCTGGGTATATATCAGAAAAAAATAAAAACACTAATTTGGAAAGATGTTCATAGCAGCGTTATTTACATTAGCAAGATATGGAAGCAACCCAAGTATCCATAGACAGATGAATGGATAAAGAAGATGTGGTGTATACACACACACACACACACACACACACACACACACACACACACATACACACACACACACTGGAATACTACTCAGCCAGAAAAAAGAACAAAATCTTGCCATTTGTGACAACATGGATGGGCTTGGAGGGTATTATGCTAAGTGAAATAAGTCAGAAAGAGAAAGACAAATACTGTATCATATCACTTATATGTGGAATCTAAAAAATACAACAAACTAGTATGTATAACATAAATGAAGCAGACTCACAGATACAGAGCACAAACTGGTGGTTATCAGGGGGAGGGGAAGGGGCAGTGTAAGGGTTAGGGGGAGAGAGGTACAAACTATTGGGTGTAAGATAGGCTATAGATATGTACTGTACAGCATGGGGAATATAGACAATATTTTGTAATAACTGTAAATGAAGTGTAATTTTTAAAAATTTTATACAAAAATTTAAAAATTAGAAAAAGCTCTCATGATCCGGCGTTTTCTTCTTCTCTTTTTATTTATTTTTATTTTATTTTTTTTGTGGTATGCGGGCCTCTCACTGTTGTGGCCTCTCCCGTTGCGGAGCACAGGCTCCGGACGCGCAGGCTCAGTGGCCATGGCTCACGGGTCCAGCCGCTCCGCGGCATGTGGGATCTTCCCAGTCCGAGGCACGAACCCATGTCCCCTGCATCGGCAGGCGGACTCTCAACCACTGCGCCACCAGGAAAGCCCCTTCTTCTCTTTTTAATTGAATATTGAGCTACTTGGGTCTCTCTAGAATCTAAAGGTGTTAAGGACCCAAGCAAATAACCTCCGACATCTTCCTTCTCACTGCAAAGGCCTCAAGCTTTCCATGTATGGACGCACATGTTAGAGTTTCTGGCCTCCCTGTCTGAATGGTACAGAGCTCTGGCCCACAATCAACATGTGGTTACTGTGAGCCTTGATCATGACTTAATTACAGGGCTAGCTCAAAATAAAATAGAGATGCTGGATAGAAATTTAGAAACACATTGTTATTGGTATTTTTGATTAAAACTAAAGCACAACAGTGGAACCCAAGCCAGGCATCTTTTTCTAACGAACACTTTTCCTGGAGCAAAAGGTACTTTTTCTTTTGGACTCTTGCTGTAACGAATACACATTACTTTTGGAGCCTTTAATAGCTCCTAGCACCAAGCACCAAGCATGCTGACAGGCATGTTTTCCTATTTTCTGGGAGTTTCAGGACGTCTGAGCTGTGTCCTACTCCTCTTCCTACACCCAGCAATTAGTCCAGAGCTCAGCACGTAATAAGTGCTTAATAATTTTATTCATGGGTAAACATATGTGTATGTATGTGTGTGTATATATATATATATGTATACACATATGTTATATTTAAGATTAAAGGACTGCAGAAATCAGGAGTAAAAAGTTAATACGTTATGTTTGTAAAAATCTTTTCCCAAAAAGAAAGAAAAAAGCAAAACATGGAGTGCCTCTGTAAAATGCTGGGAGCTTGAGAAAGGGGGTCTTTTCAAAAAATAGCTAAAGAAACTTTTTTTTTTTTTTTTTTTTTTTTTTGCGGTACGCGGGCCTCTCACCAATGTGGCCTCTCCCGCCGCGGAGCACAGGCTCCAGACGGGCCGGCTCAATGGCCATGGCTCACGGGCACAGCCGCTCCGCGGCATGTGGGATCTTCCCGGACCGGGGCACGAACCGTGTCCCCTGCATCGGCAGGCGGACTCTCAACCACTGCGCCACCAGGGAAGCCCAAGAAACTTCTTTTTGATAACAGTTTTATTCTTTAAAGGGCACAGGGGATTTATAATCTAATGCCTTAACCACTCAAGAATATTTATTTAAATGGGTGAATGAATGAGAGAATGATTTCGACAGAAAAACAAAGAACTTTCTTTGAAATAGGAAACATTAAGATTCTTTCAAATTTACTTTCAATATAAAATAAAATGCATGCACACACACAAATAAAATACATGCCACAAAATGTTGATGTCTAACACACACAATTAAAAATGCTTTCTCTTTTATTCCCAGGCTGTCTGGTCAGTCTGCTCGTAACCATA